>NW_009952189.1:0-31058 GCF_000747805.2 Chaetura pelagica
GTGAAGCAGAGCACTTCTTTTTTCCTGCCCTTCTCCTTCAAGCAGTTGATTCCTTTTTTCAGTATTATGACAGGCAGCAGTTAGAGAACATTTAACAGATAATGAGAGTTCCAAGTGGTCTGAATTCTAAACCATATGAAAGCTCACAGAAATCAATAAAATCTGACAACTTCTCTCCTGTGCTGAGTTTCTCAAGGATGGGGTAGAGAGAAGGATTGATACCACTTTGATTTTGGAATACTTTTCACAACATCATTCAACTTTGAATAAAATGAGCAACTTAGGTAGTCCAACTTTATCATGTCACCTTCAAGCAGACTTTAGTTATATTTTTCTGCTTTATAGAACTGCATGATTTTTCACAGAGCTGTTTTGGTAGGAATGCATTCAGTAAATTTCATGCCATTTCCCATACTCCAATTATGTTAAATTAGCAATTAAAGTGGAGGTGATCCTTTCTATTTTTCTGCACCTTTTAAACATAGCAAATAACTTCATAAACATATAATGAATAATAAAAAAATATTATAATTTCCATAGATTTGGTTCCTACTTCAGTTTCTTCATCCTAATAGGAGGCAAGTGACTGACCTATCCTACACTGAACCATGGCAAGCAAAGATAGAAAACTTTCATATGCTTTATTGTTAAAAGCACAGAGAATTTTATCTCCAATGGTTATACCCATGAAGAAGATTATGAAATGGAAGACACCCTTCAACACCTACTGGAAGGAGGGAGAGGAATATGAGGAGCTGCCAGGACAACACAAGTAGCCACTCTCAGAATCTCCCAGGTTCAGCTGACTACTACCAGGAATGATCAGGGGGTTAACCTGACTGTACTTCAGAAATATAGATTAGGTTAAATAAAGATGAGTTGCTGCCTTAAAAGCTGGATTCAAGTACTGCAGCAGGGCAAGGAAGGAGGATCTTCTTCTGAAGGATGATGCATTGGTCATACAGTCACCAAGAAGACACAAGCCAACTTTCCAAGTTGCACTTAGATGGCAGCCTGTGGAAACTAGCTAAGTTATCTCAATTTCTACCAGCTGCTCCTGTACATGCTTTAAATAAGCATAGCACTTTCATGCCCAGCTACTCAAAATGCATTATCTCTTAGGGTCAATACAGTTACTTGTTGAATAGATGACTGTGCTTTAAAAATCCCTCATACCTATTATTGAAGAACACAGTTTTCCAAAGGATGCTTGAATCCAGACCACAGACAACTTTTAACACCACCTTGAGCAAACACTAAATAAAAGTAATCAGAAACTTAAAAGAAGTAATCAGAGAAAATGTTCCATGCTTTGCAAAATCAGCACAAACTGAACAAGCAGGAAACTTTTTGCAAAACCCTCTAGAATCTTGATTAAAGGCTAAATGAAGCAAGACCACCATTTACAAATTGTTATCACAAAGCTCTGCTAGCTTTTTCAAAGACAGTAATCCAGTTACAGCCTGTCCAAGTCTATCACTGTTTGTACCATATGAAGTTAGATATCACATGTGAGTTCAGGAAGTTAAATGCAAAAATTAAGCATAACCTCTAAGTTTTAAAATGGAGTCAATTAATGGCAAAAAAAGTGTTTCTCAAAGCCCTTTTTTGAGTGATCAAAATCTAGTTTATAAGCTGCTAGAAACAGAAATCATTAAAGCTGTCTTTAACCCTGCCTTTCCCAGGGCCACCTATGGAACTCCAAAAATTCTGAGCAGCCAAAATTAAACTGGATATAATAATAATAATTCCAAAGACAAAAATCCTCAATTTCAAGCTGCACACTTTTTATAATGGTATTAATGAAGAATATGTCTACTGGTCTATTTTCCCAGAATTTGAATAATTTCACATTATAAACTTGTTTGGATTTACATGATACATGTAGATGAGCCTCTATTATGGAAACCTTGAGGCTTTCACATTACACACCTGCTAGACACTTCTGAATTAACCATGTATGCATTTTGGATGGCTACCTCTTTCTATTACATGAGTAACATGGGAATAATTTACTCTGATTTTCTCCTAGCATTGCTGCAGAAGAGGCTGTCCATAATTAAATCACCTAGGCATCGTGGCATGCCAGGATTAGAGTTCCTCTCTGGAAACAGCAAGCAGTTCGGTGTGTCATCCTGCAGTTGTTGAGCAGCACAGTAAAACGTAACAAGCAAAGGACTACATTACAAGAAACTACACTTTATAGGAACCATTTTCTTTTTTTTCTTTTTTTCTTTTTTTTCTTTTTTTAATGTTCAGATAGCTGATGTCATATATTCTCATAAAAATTTTAAGAGCTCTGCAAAATATCAGTGAGCTGCGCTGGGCTCATTTAGTACTATCTACAAGTGAGCCAGTATTCATTGCTCATTTTATGGACAGGCTAAAGTTAGGGATTGGGGATAATCTAACTTTTCTAATGGATTTCAAGGGAACAAAAATCACGTGTCAGCTAAGGGTTTACTCAAGGTCAGGGAAAAGCTAGCTAGTGTATATGCATCTGTAACAAAATGCATGTTCTCTTAGCAGGCTTTATAATCAAGGAATTGAAATTAATTTCAAGGTTCATGCAATAAAACATCATTATGAATAATGGTTATAAGCTGGCCTACTTATTTTGAGAGTGGCAATAAAGACTGTATTTTTCATATTGCATTTCATGTTCCATTTTTTAGTTGCAGTAGAGCCTAAAAAGTCAGGCACTACATTATAAAAAAAATCACAAGGTGTCATCCTCTGATTATAATTTGAAAATGTAAGGGCCTTCTGCAGATCTAGCTTAAGGCACTGAGGTCTTACAAAAACAAACAAACAAACAAAAAAAACAAAACACAAAAATCCCCAACACAAGAACAAAACAAAAAAAACCTTAACATTCACTTTTTTTTTTAATGGAAAAACAAAGAAAAGTCATACACCAAAGAAAAAGCTGGGAGATTAAGGAAGGAGCTGGGTCCTCTCACCTAGCAAAGAGGGTCAAGGATGCTGCCACCTGGCAGCCACTGGCTTAGCTGCATTAAAAAATAGTTGGAAGACAAATACTCAAAGTCTTGTGCTTTCTAGCCAGGTATAGCACCTGTATTTTCTAGCACTTTTATTTAATTGTTCCACATAATCATCAGAATTAGAACTTTGGTACGGTAGCCAGAGTCAGTTGCTTGATATATTCTCTCCCCCTAGAGACTCAGGGCAAGCTACTGCAGGAGGATGCAAAACTCAAAGCCAAGAACTACATCCTAGCAGGGAGCATCAAGAGTTTTCAGGGTATATGGTAATTCCTGCCAACACAGCAGAAAGTGCTAATTTAAGGCAAGGTCAGCAGAAATGCAAAACATACAATTTAAGGCGCCATGGTCACCAGCCACTTTGTGTGACAGACTTTTGGGAACTTGATTAATCTATCTGGACAGACGGTTATAAGATCACAAAATTACACTCTGCAGCTGAATCTGTGGAGGGCTGGATGCTATAATGGTGTTTTAGAGCTGTAATCTAAAGCTGAGAGCAGATCTCCAGACATAACTAGATACAGAACACAAAGGGGACCAAGAAACTACAAGTTATTGAAGTGCATGGCTTGAATCCTCCAACTGGGACCCCTTTCCTGAACCTGGATGAATCAGAGAAAGTGCAAACAAAAGCTCATGTGTAAGGGAGGAAGAGAGTAAGCACATCTATGATGAAAACATTAATGATAGAACTGATCTACTTGATCAAGTATTTCTGAGTAAGATTTCAAAAGAGAAAAATCAGAGCCATTAAACAGCGTAACTGGTAATGGAAGGATGTACAATGTGAAGTAATCTGTGGCTTAGGGGTAAACAGCAGCTTTATCAAAAGATTGTTTTGAATAGGGTTTAATTAATTTTTCTTACTTGAACTTCTGCAATGTCTTTTGAAGCTATTAATTAGGCACTGTAAGGAAAACTATTTGTGTCTGACACTTAGTACTTTCATTGGGTATTCCTCGACTGGTCTATCGTGAGGAAGACTGGACAATCTTCCTTATTTGCTCTCTTCATTCAATGTATATGCTTTTATCATATGCATTTGCATTTATTTTACCATATGCATCTATGCATATGAAATGCATTTATTTTGTATTTATGATATGCATTTATCTTATTTGTTTTCCAGACAGTGTTCTAAACTTTATAATTTATCCTCACACAGAAGCAGTAATTAAAAAAAAAAATAAAAAAAAAATCAATGTGCCCCTTCTCTTACCCTTTCTGATTTACCATGTCCATGAGCCAACACAGAATTTATGAAGAGCTGGGATACTTTTTTTTTTTTATGTACACTTTTCTATCAAGGTTCCCAAAGGCATGCATGCTTCTAGAAGTAATACTGTCAAGTTCTGAATACACATGTCCTCTATTTGCCTAATCTACATTCATTAATATTTTTTTTTTATTTTTTAACTGCCTAGTCATTAAGATTTGTAGTATTTTGCCAGTACTGCTGAGGTTCAGATTTAAATATGCTGATTGACTTGGGGGACTTCCATGAATTTGTCATTTTACCATTCACCTTCTCTTAGATTTATTAATGTGGAAAAAGCATAAATCCCTTTCTATTAATTCTTATCCCTCTGGTTTTTATATTTAGTCTCTTACTAATCTAGAGGAGCATCTTTCGTGTTATCCCATTAGAAGTATTTGGTGAGGAAACTTAAATTTTTTTCAAATCCTTATCATACTTGAATGAATTATACCAATTTTACCTGAAAGCCTACCCCAAATTCTACCCTAATTGATGCCCCAGTGTGCAGTTTTTCTCTATGGAAGTAACATATGTTCTTCCCCTTTACAACACATTTTTACTAGTCATATCACTTCCACTTTTTTTTGTTCTATAAAGGGAGGCAGATGATGAGTGGTGCTCCTCATGGGTCGGTATCAGGACCAGTGCTGATCAGTATCTTCACTGGAGACATGGGCAGTGGGACTGAGTGTATCCTCAGCAAATTTGCTGACAATACCAAGCTTTGTGGAGCAGTTGACACCCAAGAGGGAAAGGACACCATCCAGAAGAACCTTGACAGGCTGGAGAGGTGGGCCAATGCCAACATCATGAAGTCCAACAAGGCCAAGTGCAGGGTCCTGCACCTTGGTCAGTACAACCCCAGGCACAAATACAGACTGAGGAGAGAACGGCTGGAGAGCAGTCCTGAGAAGGACTTGGGGGTGATAGTGGATGAGAAGCTCGACATGAGCTGCCAGTGTGTGCTGGAGCCCAGAGAGCAACTGCATCCTGGGCTGCACCAAAAGAAGTGTGGCCAGCAGGGCCAGGGAAGGGATTCTGCCGCTCTGCTCTGGTCAGACTCCACCTGGAATACTGTGTGCAGTTCTGGTGCCCTCAGCACAAGGAAGATTTAGACCTGTTGAGAGGGTCCAGAGAAGGGCCACCAAGATGATCAAAGGCCTGGAGCAGCTCTGCTATGAAGACAGGTTGAGAGAATTGGGGCTGTTCAGCCAGGAGAAGAAAAGGCTTCAAGGAGACCTTCCAGTGTCTGAAGGGGCCTACAGGAAAGCTGGGGAGGGGCTTTTCACCAGAGAGGGTAATGATAGGACAAGGGGTAATGGTTTTAAAGTGAAAGAGGGGAGATTTAGATTGGAAATAGGGAAGAAATTATTCACCATGAGGGCAGTAAGGTGCTGGAATAGATTGCCTAGGAAGGTGGTTGATGCCCACTCTCTGGAGGTGTTCAAAGCCAGGTTGGATGAGGCTTGTGCAGTCTGGTGTAGCATGAGGTATCCTGCTCATGGCAGGGGAGTTGGAACCTGATGATCTTTAAGGTCCTTTCCAACCTTAGCTATTTTACGATTGAAATAAATCCACTTTCCACAGTTGAATATTAGATTGGGGCTGAGCACGAGAGACTGGTATTGATCTCTGTGTGGATGGATTGTTTCCAGTAGAATAATCTCTGATATCCTCTGTAGAAAACAGGAAAACTGCTGGCAATTCCTTTAGAAATACTGATTAAGAACACCTTAAAATTTAAGTAATTTATACATTGAAATATTTTAAATTCAATATAAGAAGCTTGATACCATCAATTCACCTTTCTCTATTTAACATTTTTGTTTCTCATTTTTCTTAGAAAATAAGGTTACAAAATTACCCTGTTTTGTGTGCACAGGTGCATGCAAACCCTAGAACAAAAATAATTAACTCCACAAGCTTTCTACTACCATAATTAAGACAGTACTAGGCTGAAGTCCTTTGAAAGTTTTTGTTTTCTTTCAAAACCTTGTGAAATTCTTGTATCTTACCTACAGTTTCATGTTTCCTATATAAAATTGCACATTGTGGAGCAGTTGACACCCAAGAGGGAAAGGACACCATCCAGAAGAACCTTGACAGGCTGGAGAGGTGGGCCAATGCCAACCTCATGAAGTCCAACAAGGCCAAGTGCAGGGTCCTGCACCTTGGTCAGTACAACCCCAGGCACAAATACAGACTGAGGAGAGAACGGCTGGAGAGCAGTCCTGAGAAGGACTTGGGGGTGATAGTGGATGAGAAGCTCGACATGAGCTGCCAGTGTGTGCTGGAGCCCAGAGAGCAACTGCATCCTGGGCTGCACCAAAAGAAGTGTGGCCAGCAGGGCCAGGGAAGGGATTCTGCCGCTCTGCTCTGGTCAGACTCCACCTGGAATACTGTGTGCAGTTCTGGTGCCCTCAGCACAAGGAAGATTTAGACCTGTTGAGAGGGTCCAGAGAAGGGCCACCAAGATGATCAAAGGCCTGGAGCAGCTCTGCTATGAAGACAGGTTGAGAGAATTGGGGCTGTTCAGCCAGGAGAAGAAAAGGCTTCAAGGAGACCTTCCAGTGTCTGAAGGGGCCTACAGGAAAGCTGGGGAGGGGCTTTTCACCAGAGAGGGTAATGATAGGACAAGGGGTAATGGTTTTAAAGTGAAAGAGGGGAGATTTAGATTGGAAATAGGGAAGAAATTATTCACCATGAGGGCAGTAAGGTGCTGGAATAGATTGCCTAGGAAGGTGGTTGATGCCCACTCTCTGGAGGTGTTCAAAGCCAGGTTGGATGAGGCTTGTGCAGTCTGGTGTAGCATGAGGTATCCTGCTCATGGCAGGGGAGTTGGAACCTGATGATCTTTAAGGTCCTTTCCAACCTTAGCTATTTTACGATTGAAATAAATCCACTTTCCACAGTTGAATATTAGATTGGGGCTGAGCACGAGAGACTGGTATTGATCTCTGTGTGGATGGATTGTTTCCAGTAGAATAATCTCTGATATCCTCTGTAGAAAACAGGAAAACTGCTGGCAATTCCTTTAGAAATACTGATTAAGAACACCTTAAAATTTAAGTAATTTATACATTGAAATATTTTAAATTCAATATAAGAAGCTTGATACCATCAATTCACCTTTCTCTATTTAACATTTTTGTTTCTCATTTTTCTTAGAAAATAAGGTTACAAAATTACCCTGTTTTGTGTGCACAGGTGCATGCAAACCCTAGAACAAAAATAATTAACTCCACAAGCTTTCTACTACCATAATTAAGACAGTACTAGGCTGAAGTCCTTTGAAAGTTTTTGTTTTCTTTCAAAACCTTGTGAAATTCTTGTATCTTACCTACAGTTTCATGTTTCCTATATAAAATTGCACAATATGACTAAGAAATTCTAAGGAAGAGATATGACTTCAGGATACAACACAAAAGGAGCTACATCTGTTTTTCCCTACTAAGACCATGAGGATGCCTGTTAGTGACCATGGAGAGACTACAGGGATCATTAACACATTAAGGCATTAATGACTCTTTTGAAGCTATTCCTAGCTGACATGTCTATTTCTACTAAAGCAGCCCATTACATATATTAACAAGATTACCTACATCATTATATCTATAGAGGTGTCATTACTCAGGTTGTGATTACATGAGTAGATAATTTAAAAACCCTTCCCACAGTAACAGTTCTGTATTAAACTACGACTCTACAAGAAGGTAAATGTAGCAGTGGGTAAAACTTCAGGCTGCAATTGCTCACAGGAAACATTAGTGCTTAAGATCCTCTTAAAGAAATTCTTACTCAGGCCAAATTAAAGGTAATAAAGCACATATCAAAAAGGTAAGGGCTCAATGTTACTTGTGTCATGGGTTGCGTGAGGACAGAAATTATGACTGCTTGGAACTAGCACTACCATATACCTATTCCTCCCTTGCGCCTATCTAATATCAATCATCTAACTCCCAAATCATGTCTTATCAGTGTGTGAAATACACAAGTTACCACAGAGCTTTCAAAAGTCTTCCCAGAAACAGGCCAAGAAAATGAGTGTCCAGGGTCAGTCAGTGTGGCAGCAGGGGAGCCAGGTAGAAAAGGGAGGAAGCTTAGAGGACTGGCTTTGGTTTGTTTGAAGAAGTTCCTGGAGTAGGACACAGTTGAAAGAGTTGAAGACTTTGATATGAGCCCTCTACAACTACCTGAAAGGAGGCTATATGGAGGTGGGTGTTGGCCTCTTCTCCCAAGGAAATAACAATAGGACCAGAGGAAATGGCCTGAAGTTGCAGCAGAGGAGGTTTTGATTGGATATTAGGAAGAATTTCTATACTGAAAGAGTGGTCAGGCACTGGAACAACCTGCCCAGGAAGGTGGTGGAGTCACCGTCCTTGGAGGTACTCAACAAACATGTAGATGTGGCACTTCAGGGCATGTTCTAGTGGCTGAAGTTGTTCGGGGTTTTGTGGGTTGTGGGGTTTTTTTTTTGTGGAGTGTGTGGTTGGTTGTGGTTGCTTGGTTTGGGGCTTTTTGTGTTGATAGTTGGACTCTGTGATGTCAGGGATCCTTTCCAACCATGATGATTCTGGAATTCCATAAAGGGCTTTCATTTATCATATGCTGACCTGAATTTGTGTTCTGTTTCCAGAGTAAAGAACACTTCCTTGGTTACAAATGTTTTGATAAGATATGCTCCTGTAAACAAGTTATTAATTAAAAAAATATTTCTGAGAATTGCCATTAAAGTTATGGGATGTTGATTCAATTATTCATTCTTATCCTTTAAACCACAGTCCTTTCATCAAATACTTGCAGCATAGTAGAAAAAGAACTATTATTCTTTCTCTACCAGAGGACCTATAACCTTTAGGGGCCAGACCTCCCTGACGGTCATCAGTTTGAGGGCATGCAAGTTGATGTGAGTTCAACCAACAACCTGGGGTACTGCCAGTGCAATTTGCAGTTGTATTAGTAATTACCATATGTGTCCTGCTTAAATTCCTAGTTTACCATTTGTGAAGGACAAAAGAATTCACTCCAAGATAATGGAGTCAGTAATACCTTTTTTCTATTACTTCAGCTAAAAGAACACGGAAAAATAGAAAAAATATTCATTTAAGATGAACAAAGGAGAACAAAGGAATTTAAATGTGCAGTCAGCACTTGACAATGCTGAGACAGGAAAACTGGGAATAAGACCAATCTATAGTATCAAAAAGCCCAAAATGTAATGCAACAATACCACTATCTGGACACAAATGATAGTGAAAACCCTTCCAGAAATAGGAAAATACGAGTCCCTTGTTCCTGCATTTTGCACAACGTCTGCCCATCACTGATGCCTCCAGCAGACACCAACTTCCCTTGCCTTGATCTGCTGCTACCTGCTGACTTTGGCTATCAGAACTATAGTTCAGCTCAGTCAGAGGAGGCATGCAGTGAAATGTATGTGACTGTATGAGAAGCACCAACCAGGGTCAGATACAGAGGCCCAGCAGAGTGAAAGGCTGAAAAACTGTTGTTAATTCTTAAAATTCCCACTTTGTAAGATGACAGCAGCTAAAACTCCTAGGAGATGGAGAGTATCATAATTAATTCAATATACTAAGACATTAAAGAACAATGTATCATTTAAACATCACAATTTCTGCAGACAGGATACTAGTAATGAGTACTAGAAAAAACTGAAACTGAGAATAGCAGAGATAAAGCTAGACCACATTACATAATTTTGCCTAAGCTAGCAGCATACAACTTTATTTTGGTTTTAAAATTATCTTTAGATGTTCAGCAGATATAATATAAAAACTGTATTAAGTTTGAACTTATTCTTTTTTCCTCTTTCAAAACACTGCTGTATTTGATGATCACCTGAAGAATTCTGATAATTTTATAGTTTAAAAAGTGTTTTAGTATTTGTCTTCCTCATTAAAACAAACAAGATTTTTATTTCGAGAAAGAACCTCAGGTGTTTTAAATTGAAAAATTAAAGAAGTGTCCAATCCAGCACACAGTGTTTATTCACACTAGTGGTAAGTCTAAAATTCAGAGCAAAGAGTCAGAAAAAGAGAGGTACCTGAGGAAACCTTCCATGAAGACATAGACAAAACATGTTCAGTCTAACAAGACAGTGAGACACTGAACACACAGAACCATGTGTTGTCAAAGAAAGTTGCTTCTGTGAGGAACATACATTTTTTAAATGTTCACATTTGTCTAAAAAGGTAACTATTTCTACTTCAAGAAACAAGGTTGTCATTTAATCTGAGGTACAGCACATACTTTTTGGACCAAAATATCTGTTCTTCCTCACATTTCTTATTGGGCAATTTCATATTTACATAACAAATCCCAAGAAAACTGAAACAAAGACAACAGATAGTAATCTTATAAAGCAGTTATATTCTAAAACTGTAAGTTGAAAGCAACTAATTATTTTTAGCACCCCTACAGTTATTCTACTAAAAAAACCCCACACCTGTAAAACCAGATCACAGATCACATTCTTTTCTGGTTTGTAGCAACCATAAAAGTAATTCAGATAGTAAGAGAAAGGATAACTTTTCTTCACAGTCACAGAAACAGTCACAGCTTACAAAAACAGAAAAAAAAGTTGTTCATGTTCTAGCAGACACCACTTTGTGGTTGGATCAGTTCACTAAGGCAGTGGTGAAGAAGGCCACTTCTGGGCTGTGAAGTGGAACAGTTGGTTATCTTGCTTGTTTTTTTGACATATTGGCTTGGCTTAGTGCAGTATCTTGTGAATCCTACCTGATAGCTCAGATATCTCACTATGGCACAGTGTAAAACTGTATCTGTTGGCTTGTGGCTCAATGATATATCAAAATGGCTTGGAAACATATAAATTTACTCTAATTGATGTAGACAGAAATTAAAACAAATACACGACAGCTAACAGTGATACATGTGTACCTGTGTACAAGAGGCACAGAAAATAATGGATGAGCATATGTTCAAATACTCCCAAAAAACAACCACATTGTGTCCATATTTCAGGATGATTGTTTAGAGAAGGGTTCTCAGGATCACTGATTCTAGCACCTCCCCACTACTACAGAAAATCATGTCCTGTTTCTTCCATGGATGTACCCAACCTCGACTCCTAAGCAAATCAACCTTCTTGCTCTGTCAATACTCAGTTTGCTTTAGACATTTGTCTTTTTACAGATCAGAAACCTAGATTTATTGAAAACTAGAATATTCTTAGATAACTTTGCTCTTCAGTGCTTCTCTCCCCCACAGATCAGCTTCTCTAGGCTAAACAAGTTCAATTCTTCTAGACAGATCTTCCTTTTTTCATAATTAGCTCAAGCAAGTAATAATAAAAATTTCATATATTATTAATGAGGATAACTATTCACATTAGAGGACTGAGAAAAGCCAAGCCCCAGTAATTGGCTTAATGAAGGTGTAAGCCATGGTTTCCACACCAGCTGAATAAGGAAAAGGGGGGAATCTACACTAAATGCTCAAGAAGTGTAAACTTCATTATGCAGGCAATACACATACATTCAACAAGATGTTAAATTTCAGGAGTCCACCACCAGCCTACCCCCACTGATGAGCTAGTACATTCTTTACTGTCCATACTGTTGTAAGTTATTTTTATTCTTAAAAATCATTAAGTTTTATTGAAAACATACTATATGAAATAGGTATATATGAGGCAAAATATGTATATGTTCAAGCAAGTCAAAACAGAGTAGATATAGTTAGCTCAATTTAAAACTATTCACCACATAGCACAGCAAACCTCATCCCCTTTTAAATATCAAAGCTCAATTTACAATAAATCACACGCAGGCAAGAACAGAAAACTTACAGACTAGTGATTTACATCTATAAGTAATATAGAAAGAGAGAAATTACTTAATAAGTAGCTACTCCTTAAGAAGTTATCACACAATACAGAAGAGCCATTAAAAGATGAACGTAGTAATGGATTTTAATTTCTAAACAAGTTCATCAGTCCTTTTGCTCCGTCCTTTTCCACAACACCCTACAAAAATACAACAGCAAACAAAAATTGTCTTTTCTGCTATTGTTAGAATTTCTGTTTTACCACTAGGTGGTGATAGCTCAACACAAATCACCACTTAGTCTCTTAAAACGAGTGTAAACTGCAATCGGATGATGCAATTTAACACCAGCAAAATTTAAACGTGTTCTATGCACGCTAAAAAAAAATAAAATAACTATTAGGTTCTTTAATTGTAGAAATTGTTGTACCAGACTTACCTGCTTCTGTCGCATCCTTTCACTCTGTTCTCCATTAACACATTCACAAATGCCTTGAACAACTCTTCACAGATCGTGCTAAATAGTTTTTTGTTTCTAGCTGAGTCACATAGCTTTTGTATAATCTGTAGTCTTGCTGTAGCTGATGCTTCTAAGAAGTCCTGACAACTCTATTTTTAAATCCTCTTTCCACAGCACTATTTGTAAGGCTACTTCCACAAGTCTATTAAAGTCCTCAAAGGTGAAACTACCACATTTCTGGTTGTGGTGGTTTTTTAACTTGCATCAAACTCTGCTCTATATTCCTAGGGCAATTGAAATACATTGCTTTTATCAAATACCCACATCAGTGTCCTTTTTATCAGAATAAACCTTCGAGTCACAGCTTTCCCCCAGCTTATTCAGCCACAAAACTGAATCCTGAGTCCCTCAAGCAGCTGAGCAAAGTTTAGGTGGAATCACTTCCATTGCAAGATTGGCCCCCAGTAGCACATTGAGCACAGCTGGGCCCCGGCAGCCTCCCTGGCAGCTGTAACACATTGCTTGCCTTGAGTGCTAACAGGATGGACAATTAACTCTCCCTACACAGACATCTACCTGCAGAACTTTTATATCCCGTTTTAAAAATCATCTCTTATCTGTTCATCACAATAAATATTTTGCATTATGTGTTAAGCTGCTTTTGCTGTTAATGGTGCTGCCTGATACATTCCCAGTGATGTTTGTACCCAATTACTACAACACTCTCTGCGTAGTGAGGCAGCAGCCCCATCTTCCAGTGTGCTCCCTGAAGCCCCTAAAAGGGATCTTTTCCTTAAATATGTGCACCTGTATAACTCTACAGAATACTAGCTCAGTTCTAGGTATTTTACAAACTGAATTAAGAGCTGCATCTGGATGCAGTTCAGCTACTAAAACCATAAAAAGCTGAAAATATTAGATAGATAGATAGATAGATAGATAGATAGATAGATAGATAGATAGATAGATAGATAGATAGATAGATATGCCTGGCTTTCCTATTTTCATATTGTTTACAAATGTATCTGTAACAAATTATGTCTCTGAAATATTATTATGCTTTTTGTATAAGTAGAAACAAGTTTCTTACAGCTGAAAACAGTTGGTTTTAATTACATTCCCAAATATAATACTACAAATAGGAAAGAAAAATGAGCAGTACAAAAAAAGCATAAAAAATGATATAAATCAACATTTCTACCTCTAGCAACATCATACTTGACCACACCAGCAAGGACATTCCAAGACTTATGACAGTGAAAGAACAGTGCTAAGATTATTTGGTAGCATTTCTTATAGATATTTATTGGGGGGGGAGTTGCATGGCAAGGGTATAGACAAAACACATTACAGAAAATACAGAATAGGGAAAACAAAGGAAAAGGACTGAGTGAGTTGGCATTTCCCTCGTATTGCATCAACCCTTGACTGAATGTCTGCAGGTCAGTTACTTGTTAATGTAAAACCTTTTCTAGAAAACTTTTCTCTCTTTAACTCACACCTAGTTTCTGTCCTGTGGTTTTTAGGTCAGTGCACATAAACAGTTTGAAATTCACTGGCTAAGTATAATTTATGTCAACAAAACAGGGAAGAAGGATATAACAGGTGTATTAGCTAACAGCATGGCTTAAACAGTTTTCAAACTGAAGCAGAAAAACTTCTACTTAAACTGCAAGCAATCCAACGTGAAAAAAAAAAAAAAAAAGGAAATCTGAGTTAGAAAGCAGTAAAACGCATGGACCATTCCCCAAAAGGGATAGGTTTTCTCACTAGACTGTGAAAGATCCCATGCTGTTCTCTAGTTTGTATCAGAACTCCCCCTAGAGAGCACATAAGAGAAGGATAAACTCAACAGAATAGAGAAAAAACAAACCCAAATCCTTGATTAAATAACTTCATCTCCTAAAAGCCTGCTTTTTCTCAAGTAAGACATAAAATCATGTGACAGTTCTTAACATTTGGCTGTCTTTTCCACATTACACCAGGGCCCAAGCTGGTGCCTCTTCCATGATCTGAGCTACAGGGTGTGAATTGTGGAGTACTGGTATGCCACAATATGTACAGCCTCTTGGACTTTCCACCTGGCTTCAAAATGGAACAGATAAGAACTCTAAGCTAGCAGCAGTCCAAGACCTTGATCCAAATTCTGTTCTACAGCAAGAAATTCCATGGATTAACTATGGTTTGTTTAAAAACAAAACCAAAAAGCAACAATAAGAAAACCCAACACACAAGTCAGGCCTGTATTTAAAAAAAAAAAAAAAAAGAGACAAGTGCATCAAATCAAATCTGTATTTTTTTTCCACTGCTTAATCTGTTTCCCTTCAATTCACCAGTTTTCTTCTTGGCCTTGTATTGATCCAAAAACCACTGAAGTTAATGGAACAAATCTCCCTGGTGGCAAAGTTGAACTCTCTAAAGGAGTAGTAATAAGAAATATTCAACAAAGACCTGCATCGTTCAGCACCTGGTCCAGCCTCTAGCATCTCTCAGTATGTAGAAGAGCTACTCAATCATGTCGGGATTCCCAGCCAAGCTTTCCACACAGCTAACCATTTTCACTGACCATGTTTCTGCTGCATGAGATCCCATGTCAGGGAGGAAGTTTACATTGCTATCTTTTTTGTTGCCACCTGCTGTGCTCCCTCACTTCATTTCCAAAGGAGAAACGGGCTGAGTCTCATTTCTTCAGGCTGCAAGAAATATCACCTGCTTTTCTGGGTTGGTATGATAAGATTTTTCAGATTTTCTTCCACTGAATTAAACTCACAGTACTGTCACTTTGTGTGAACGAGAAGGCAATGAGGGCATTTTAAAACATTCCACGCAGAAAAGAAATAAATGTTTGAATAATATTCTCAAATGCCATTTCAAAAAAAGAAAAAGAAAAAATAGGGAAAATAATAACAACCTCAGGCACTGTCTTCAGTGAACTATCTAGTATAAATAGCTCAGCTGAAAGCAGAACAAAAGTTGGTTTGCGCTATCATGCAGCTGAGCCGAAAGAAAAGCTTCTTTGGAATTGCTTTAGAGAATCTCGTAGTTCTTACGAATGGTAATACCTTAATCTTTTCCTTTAACCTTTCTCCAGCTAGATAAAAGGAATTAAATTAAAGCTTCTGATTCTGAGGAACAGAATGTTTGTCATCTATTGTTGATAAACAGAAGAATACTAAGCCTTTGAACATTGCTTGACCTGTCCCATTGTATCAATCTAAATAGCATTTTTGTAGGTATTATATAATTTCATATATAATTATTTAATTTTATATAATTTCAGTTTTATAGTGGAAAAGTTCTCTAATAGATATTTTCTTCAGGTTATTTTTCCACATTAATTCATATTAAAAAACCAAGGCTATGAAACAAAATGCATACTTGAATATTTTAATACTTAGCCTGAATTTCAGTTGCAAAACAAGCCAAGCTCAAACCACTCAACACAGTTCCAACTAAAAAAGGCTAAAAAAATAATTTCCACTTTATTATAACCAAGATCAACTGGTTATAATTCCATTCAAGCTAAATTCCGTTCATGCCAACGAGACTGCAAGATGGCACAAAATAAAAAACCAAATAAGAGCAGTCATCTTTGTCCATTATAGAGGTTTTTTTCCATTTGTCTCAATTGAAAAACAAACAAAAAAAAGGTTGCATTCATTAAGTATAGTCTAAGCACTTCCCTACCCAGTGTAGCTTATTCTGAATACTTGCTGATGCTTCCAGAAGCAGAAAAAAGGAATCACAGAATCACAGAATCCTAGGGGTTGGAAGGGACCTTGAAAGATCATGCAGTCCAACCCCCCTGCCAGAGCAGGATCACCTAGAGCACATCACACAGGAACGTGTCCAGGAAATGCAAGATGACTAAGCTTCAAGCAGTGAGGAAAATTTGTTATTCCTGAAGGGGAATATTTCAGAGAGGCCAATTCTCACCACATTTTCAGACTTTGCCAAACAGGCAACCAGTCCATCCTTGCTCAGGACTACCATGTGCAATATTTCTATAAAAGCCTCCATTTATCATCCTAGAGCTGTTGGTTTCCTGGGGGAGATGATAACATTGGAGCCACAGATGACAACACTTACTGACGTGACGCAAGATAGACAGGGAGCCTGACCCAAATGACATGGAGAGCTTTTGAGATAGCGGGACCTCATGTCACAACTTGAGAGCTACTGTAGGCCAACAGGCACTATCAGAATGTTTCTAACTGCATTTTTAGTTTGCAGAAGGATTTTTTCCCAAAGTGAATAACATTCTTTCTATATGGTACATACTACTAATTGCCAATATCAAGGTGTTTTGAATATATCTGCTTGGTGGTCATGCTGTAAAAAGAAAAGCTGAGTAAATAAGTTATTAATAATAATTTGCATACATTAATTTCTTCTCAAAGTCTCTGACCAGCTGGAAATCATGCCAGGGCTTTTCTGAAGATGATAAATTAACTTCAGCTCAGTAAAAAAAGTATGGAAAAAGCAGTATGTATGTTATTAATTAAGGGAGGCATTAGCATCATGATAGACTTCAGTACAAAGGAGAAACACTTTTAATGATATCTTATGAGCACGGCCTACTCTGAATAGCTGCAATTTGGTACTCCCACCACCTAGTCATTACAAGTGCTCCAAAACAACTCTAAGAAGTTTTTGCTCTATGAATCTAAGAAAAAAAAATCCAGAACTTTTTTCACAAAAAAAAAAGTATTACTTGGTTCAACTGAAAGATTTTGTGGCTCTGTGTTGACATCAGTCAAATTTTCTCACTGTAAAGAAACAAAATCAAGTTACTCTATTTAAAGCTATTTTCTTTTTAAATCACATTTTGTACCAAATATCAATTTTCCTAGCAGTTCAAGCCTGAAAAAAAAAAAATTATCTTTGCATTAAGCAGTTCTAAGCAATTCTCTCAATCTCAAACTGTGCTGTTACAGTAGTTTTGGAACAACTGTCAAAACTAATAGCTGGCTGTTTGCAGATTTCTACTCACAGGCAGGAGCAAAGTTGCTACTCATGTCTCAGTAATGCTAATTATACCAAAAAGTAGATTTCCTTAGACAGTTGTTGTGGCATGTTCCTTCCAAGGCTGTAGGGAGCTACCCAGACTTAGAGATGAAAGGAAGAGAATGGCTTTCTCACACTCACTGAGCAGCAGCCTGGCAGATGATGAGCCCGAGGGAGACCCAGCCCGTAGGTGAAAGAAAGGCAATGCCATTTATCCCTCTTTTAAGTTTTTCTGCTGTTGAAAGCAGCCTTCTTCCCTCCCCACTCCAGGGGGAAAGCTAGATGCATGCAGCTGGCTCTGAGTAAGCAGTGAGGAGTTCACAGCTCCCCAAAATAGCCTGGTGTATAGGCAGTAGCTGTCTCAGAAGTAGCACAGCTCTGCTTATGTGGCATAATGCCTGCTATAGTTAGCATTGCTTAGTCAGCTAGCTAGCCCAGTGAAGGTCCTGCACTGGATCTTGCAGAGTTAGCTGTGGTATCTCTGCATAGTACATCAATGTCCAGAAAAACAGCTGGATTCCTGGCAGGTCTGTATGGTGATGATCAAGCAGATAAATAACTAAAATATATATACATACATTTCTGTGGTTTGACCCACATTTCTTTAAAAAAATGTTGCTCCTAAACTGGTTGAGTGAAAGAAGAAATTCTGTCCTTAGGTTACATGTTTCAGGGTAATTTATATTTGGTGAATATTTTACCTTACATACATCAGAATATATACTTTACATTTTTAAAAAAGTGATCACCTAATACAGCTTCAGAAACTTACATTGTTGTTTTTCAACATAGTTTTATAGTTTAAAACTAACTACTGTGTTGTAAATCAGTCCTCTCACCAGAAGATATAGCATATTTGAAAGCATATTTATATAATATGATAGAAAAGTATTGAAATGGAATCACTGAACCTTTTCAAAATATAATGATCTGATACTTTTAACTTAGGTTTAGGTAATTAATTCAAATAAGACTACATGCTTTTGGTGTGCCATTTACTAAAAACTATTTTAGTAACTATTATAATGATCCTAAAATATGACCCGGAGAAATTTCTCATGATCTTACCCATGTTAGTGGACATTTTTCACCTCCAGCAATGACTACCTCATACATAATAAATATAAATAAAGGAACTTATGTACTCATTCAGTATTTTTATTACCTTTTTTAAAAAAAAAAAAACAAAACAAAATGGAAAAAGCAATGACTAGAAATTGCCTAAAATGCATTTATTAAATCAATGAAAAGTAAACATAGACAACTTCTCACCTGGAACTTGAGAACAGTGAGGTTGATATTAAGATAACTAAAAAATTATTTTAAAAATCACCCAGAGGATCCCTTAGAGCATTGGCAGATGTTTAAAAAAGCTGACAGATTGAGTATCTATGAGATGCAGAAGGTCCGTTTCCCCACAGCTTTATCCTTTATCCTTAGTGAAGTAATTTGTTTCTGGCATAAGTAGGGGTTTAAGTATTATTCCTAATTTTGTAGATTTTTAAATTATTTATAGACTGCATTTTCCTACAAAAAGTGAAAGGCAACAAAAGACTGAGCTCAGGCTCTGCTGTGCAGGCAGGAACAAAGGTATCTATCTGCATTTCTCTATGAAAGATTAAGGATATATATTTCTGTAACGAACATTGAGAAAAAAGAATAAATAATTTCCTGTGCACCACCTCTCCAAGAGCATAATGCACTGAAAGGCAGCTAATAACCAGACCTTCTTCTCTGACAACAGATGTTACATTCTACAACTACCTTCAAATTATTTTATGAGCTACAGAAACACACTGATAGATGCCCCTGTTATGTTAAAATTCAGATATTTTTCAGTTTTATTTCTTGTTCAGTTTGAGTTAAGGAAGATCTAACCTAAAACTTATGAGTAAGTAGGATGCAAAAACTAAGTTTGGAATTCAGCCTGGAAATTACTAAAAATAAATTTCCTGTATATATCTTACACTTAGAAACATGACTATGGCATCTTGCTGGTTACTTTGAACAAGAAGTTAACAACTCAGTTTGAGATCGCATGCAGCAGATGACTCCTTCAGGAACAGCATGCAAGTGTATCTTGTGGACCAGTGGGTCAGAGGACAAAACCTTGCACCAGTTTTATCTGCAGTTCCCAAATTCTTAGAATTGTCAGAGTTGGAAGGGACCTCTAGAGAACATCCAGCCCAATCCCCCTGCTAAAGCAGGATCCCCTTGAGCACATCACTCAAGACTGCACCCAGGCAGGTCTTGCATATCTCCAGAGAAGGGGACTCCACAACCTCCCTGGACAGCCTGTTCCAGTGCTCTGTCATCCTTGTGCAATACAAGTTTTGAATCTACAATCCTGGTGTAAAATAAACTGTATGTCATGCAGTCAAATTCTGACATCCAGAGAAAGTACCTCTGCAGGATGCTTTTAACAGTCAGTATATTGTATGGAGAAGAAGCAAGACATATGTTTATCTGAAAAAATCACACGGCAACAAATAATTCAATTGCTTTTTTAAAATCAGCCTCTCACTGCATTGTAGTATCTCTCATAATTTTGAAGGCAATTAATACAATTTGAAATAATTTACTTAACACCAGCTTTACAAAACCAGAATGTTTATGATATTTTTTTCTGAGCCATTTAATAAGATGATTATGATTATTATGATGTTTGTTGTTGTTGCTGTTAGTATGTTATTGCTGTCACTGCTATTATTGTTATTATTATTATTATTATTATTATTATTATTATTATTATTATTATTTACAAGACTGGACTAAAAAACAACTTGCATTTCAAAGGTCTGATAAAAAATTGATAAATGGGCTTCACGAAACTGAAGGAAGGCTCTGCTGAACTCTCTTCAGAGAGGAGACTTTTATGTGTAGTTTCTGAGCAAAGGAAAATAGACTATAGGACACGGCAATTAATAAAAGGTTCAGGTTAATCTTTCATTTCTTATGAATGAAATGGAGAAATTTTACCAACTTTGAATCTACATCACCCCAGCGAATGTGAAAAGACAAGTGGCAAAACGCTTACCTCACATTCCTCCTTCTCCGGTTTTGCAAATGACAATGTTGACTTACTTCCTAGTACATTAAATATAGTCCTACTTTTAGTAATATAAAAAACATGGGAATCATATTCTAATTCACAGAAAGGCAAGAACTTCAAAGTCCAACAAAGGTTTCTTTCTGAAACAAGTGCCAGAATAGTTTTGGCCTACATCAAAGCACTTCAGTCCCTCTACAAACAGCACAGTCAGCAGGATCTTGCTCCTGAAAAAAAAAATTAAAATTGGAAACACTGGTACTACTACAGAAACGTGTCCTGTGTGGGTGGACCAACTGGAACCCACTAGAGAATGGTGGTTTAATGGATAACTCTGTTTAAACTGTGTCATTGTCAAGTTCCTCACAACCAACTGCAGAAAAAGATGTGGTAGCAAAACGAGGCTTTGTTTCACAATACATGTTTAAAGATTACCTGCAAAAGGGCTGTTTATATTTTATATTTTATAACACATTTCTGAAACACAAATGAAGTAGGATTTTATCCCTCACCCTACACATTAAACAACAGCAGTTGTTGCAACTTAGTATTTAATAGTAAAAT
This sequence comes from Chaetura pelagica, assembly GCF_000747805.2. NCBI lineage: Eukaryota > Metazoa > Chordata > Aves > Apodiformes > Apodidae > Chaetura > Chaetura pelagica. Next base: position 21,155 of record NW_009952189.1, read on the forward strand.
CATAAAACTGTTTTGGTTGGAAGGGACCTTAATGATAATTTAGTTCCAACTCTCCTACCATGGGCAGGGACACCTTCCACCAGACCAGGTTGCTAATTTAATAATATTTCATTTCATGTCACATTTGAGTAAGGAAAAAATATTTATCCTAAAATGAGGGGAAATGGAACAGACACCTGAGTAGCATTTGACTGAAGGTTTGACATACTGTCATTACATAAATTTACATTCAATGATAAAAGCACAGTGGCATTTACAAGGGCAATAATCAGTCCTATCTCCTTCATACTCATATGAGGACCATGTGAATACCACAGCCTTAACAAATACAGTATTGCAAACCAGAAGTGGGAGAGTCACACAGAAAGAAAATAAAATACATCACTCTAGGGGAAAAAAAACAGTTAAATTCCCCTTTCCCATTGCAACTTTTAAGAACTTGCGAGAAGGGTGTGTTTTGGATACGACTCCAGACAGGGTCGTTCAGAGGAAAGTTGCAGCTCCTGACCTGGAAACCAGCAGGGTTTGCTCTTTCCTGAGGTACTGTCTTCCTTCACAAGTTTTCCTCTGGGGCATTAAGCTATACAGTTTTCCTTCTGGACTGGTGATTGAATACATCAGCTTGTTATCCCAACAAAATAGTTTTTGTTGGCTTTGTTTTGATATGTCCTAACAATCATCAGCCTCTGGATCTGGGTGAAATTCATTCAAAATCAATGTTTCCATCATTAAACGAAACCTGACACCTAGAGCCACATTTCTGTATGATTTGGAAATGGCTGTAAATACTGCAGTAATGAGTCTTTGGGTATAATATTCTATTACACGCAATCTAGGTGTGTGAAACAAAGGCTTAAGAGTTGTTTTGGAGGCTTTGTTTCTGATTAATAGAGCACTTTTAAATATCAAGGAATATGGAATCTGCATGTAATTGGCTGGATACTCAGCAAAGTGCCCAGTGGCAACTTTTGTCGTGACAGATAGGTTTATTTCAGGCACCTGGAAAAATCTAATCTAGCAATGTCTTGCCAGTTTTGTGACTGAAAGCACCACTGTAGCTACCTGCTCTATAGCTTCACTGTAGATAGATCTCCTGTCTTGTGCAATGTACACAACATAGAGAAGTGGCAGAATAAAGTTCTGAATGGGATACAAGTAAAATTCTTTTGAACTCAACACTAATTTATAGAATATCATATGTAATAAAAGAAACTAAGTCCAGTAAAATCCACACTATCCAGTGAGGCCCCTCTACTACTGTCCGGAAATACCCACCCACACTTTGGATCTTCAGAGAAAATAATTGGTATTATTTCCTGATCACTTACCATCTACATTGTTAATTACCAATACTACTATCATACGTTTGGCCATATCTACATCGATATCAAAGCTCATGAGAATAAAACCTGAGAGATTCAGCTGGTTCCATAAATTTCTCTACTAATCCCCTTGAGCAATGTCAAGTAGACCATTTAAATAATCTCAGACTTGCCTTACAAGGTTTAATGAGTTGTAGCCTACTATGGGCATATGAGATTTTCCAGAAAGAAGTAAGGTTATACTAATGTCACTGAGTGCAAAGTATTGATCTTAGTATTTACTCAGATTTGTGGAATACAAATGTATCAATTGTGTATCAATTAAAACCACACTGATTAGGCAGTTTATAACGGGAAAGAAAAATCACATGCTCATATTCTCAACTCTATTTGTGCCAACACATTATCTTCATCCCATTAAAGAGCCTTATGCCATCTGTACCATCTGTGATACCAGCTGGTACATTGGCGCAAAAATATCTCTTCAATTATAGTATACTGATTAGTTTTTAGTATAGAATCAATTGTAGCTTAACTCAATTATAAAAATACATTAGTATTATTTTTTTTCTCATTCCTGTGATTTGATTTTGGTAATGAAAATTCAAAAACCTCCTTTTCTTTCTCTAAGATTTGGAGATTTCATAATTTGCTTCACATAAAATGAAGTAAGTAAAGAGTTAAAGAGAGGATATTAGTAAAGTAAGTTAGGTATTGGGACCTCATTCAAAATGAAACTCAAACCATTTCTAGAAAAATCAAATAAAGAGCTCCTTTCCCCAAAAACTTTCTTTCTAAAAAACCAGCATACATTAAAATACAACTTCATAAAGCCAACAGATGAGTGGTATTTTATTTTCCTATATAAAGATCTATCTTATTCAGTATAGAGCTACTTTTATGAAGCAAACTGACTTAAATCTCTGCTATGATGAAAATTATGCTAAGATTCTCATTCATTTCAGCATGCCAATACATAACATTACACAATTACCTGAAATGTCTATATCCTGCTGTACCACTCACCCCTTTCACATTTTGTATCTTAGGGCCTGATCCTTTATCCGTCACATTACCTCTACTTTTAAGCAGAACTACAAGCCACGATCTGAGATTTTTGCTGTAAGTCCTTCACACTCAGAAATTTTGCTATCTATAATAATTACATAGGAAATATACATCAAAAGAACTGTATGGTAATACTAACAGCATGAGTTCAGCCTCTTCCTACATACGCATTATGGCACAACCTTTTAATGACATGAACACTGATATAGTTTCAACATAAGTTTCTTTTCATAAGTTGATTTCATTCATGGATATTGATTCTTTACCTAATTCAAAACTTCACTCTTTCAATCTTTTGTGCCCCCATAATTTATCTACCAAACATTATTTAAAGCCTGAGCTTTAATAATAAATACTATTTTCTCTGATGGCACTACAGTGTCCAAGTGCTTCAGAAACATTACTACATTTATATTCACAACATCCCTGTGAGATGACAGGGTATTACTATACATGCTTTATGCAGAGGAGAGGCACAGTGAGATAAAGATCAAAGGTACTGACTAATTTGTGCACTTGGTAGGAAACTCATGAAAGATCATTTTCACAATGTTTTCACAGCTTTTCATAGATGTTCAAAGTCAAGTTAGTAATGCTGCAAATGCTCAACATTCTGCAAATCAAGCCCCAAGGATTCACTCAGAAAACAAGAATTCGTAGTGTCAATCCTTGGAGTTTGTCTTAACTGGCTCATCTAACATCATGTTGTAACTCTGAAGAGATCCAGTTCTTCAGTATGTTAACCATATGGACCCCTTCTCTTTTCTGTATCCTTTTTTGTTCACTACTTTCTAAATTGTTCAGTCAACAACTAAGGATTTGCACTGTTGTCTTCCTTAGAGGGATTTCTCTAAATCCTTTCATCACCCAAGAGCTTCTGCTCTGTTTACTAAAAAAAGAGTATTTTTTGGTTCCAAGCAAAATGGACAGCTAAGAAACTGGTAGCTACAAGTCTGTTACTGTGAACCTGTATAATTCAAAACCAGAGATGGAATAATTTCTAGGTTTAGCAACACTTTCTCACAGCAGAGAATACTGAGATTTAGAAACACAAGGATCAATTTTAAGTTATTGTAGGGACATGATGTTGATGTTTCCTTTCCTCCATCTAAGCTTGATTTTTCTCATGTGTCGTTTTTCATCTCAGTTGCATCGGAAGTGGTATGAACTAATAAACTTAGTTAAAGCAGTCAAGCTATGACACCTTGGGAAGGCAGCTTTTGTAAACTGAAGTTAAAAAAATTTACCTCTCAACCAACAAAGACAAACACAAACATATGCAAAGATACACATAGAGCCATTTATAACGGCTCTGTTGATGCTACACTCAAAACCTGTAGTATTTTTATGGCTTTAAATAAATATATATATGTTTATATATATATAACAAGACAGTCAGATGAAGTGATGCTAGTTATATTCAGAGGAACTTGGTGATATGATTTGACAGCAGTTTAAATACCATGTATTCTTGCTGTTACTCACTCTTGCTGTTACATTCAAGAGAATCACATAATCTCTAGGCCAGGAGTAGGTAATGAAACTGGCTTCACATTTCTGTGTCTCTAGACCTTCAGTTCTTGTATTGTCAGATATAGTTTTTCTCTAATGTTGGGAATGATGACACCAACTCACCCAAGTCTCTTGCTTTTGCACTTATTAAACAATGTATTAGAACACAAATTCAACACAAATTAAACAATGTATTAGAACAGGAACCCATTAAAACACAGTTTTAGGATTACAGGTTTAAACTTTTTCAATTTGTTTGTCTATTATAATTCTCATTTTCTTATCCTGTATAACAAAGGAATCAGGTTGGCCTCGAGGGTGGAGGGTTATGGAGAACAATATAAAAAGTACTCAGTATTTCCAGCACCATTTTCTGTGACATATGTGAAATCATGAGTGCCTTCTGCTTTGCTACACAGTACAGGTTTGTTGGCATTTGGTTGAGGTGATCCACAAAATTCATGTGCAGTCTTGCCACATATGACTAATACAATCATGGCGCCCACTAAACATTTAGATGGCTCAGTGAAGAACTCCAGCTCCTTACGAACTTTTTCTTAGTCTCATACACACAGAAAGGACGAGTAAGAAAATTGAAGGACAGCTGAGAACATATCTCCTTGCCAAGAAGATAATGCTACTGGAAGGAACAGCAGGGAGATACCAGCAGGATGACACCATGTCCTCCCACTTACCCCTTTCAGGCTGAAAGGAGGGCAAATCTATCATGCCAGAACTGCTGCCTGCCAGAAGAACTGTTGGGACCACACTGCAGACTGCAATGGAAACAACCATTCAAGAAATGCAATAATGTAATTTTGTTTCTAGTAATTCTGGTTTATTTGTTTCTTACTTGTTTTCCCTCCCTTCTTCTGCCCTGCCTTTCCACTTCTAAGATATTTTGGTTTTCCTTTTAATTTGATCTTTTGTGAAAAATTAACCAGTCATAATGCTTTACCAAACCAAAAAAAACCTGCAGTCACTCTGCTTGCAAACCCAGTTGTTTTATACTGCCCTAATATTCAGTACACTTTGGTAAACAAAATATAGGTATCATTAACCACCACAACAAATTCAGTTTTTTATGAGCCATATCCTTTATAAATAGACATTCAGAGCTACCATTTAATCTGAAATACTCTCAATATATTTAGCCATTTCAATTGCTGGATTAATGCCCAGATGGAAAGTGGCAAGATATTTAAAGATTGATTCCATTTTCTAAGTATGCCACGAATATAAAAGTCCTTCCACTTAATCTAATACACTTCTTCAGCCTATTAGGTTTTGATTGATAGAATTTCTTGAAATAAAAAAGGAGCAGTTGGCGGACACAATAGAAATCAAAGATACTGTGGATAGGGAGACTAAATAAAAGTATATTTTGGTTTCATATTGGATATATTTTAGTTTTCCAAAAGTGGTGATTCTCTACATTTATTATATTCCAAACCTTTGATTTTTAGAACTTGATTTTAAGTAACAGATTTTCAATAAATTAGCAACCATATTTATTTTTTTTAATGGGACTCTGACCATTGTATAACAATGAAGGAAAATCTGAGGAAGCAAAATTAAACATAGAGAGGTTCAAACTTCATAGTTTGCTTTCAGGGCATATAGCTTCTTTATTGTATTGCAGTGGATCGTTTTCAAATATATGCATGATATTGAAGCAGCAACCCCAGTTCTAATACAGAAATCAGGAGAATTAGAGAAACAATGATTTTTCAGGTATAACTAGCTGATTAAAGAGCAGTTCATCAGCTATTCCTTTTATTCTTTGGCCAAATTCAAGAGGATGCTAGGGCTGTTTTTTCCTAACAGTTAAACTGACTGAAGAATAAGTAGGATTAATGATGTCAACAGAAAATAAAATTTCATTATGCAGAGTCCAGAGTGACATCCCTGGAAAGGATCCAGTCAGCAATATGATTCCTCATGGCTTTTATATGAAAAAAAACCTCACTTAGTCAGTATGATAAATTTATATATATACATATATATATAAATGGTTAATTAAAAAGAGTCTGTTTGAAGTTCTTAATTAGAGTTAGTTTTAAAATGTGAACTATCTCTTCAGAAGCTTATGCAAACTGCTTGGTGATAACACCAGTCAGTAGGAAATGAAAAAGAAGCAAAGGGAAAAAAAAAACTTTGGGACTTCGACATGCTGCTCTGCAAATGTAGGGTTTTTAGGCAGGAATTTGTCATGAGTTAATGCTTTCATCTTCAAATATCATGTCCCTCCTAGTAACTACAGTGCTGGATTACAAAGATCGCAACTGCAGGAGACCATAAAAATCCATTCTGACATAAAGGAAACATACTTCCATAAGAAAAGGGGAAATATACATTTTTGTGTAGTATCTAAATAGCAAGGGAAGCATAAAGCAGGAACTCCATACATTTTCTGAGCCATGTTTTTCAGGGGTTAACTGTGGAGCACATTTAATCCTTTGAATGTCGAAGGAAATCTAATTCCCATTAAATATCCTTCTCCTTACAAGTACATTCACTCTAAGGAGAATTGACTTCATAATCTGCACTTTGCAACTTGCTATCTTAATATTAAGCATCTTAAAAAATTCAGTTATGGATAATACTTACTTTTACAGGCACTAATAACTGATTCAAGGGCTCTGCAGGGGCATGTATAAGTTCTAGCCAAACTGTAAACTAGTGGTTATTGCAAGATTTGTGCGATTTTAGTTTTAAATTTGGAAATGTTTTAAAACCTCCATCTATGTATGTACAAAGTAGCAAGGGCTTTTGTCATCACTGTATGACAAAAGTATGATGAAAGTATTAATTTTGAAATCTTAAGATATATTAAAAATTTCAGAAAGTGTATGTTCAGGTTTTTTCTAAGATAATTTAAGATTAAGGTTTCACAAACCAAAAATTCTGCTACATAATTTTACACGTACACATCAGAACCCCACAGTTTCAACAGCTACACATGTTGCTCAATTTAGGAAGTCTATACAGATACACAGGAAGTCCTTTTCAAAATATAACCACTCTGGAATAATTGTGAGAATCATGTTTATCCAGTTCCCCTTTTAGTGATCTGAAAGGTAAGAAACATTCCTGTCTAATACACTTTCCCATTAATTTATGCCTTTAACTATTACTGCTACACTGAAGAGCATATTAGTCTTATTGAGATTAGATCACTCCGTGCTACAAATTTAGAAGAAAATTACACATATTTTTCATCCAATTCAGTGACTTGAAAAGATATATATATACAACATGTGCAATACTCTTTCAGAAGCTGAAATTTTTGTAACATAAAATGGAATGTTTGTCCAGTGAGCCAGAAGGCATAAGGCACCACAAAACCTTTGCTTATTGGAACTGTATAAGAAAACAGTCCTAACTTGTAGTTCACTGTAATTGGATAAATACCTAAAGCAATACAGAGCAATGCTCATTTTCTCTGGAAAAAAAAAAAAAAAAAAAGTGAATAACACAGTGAATAAGTTTAATCCTGTAACTTTTCCTAGGTTTGTAATCATAGAATTAGTAGCTAGCTTACTTAAGATTAACATGTACACCAAGAGCAGCATCAATAAATTGTAAAACATTTTCATAGATATTTCAAATAGACAAAATGCTCATTTTGCTCATTTTGAATTCCCAAGTAAATTTCTCTTCTTGTAGTTTTTACCAAAAAAATATTTCTTTATTGCTTAAATCCATGAAATGTTCCATTTTAAAATTGATTTCTGTTTGTCTTCAGAGCATGTTAATGGTTAATATATGTAGGAATAGGCTACAGACCCTGCTTTTTGAGCATTCAGGAAAGATTTTATATGGCATGTTCTAACTAGTTACACATTCACAATCTAGAATGTAAAGGAGAAGAGGGTCTCGTAAGGAACAGTTTTCTTCTTTTTCCCATCTCTCCTTTCTGTCCTCCAGTGTTTGTTCTCCTTTTCCTTCTCTTAAAGGCTTTCAGATGCAAAATACCAAATTCATATGAACTTCAGTTCTACAATTTTTTTCTACTCCCCATTAAGTCTTCTTATGGTGTAAATTTGTAAATCCAACAGAAACCAAACAGTATCATAGAATAGTTGCTCAAAGCATGTGGGAGAAAACTGGGGGGAAAAAAAATCCTAGGTAAACTACATGAAGTAGTTTGACATGACATGAAGTAAAAAATTACATATCTGACAAGCTATACAAAGTCAGTTACTGTCCAAGTTAAGATCTGAACAGTGTATCAGCAGTCCTTTAAGAAAGGACTGTTTGTGGGAAGCAGCTGCTGGGACGAGGGAATGAACTCAGGTGGATATGCTGTTCTTGACACTGGATATATATTATTTATTGTTCTTCTCTCTCTTTTTTCTCTATGCTGTTTATTTCATATTCTTCCCGTAGGGAAGGGAGCCCAGGAAGATTTTAGTAACTATCACTCCATGTTCAAGAAAACAAAAGGAAGATGCTTTTGCTTCCGTAATAATGTTAGGAAACAACTCATCTCCTCATTAGTAGTCATAACAGTTTCTAATTAATGCACTTGAGCATGTTGGTATTGGAAAAGACATACTTTAATCCCTGTATGCAATCACATTGTCATCAGTGTCTAGCTTTCAGATTGTCTTTGCCCTGTTGTTTCACTTCTCAATAGTAACTGGTACGAGCAGGCACAAAAGAATTAATGCTGAGAGACACACTCCAAGACTGTTTCAGTCCTAAGAACCCCTGTTCAACATTAATAAAGGTTCTTTTTAATTTTGAACAACTCAGAGGAAAATTTATTTTCATGGCCGAAGATGTGACTGGATTTCCAAGTACTGCTCAACATATTTGCATAGGAGAAGAAAAGGCAAATGGACCACAGGGGACAAACTATTATTCTGATCACAAGAAGTCCATATTTTGAAAAACAGTATTGACAGATCTCAAGTGGGAATATTTTGAGTTATCCAGGATCTGAGAGTATATGAAGTACCATAGGGACAGCAAAACATTTACCTAGCTCTCAAATAACTTGAATTATTTTTTCCTAAAATATTTTACCAAAGGTACTATTTGACAGAGAAAATATAGTCATTGATTGACAGATTGGAATTATTCCTGGAATTATTCATAACTCAACTCAGAAATACGTGGTTTGATGAAATGCAAACAGCACATAAAAGTTTTTAAATAAACAGTTGATATGTCTAATATTTTAGCAATACCTAACGCAGAGTCAGCAGTATAATTCCTCCAAATTAATATTTGGAACAGACAAGTTATTGTCTTCTTTCTTGTGTCTCAAATTTAATGAATTAATGAATTTATTAATTTAATAAAATTTGCAGCAGACTAAGACTTTATTGTAAGAGTGAAGATTATTTGTTCTGAAATGGAATTAAGTAATTTGAACATTCCAGTAAGTAAAATATTTATTTGCCTGCTCCAAATTCATAAGTGGAAAATGTCTCTGAAAGTATAATTAATTATGTAAGTTAAAACATGTTGACAAACTCAGTTTCAAGATCATGCAAATAAACTAAAATATAAAAACAAATTGTAGGGGTTAAATAACCTCTGTTTTAAAAGAAAGATCAAATCTGAATACCTTTACTGTATTTCTAGCTATGAAGTATTATAATGGCAGCGAATCACCAAATAATTCAGTATTTGCAGTTTTGATTATTTTTTTAAACAATTAACAAAAATAATTCAGTTGTGTTTTTTTTTCAGTAATGACTATTTTTTACTACTTCATTAGTCTAAGGTAGCCTAAGACACAATGGAGAATCTGATTTACAAAAAAGAAATACCTAAGAAGGAAGGAGCCACCACAGTATCATTTGTCAGCCCACCTTCATCCTGCCAACAGATAACAGTAGGTATTGACGAAGTATCTCTGTAGTCAGGTGCTCTGTAGCTACCAGAGCAGTGCCATGGGGACTAGGAGAAAGGCTGAATTACAGCAGACCTCTGGCTGACTTAAGTTATTCCAGAGAATGGATGAGCACCTCCTGGTCCTGCCTAGG
>NW_009952189.1:31103-56532 GCF_000747805.2 Chaetura pelagica
TCATGAGCAGTGAGCTATGCCATATACAACATTTATTCAGACATCAGTAGGCTCTGGTACTCAAGTCCAAGCAAACCTATTAAGTCAGTGGGCTCACCTTGGACAATGGACAAATGCTGAAGAAAGTACCTCAGGACACCAGTCTTCTTCATCTTGATAAATATTAAAAAGTTCTTGTAAAGGTAACCTTATGGGAATATGCATTCTATCCTTTGTTAATAGGTAAGCAAAATAGCTTCATTTTGACTTAACTGTGTCAAATTCTGATTTTGCCTCTGTTGGAGTAACCCAGACTAACTTAATTGAGCCTGATTTTGCAATGATTCATATATCTGCTAATTCACTTTACTGAGCCAAAATAGATCCTTAATTTTATTGTTACTTACCAAGTGCCGTGAGACATTTTTTAAAGGTGCAAATTATTAGCCAGTTTAAAAGTACTGAATTTCAGCAGAAGTTTATCCAGATTCACATGCCATTTCTAGAGAGCTGATTCCTTAGGCCTGCTGAGATTGCTGATAAATAGCAAAAATGTGCAAAATTCCCATGAACAAAGGATGAGTGTATTGAAAGGGTTAAAGCAAATTCATTTTTGCCTCATTAGCTCCAGTATCAACACACACAAGAAAAAAAAAGTGCAAACAATCATAGGTTCAAATTGATACAGTAATCAGAAAGAAAACATGTATTTAGGAAACCATAATATGCACAGTGATAAAAGCTGCTAAAAGTATTTGTTGGAAATACTAGCCTAAAGCTTTAAAAATGAGTGGCCAAGAATAGCTAAATGATTATGCTCAGATGAAAAGGCACATCAAGCACATTTACTTGGATAAGGGCAGTTTAAAACCAGAAGTATGTTGTATTTAGCCAGCTCATTTTTTCTAAATGTGAAACCAAGCTACTGAAGCATATCCTTCAAATTAAATGTGTAAATAAAATAACATAACACTCAGGATATATTGACTTAGTTCTTCACTACAAAACAATGTCATGCTTTTATTCTTTCATTCTGTTTGACACAAATTCAAGACTGCTTTTTATTGTCACAAAATGTGTGCAAGAGGATTAAAAATATGGACAAAACACAAAAGGGTTGTTTGGGGCAGTGCTTTTTGTTTTATATCTACATCATGTTGCAAAGTACAAATATGATGGTAAAAAGATGAATCAGTGCTGAATAAAATCTTTAACTGAGTGTATGTTCCTGAGGAAAATAATGCAAAGCAGATTAACCATCACGTCAGGATGGTTGCAATTTACTTTATTATTCATTAAAGAACCAGACTTTCAATGGGTGAGGTATCTCACAGCCAACTTACAATTTAAAACGAGGCATTTATTTCAGTATTTATTAATAAATACAGTACTTAGCATCATCATGTATTACACTGACAGGATGTTACCTTTCTCCATTTCCTCAAAGACAAAGGGATTGATCTTGTCATTTCCATGTAAATATACTCTGACAGGGATCACAGGAGGTATTACTCATCAAAACAGATTTTTGTGTTTGGCCTTGATAAATTGATAATTTTAATTACTGTGATTTTGCATTTATTCCTTTATCTTCTGATTGAAGAATTTTTTAATTTTTTTTTCTGCAGACCGTGTATTTTGATGTGCTGCAAAATGAATGCTCATGCAGTACAATTATTTTTATCACATCATGATAAAACACCTTCAATCACAGCTGTACCATTTTTAATATCTTTGCACAATAGAGTCAAGACAGTAGAGATTTTTGTACCTATAACTTAACTGATGCTAAATTCAGTAATGCCATTGTATCAAAAATTCAGAATCTTTGAAAGACAGTAATTTCTCCTACACTAAAAATTTCAATAGGAAAGGTACCTTTAGAGCTCAGACTTTTCCAGGCAAAAATTCGCTTTATCAAGCAGCAATTCCTAAGAAATTTCTTGCAGTTTGCAGGCTTCTGATGATACTGTTGCAAATCTTCATTCTCTCCATGTATTTTCTTCTCAGGGGCTAACACTTCCATCCTAAACAGAAACTTAACCTTTAGTTTTCCTGAAGGATATATACAAAACTTAAGTCTGTAGACTGGGGTAAGGGAGATGAGAAGGGAGGAGATGGGCTTGGGATAAAGGGAAAAGCCTTAGGATCTCATTAACCATTATTCTTATCTCATACAGTCTTATCAGTAATTAACTTAAATTGAATTATTGTATTCATATTATTTTGTTTTGAATTATTTATCTGGAACATTAATATATTTGTAAACATACAGATAAGGGAAGAATATTTTTTCTTTACTATTTTTAAAAACTTTTACTTTACTTAACTGATATAAATGATATAACATATTGAGATGGTAGATAAATATTTACCTCTTACCTTAATCAGTTGTTTAGGTAAAGGAAATAATGTAATCCTCTATGCATGAACCTATTATCCTTCCTATCTTAGCTTGCCTTACGTCAGTGTCATAGAGGAGAGCTGCATTCCTCTAGCTGTTATTGAAAGACAGCTGCTCTACCCAGAAAAGATGAATAGTTGGGTTTCTGTGCTGCCTTAATGCCACTGTCACTCAAATGCAGAAAAGCAGCTGAGCCACTTAAAGCCAGTTGCACACTTGGGGACCATTTCTGTACACCATCTTCTGATGCACACAGGCAGACCAATACATTTCTCTATGACATTTTTCTTGATAGACTGCCACTTTGAAGTGGCCGGGGCCACTATCAGTAACCAACACCAAACAGAACCTAACCAAAGCACTGCTCAGGGGCCACACATCTAAGAATAGGCACCTACCCAGTGCTCCAGGACTCATCTGCTACTCCGAGGTCATGCAGTAGTCCTAAACACCATTCCTGTTTGCTCTTCAGCGAGCTCCAGCCTGAGATGCAGAGGAGATGACTGCTGCTGAGGACAGAACCAAGCTGCAAACTGCAGCAGCCCTTTGACAACCAGCCACAGACTGCACCAGGGGAGCTACTCTAATTACAAACAGTAACTGCACCCAGCCAGGAGACTGACACCAAAGCAGCCCCAGTGTCACTCTCACCATTTTCCCTCACACTGTGCTCTCACCCACAATCTGAACCTAACAACATTAAACACAATTAAAGTTCTAAAGACAGAAAGTAGGAAAGACACTAAGAAAGAAAAAATAAATTGGCATTGGTCACAGTACACACCAGAGTTTGAAAAACAAAGGCAGCTTTTCAATTGTAAACGCATTGCTTCCTGTAGAAAGAAACCATGACATCACACATGACCTCACTGCATGCATTTCCATTAGGAGCTTCTACTGACTACACAAAATAATCAAGGAATGAGGTTCCAGAAAGAAAACATGTATTTAGGAAACCATAATATGCACAGTGATAAAAGCTGCTAAAAGTATTTGTTGGAAATACTAGCCTAAAGCTTTAAAAATGAGTGGCCAAGAATAGCTAAATGATTATGCTCAGATGAAAAGGCACATCAAGCACATTTACTTGGATAAGGGCAGTTTAAAACCAGAAGTATGTTGTATTTAGCCAGCTCATTTTTTCTAAATGTGAAACCAAGCTACTGAAGCATATCCTTCAAATTAAATGTGTAAATAAAATAACATAACACTCAGGATATATTGACTTAGTTCTTCACTACAAAACAATGTCATGCTTTTATTCTTTCATTCTGTTTGACACAAATTCAAGACTGCTTTTTATTGTCACAAAATGTGTGCAAGAGGATTAAAAATATGGACAAAACACAAAAGGGTTGTTTGGGGCAGTGCTTTTTGTTTTATATCTACATCATGTTGCAAAGTACAAATATGATGGTAAAAAGATGAATCAGTGCTGAATAAAATCTTTAACTGAGTGTATGTTCCTGAGGAAAATAATGCAAAGCAGATTAACCATCACGTCAGGATGGTTGCAATTTACTTTATTATTCATTAAAGAACCAGACTTTCAATGGGTGAGGTATCTCACAGCCAACTTACAATTTAAAATGAGGCATTTATTTCAGTATTTATTAATAAATACAGTACTTAGCATCATCATGTATTACACTGACAGGATGTTACCTTTCTCCATTTCCTCAAAGACAAAGGGATTGATCTTGTCATTTCCATGTAAATATACTCTGACAGGGATCACAGGAGGTATTACTCATCAAAACAGATTTTTGTGTTTGGCCTTGATAAATTGATAATTTTAATTACTGTGATTTTGCATTTATTCCTTTATCTTCTGATTGAAGAATTTTTAAATTTTTTTTTCTGCAGACCATGTATTTTGATGTGCTGCAAAATGAATGCTCATGCAGTACAATTATTTTTATCACATCATGATAAAACACCTTCAATCACAGCTGTACCATTTTTAATATCTTTGCACAATAGAGTCAAGACAGTAGAGATTTTTGTACCTATAACTTAACTGATGCTAAATTCAGTAATGCCATTGTATCAAAAATTCAGAATCTTTGAAAGACAGTAATTTCTCCTACACTAAAAATTTCAATAGGAAAGGTACCTTTAGAGCTCAGACTTTTCCAGGCAAAAATTCGCTTTATCAAGCAGCAATTCCTAAGAAATTTCTTGCAGTTTGCAGGCTTCTGATGATACTGTTGCAAATCTTCATTCTCTCCATGTATTTTCTTCTCAGGGGCTAACACTTCCATCCTAAACAGAAACTTAACCTTTAGTTTTCCTGAAGGATATATACAAAACTTAAGTCTGTAGACTGGGGTAAGGGAGATGAGAAGGGAGGAGATGGGCTTGGGATAAAGGGAAAAGCCTTAGGATCTCATTAACCATTATTCTTATCTCATACAGTCTTATCAGTAATTAACTTAAATTGAATTATTGTATTCATATTATTTTGTTTTGAATTATTTATCTGGAACATTAATATATTTGTAAACATACAGATAAGGGAAGAATATTTTTTCTTTACTATTTTTAAAAACTTTTACTTTACTTAACTGATATAAATGATATAACATATTGAGATGGTAGATAAATATTTACCTCTTACCTTAATCAGTTGTTTAGGTAAAGGAAATAATGTAATCCTCTATGCATGAACCTATTATCCTTCCTATCTTAGCTTGCCTTACGTCAGTGTCATAGAGGAGAGCTGCATTCCTCTAGCTGTTATTGAAAGACAGCTGCTCTACCCAGAAAAGATGAATAGTTGGGTTTCTGTGCTGCCTTAATGCCACTGTCACTCAAATGCAGAAAAGCAGCTGAGCCACTTAAAGCCAGTTGCACACTTGGGGACCATTTCTGTACACCATCTTCTGATGCACACAGGCAGACCAATACATTTCTCTATGACATTTTTCTTGATAGACTGCCACTTTGAAGTGGCCGGGGCCACTATCAGTAACCAACACCAAACAGAACCTAACCAAAGCACTGCTCAGGGGCCACACATCTAAGAATAGGCACCTACCCAGTGCTCCAGGACTCATCTGCTACTCCGAGGTCATGCAGTAGTCCTAAACACCATTCCTGTTTGCTCTTCAGCGAGCTCCAGCCTGAGATGCAGAGGAGATGACTGCTGCTGAGGACAGAACCAAGCTGCAAACTGCAGCAGCCCTTTGACAACCAGCCACAGACTGCACCAGGGGAGCTACTCTAATTACAAACAGTAACTGCACCCAGCCAGGAGACTGACACCAAAGCAGCCCCAGTGTCACTCTCACCATTTTCCCTCACACTGTGCTCTCACCCACAATCTGAACCTAACAACATTAAACACAATTAAAGTTCTAAAGACAGAAAGTAGGAAAGACACTAAGAAAGAAAAAATAAATTGGCATTGGTCACAGTACACACCAGAGTTTGAAAAACAAAGGCAGCTTTTCAATTGTAAACGCATTGCTTCCTGTAGAAAGAAACCATGACATCACACATGACCTCACTGCATGCATTTCCATTAGGAGCTTCTACTGACTACACAAAATAATCAAGGAATGAGGTTCCATTTCCTTCTAACTGAATTAATCATCATGCCAACTACATAAATTTGCAAGACATCTCAGATCTGTCAGAACAGGCTACGATGGAGTTTTTAAAGGACACTAATTCCACCTCTGGAAACAGCCTATCAATCAGGAGTGAATTCTCTTCATAAGAGTAGAGAAGCATGGACCTTAACCACCAATTTATTAGGCAGCAAAAGTGAAGTGTAACACTTCCATTCAGGTTTATATTGAGGGATATATTTCAGACCCATTGCTATTTAGAACTGAAATAGCCTTGAATTTGCATGGTATCAGGTCCTTTGTGTCTCATGGCATGACACATTTCAGTCATGGCTGTATTTTCACCACAAACCACTACCAGTCAGCTGACTTTCAATCTGGTAAGAGTTTCTGAAACTTCTGAAACTGGCAGAGAAACTTCTTCCAGTTTAAGCATATTTCACAGTTCTTTGTATTATATCTTTCAAAGGTGCCATTCTGAGAATAAATATTACATTGGTGTTTTACTGTGCTAAGAAATACATTTTCACCACAAAAAAATTCTGAATTTTCAGATGACTCCTAGAACCAAATTTTGAGTTGTATTAGCAATGCACAAATGTTAGTTATTGCACAGAAATAATAGGTATTTTTAAAAGATAATGCACTCCACTATTTCTACATTCCATCTTCAAATGATACTGATGTACTCTAGAAATTAGAATCCATCCCCCATGAAAACTGGAGGTTTGCTTCTGATCAGTCTGTGCAGAGCATCCACAGAAAATCACCCATCTTCTCTGGTGGAACACATCTATGTCACTCCTGTCTGATGCAAAGAGAAAACAAATACTATGCCCAGCAGCATTGAATATAGCAACATGTAGTATAGCTTCAAATCGCTAAACCTTTCAAGTGTTGTTGAAGTAATCTAAGTTTTTCTTGATATAAACCTTCAGAGAAACTGCCTGCCTATGTAAAGGTCAGCTAGAAAATCCTTGATCCTTCAGCTCAAATGCTACCTCTCACAACATACTCTGTCACACTCAGAGTGCCAGTTCTTAGCTGCCTAATCTCAGAGATTAATTAATCCAAAAGTAGTGTGAATGGGGAAGCAGATACAGGAGCTGAGACCATCATCTGGGAAAATTATATCTTGATAGGATAGTAAACAAGAGTGCATACTGCCTAGAGATGGAGCAACTGTTCAGACACAATGGGAAATGGTTGCTGGATAGGCCCCTCTATTAGCATTTGAATAAGGTCTTCAGGAGGGACAAGAACACAGAGGAGCTGTACAAGACGTGGGATATTTGAAAGCACAAATTCAATTACACTACTCAAGAGAATATGGAGAGGTAGAGTTCTTGGTGAAGCATTTAGAATTTGCTTATGTGCAGATGAAAACTGTCTTGTTTGCTATGATGTGAAGAGTTTCATTTTAGATTTAACTGTAGAACAAAGTATTTTTCATGCACAAGTGGGAGTACCACCAAGACAAACACAGAGAAATGATCTGCAAAAACCCTGCAATGCCTTTGGTTTGAGCCCTTACTTACATGTTACTTCAGAAGTAACTGGGAACCTGCACTCATCTTGACCACACACCTCTAGCCACAGAAGGCAAACTTCTTACTGTGACACTAGCAGTGCATGGAGAGGGCCACTGCCTAAAGAAAGCAGGTTTTTGCTATTTCATGCTCTCAGGTTTCATCTGTAATCAGTTACAGCCAAAAAGAATACATTAATCATGTAAGTGCTATGAAATGCCACAAAGCTATAAACATCTTGAGGAGTATTTATGGGAGCTAGAAGGGAATGTCTTTTAAGTGGGTGTACATAAACATGGCTGCAAGTAAGAGGCAAGTTGCCTCTTACTACTAACTGATTTGATTTGAACTTTGGGAATACGGAAGTGAACTTTGGGTGGATTTATTGAAAACTAAGTAATTCTCCACTTGATAATGAAATAGCAGTTGGAAAGACCAGAGGCATCATTATACAATGAAAAAGGGCTCAGGAATACTCCAGATGAAACAGTTGAAATTGACATGGCATCTACATGTGGTTTTGGTGGAATCTACAGAATTGATTAGTTGCATTAGTTGATTACTGTAGCACAACTACTTCAACAACATTCACTGATGACTATGTGGTCTCGTAAGGGTCTTGAAGAAATAAATTCTTTAATATCAAAGATGCAGCTAGGTTAAACCAGTGCTGTCTGCTGAAAACTTCGGGCCACAGAGACTGTGGCTGCAAGTTAAGAAATTAATACTGGAAAGTGGGGCAAGGTTACAGAATCCAGTCCTGGATGAATGTGTAGGTGACTGCTGACATACTAAGGAATAGAACAATGAGATGCTTCAGAGAAAAAATAGGATTCAGGTTTGTTTTTCTCCGGAGAAGCAATTTTTAATATTATCTCAAGATCTCCCATTTTGGCAGATGAAGGAAATTATTTGTGAGTGGAAAGGACTATTTCCTTCCTTTTCTGTAACATGAAAGATAAAACAGAAAAAGATTGGAAGAAAAAATATATCAGTTATTTAGATATCTCCATTTTATAGTGCTCTCTAAGGTGTTTCTGTTGCATTAACATCTTTTGATGAAGACCTTTTCAAAATGTTTGTCTATAGGCAAAAAATTTCAATTGGATAAATACAAGGAACTAAAAGCTTACTGTATACTTTAGTATCTAATAAAATTTAGTGTTCTGCTTTTGCCAAGAGAAAACCAACAGGCACATCTTAATTTAACTTGAACATAGTGAAGAGTTCAGCAGTGCCAGTCACTTTGGGAAGTCTGTGGGAAGCATTTGAAAAGATCCTATTAATATAAGTAGAACTGCTATTTCTATTTCTTTTTCACCTCAAAAAGGTCATCCTTCTTGATGTATGTAATGTCTATAGCTCTTGCCTTTTCATGCATAGAGAATCTCTACATTGTAAATGAGGAACCAAGACAAGTAATAGGAGTAGTGGGGCAGCCCTACCCTGGAAATCTTTTGGTTTATTTAGCTCTAGACCCTTTGGTGGGACAGTGCAGGTTAATGACTGATTTCAGGTTGTATTCAGGTTGCTTGGATTAGGAGAACACTGGTGTTCACACATGTTATGTTATAGTACCTGCGGGCAGTGCAGGTGACAGCAGCACATTCTGACACTATCAACATTTATTTTATTGCAGCAAGAACAATGAGCAACATAAGTAAGAGCAAGTATTTGTGGGTGGGAATTTCAAAGAGCTCCTTGGCTGTGCCAGAGGAATTTCATATTGTAATGAGCCCTCTTGGGGTTATAGATATAATGGGATGAGCTCCCACTGGATGATTCAGTAGCTGAACTAAATTGAGGAAAAAGGTTTACCTCCTGTCAGATTATAGCCAGAAGAGGTATGACAGTGACTCTGATATGGGCAGAAAGGTTTTTAATGTTAATCCATTGATAATGTTAATTAAAACTTCCTCTTAGCATTTGTCTGGGGTGTATATAAATTCTACCCCAATTGGCATAGTGGTAATAAATATTTATCATAAAAGAGAAAAAAAAGAGTCTATTTACTTGTGAAAAAAAAAACAGAGATTTTATGGCTGTCAAGAAGCTTTCTTGTCAATAGATTAGGCTTTAATTCTTGCAGTCTGTATCAGAGTTCGAGTAACTTTTCATTTTCCAAAATCACAGGAGGAAATTGAACTAATGAAAGAAGAAGGATATGCAAGCCCTAAGAACATTTTTGCTATTTCCAAAAGGTTTATTTTCAAAGGTAACTTTACATTAGGAAATTCAAAGAACCACATGGCATTACTGTGAAAGGCACCACATCAATGATCTTTCAGAAATATTTTTTGAAAAACTATTCCGTAGTATCAGACAGCTGAGAATATTACCTTGGTTATTCCAAAACTGAAGAGGTCCATCCTCTGCTTTTGAGGTGGACACTGGCACAAGGAGGTCAGAATTATGCAAACATGCCAAAACCATACTAAGCTGATCCATCTTATTTGTGTGATTTGTATGCTCTGATACAAAAAAAAGGCAGGAGAGTCACCAATACAGCTGGATCCCATGAAGAATTAATGAGTTTATTGGACTGTTTAACTTCCTAAACAAAGAATCTTTAACTCATAGTCAGAGGATGAATATACCAAAGTTTCATATGTCTCCATACAAGTAGATGCTGTTTTTTATATTTGCTTATCACCAGGCTTTTACAAGAAAAAGATCTATTTAAAAAGTCTGAAATTTCAAGCAGATGATAATGAAGATGACTTTTAAAGGTCCCTTCCAATTCAAACTATGACTCTAAGTAATTCTAAAGAGGATGTCTGGCTAGAATTTGCTGTTGGAAATGACCTGCTCTTAGTTTAATTAATTGTTTTTACATGTTTTTATAAGTAATCTTACTTACCAGTATTAGTTACATTCTGTACATTAGTAATCAGAAAAAAAAAAAAAATCAGAAAACTGAAACAATGTTGTGCATAATAAAAGTGCATGCATGTTGCTTCAAAACAGGGAGAAGTATTAATTTTTAAACTGGTCATTAAATCACCAGGATACACCTCCCTGCCACTGCCACTGATTTCTCTTATGGGCCCTACATCTATTGTGCTCAAAAGCATTAACATAAACAACCGAAGACTCTCAGTGAGCTCAAAAGAGTCAGAGCTCAACTTCAGATGATGATCACTATTTCAGAAAGTACTACATTTTGCTGTTGCTCAGGCTCCTTATTAGTCCAATGTTTGTAAAAATCCTCCTAGAATGTGACATTTCCTTTCTTTGTGGGTCTTGTATCATTTACATGATTTGTAACTAAAGAACCCTGAAACCAATGGCCCATCCTTATTTTGTGGTGTGGAGTTTCCAAAAAGCAGTAAGAATAAATTGCAAGTAAACTTTTTTTTTTTTTTTCTCTCCATACTTACAGATCATTCAGCATAGGACAGAGAAAAGGTGTTCAATTCTCATTTCCTCATTTAGTTGATTTTTATCATGCCAAAGAATTAAGAACATATTCAGTAAACCTCACAGGGACATGAACTTATTTAGGAACACCTAAGTAATGAAATGCAAATTAAACTAGCTTGCAAAGCTTTTACAGACAAATTAAATACAAGAGAAATAAACCACCTTTTCAGCACAGCGATGTCACTTTCCTATGTTACAGCTTTTAGCCACCTTTTGGCATCAGCGAATGACAGCAGTTGCATAGCACTGGTAACAAGACAGGGCAATGTCGCGATTTGACTCAAGGGCAGCAATTAAACCAGTGACAATAATGCTCTTGATCCCCGCCCACGGAGGGTAGGAAAGGAGAGACTAAAGGAGAGAGACTTTCAGATTGAAAACTAAACTAGATCGCTTTAATTAAATACTAATGATAACAGAAAATATGAACAATTATCTACAAGTATGTGGAGGAATGTGCAAAATACTATTGCCTCCCCCTCCCCCAGCAACTCCCATGGCATTTCCTGAGATGTGAGCAGTTCTGAAATGTCCTGGAGTGCTTCAGAAATAACAGCAAATCAGACAGGAGCTGAGGAGAGAGTTACGAGGGTCAGGAACACACAAGCCTAGGGATCAATGGTGATGGATAGATGGAGTCCTCCCCAGACAACGGGTATGGACAGAAGAGAAGGGAAGCAGAAACAGGAAGGAAGTGGCTTGACTTCCGTGATCCCTGACTTTATACCAAGTTTTACATGTATATATATGTATGGAATATCTCTGGCCAAATTTGCTGTCTGTCTAGTCCGCTTCTCCCTATGGGAAACATAGGAGTTGGAAGGGACCTTTGAAGGTCATCAAGTCCAATCCCCCTGCTGCAGCAGGAACACGTAGGGCAGATCATACAAGAACACATCCAGATGGGTCCTGAAAGTCTCCAGAGAAGGAGACTTCACAACCTCTCTGGACAGCCTGTCCCAGTGCTTCATCATCCACACAGTAAATAAGTTTTTCCGCATGTTGAGGTGGAACTTCCTGTGTTGTAACTTGGTGCTGTTTCCCCTCATCCTAAGACAGGGCACCATTGAAAAGAGGTTGGCCCATTCTTGACATCCACCCTTCAGATATTTATAGACATTAATAAGGTCCCCTCTGAGTCTTCTTTTTCAAGACTAAACAGCCTCAGGTCTCTCAGCACTTCCTCGTATGACAGATAATCCTGTCCCTTAATCATCCTTGTAGCCTCCATTGGACTCTTTGCAGCATTGCCCTGTCCCTCTTGAACAGGGAGGGTTGCAGGTAATGACCCTCTGCTCCTTTCACATCCAAAGCAGAGCAAAGTGTCCTTGATCTCTTGGCTGTAACATAAACATTCCAGTGTTATCAGTCCATTAGTTAGAAAAGTCATTGCTACTTAAAAGACATCTCACTGAAGAAAAAAGAAAACAAAAACAAAAACCAAAAACCAACCAACCAACAAACAAACAAAACAACCAAAAAAACCCCCAAACCAAACAGGAAAATTGGCTTCATCCTGGCTCAAGCCAGTACAGGCAGAAACCTCCAGCTTCTATCCAACAAAACATGCAGATGGGGCAGCACTAACAAATGAAGCTGAACAAAGACAAAACATTTGCACAACCTCTTTTTTGCCTGCTTGTTTTTATAAAGGATTTCTTACTAATATATGAAATTATTTTTTCTCAGGTGTGGTCTCCTTCACCTAAGGTATTTTCAGACATAAATAGCTTAGAATAAGAAAACACTATGAAAGTTTGTCTACAAATTGAGTTCCTGACTGCTACAAAGCAATCATCATTGCTGTCTTTTACCCACTGAAGAACAGGAACAAAATCTGAATTTGAGATGCTATAATGTCATAAATGTTATGTTGATGGTCCTTCAAATGGTTAAAAAGGGTAACACCAAAAAAAAAAAAAAAAAAAAAAAAAGGTGAGATCATTCCAAAACTTCCCAGAATTTTTTTGCCGAGTTAGCTATGTCACTACATCCCCAAAAGCAGCCACAAGAGGATATGCCTATTTAGGCAGCTTCAGGAAAAAAAAGGGAAAAGGGGTTACAGCTGAGCAAGTAATGGAATACGGAAATCAGAAGCTTCCAAAATAGATTCAACCATGACAAGTGTTTTGTACATATTATGGTCACTGAAGAAGGACGCTTGAGGAGACAGAGGAAAGCTAATATATGATACATTTGAGAAAGGAAGAAAAACAGGTCTCATATTTCATTTCAGTTTCAACTAAAACTGGTTATGAGCCAGTAGACAAGAAGTTTTATGATTTCATATTTCAGTAGAACATAACTCATACATTTCCTCAAAAAGACATAGAAGTCTCATTTGCCAGGGAATTACGTGTTGCTTGGAAACAGTACACACGCATCAGTATGAAAACGTTAGTCACTTGGATATCTGATGAAATATCAGCTGAATTCCTAAATTATCTTCCAAATTTTGGATAAAACAATACAGTCTGGATACAAACTTGTATTTTTAGGCTGTCATATATTGTTGCACTAAATAAATCATATTGAAATTTACTGTCTCATTAAACTTTGTGCCTACTCTCTTATACTCAGCAAAATTATGATAAACATCTCAAGGGCAATGGAACAGGAGCTAAAAACAATAAAGACATTTTCAGAAAGACTGTAAAGCTGTGTCTTTGTTTGGATACACACTCAAAGTGAACAAAGGTATGAAGTAGACGAAATTAAAGTAGTAAGTATTTCTGAATTTTAATACAGGCTTTCATATGCTCTCATAAAATTTTACTCTTACAAAACTGCTCTCAGGTAGTTTATGTTTTCCTAGGTAGGAACAGACTCAAAGATTGAACAGAGTTTGAGAGATTATAAATTCAGAATATAATAAACTACATTATACTCAGTCACATAAGGATAGAGGCTTGATTCTGATACGCTGAGCACTTCCAGCTCTTACTGTGGATAACAGAAAGATGTAGTCTTCAGCATTTTGCAAGATCGGGCTCAAGTTATTATCATACACTGGCAAATTATCATCTCAATCTATTTTAGGTTTTTTGCATGTATGAGCTCTTCCGTAACAGTCCTGAAGTGAGACTGAAAACTGTAGCAAGTGGAAATTCACATTGTGTGGGAGGAAGCCAGGAGGCAGAAACAATACTGGCAAGCAAAAAAAGTAACTTCTAATTTAAGAAGGTAATAGAAGGACCCTTTTGTTGCAGCTTTGGAGAGACTGCATTTTACATATGGTACTTATTCACATCACTATTTAGAAACTTCAATTGATAAGCAACATGGTTTTTCCTGCCTCATGCAAATAAATTCATCAGAACTACTGGATCTGTTAATAGATAACAAGTTAAAATGGTCCCTTCAGAGACATGCAGCATTCCTACCTAGTAGCTTTCTCTGTATCTAGGGCTGTCTAGAAGTATTTAGTCTTTATTAAATGAGACAACATGCACAGCAGTCAAAAGCAGTTGCATGTGCCATGGATATTAAGAAAAGGGTTCAAGTTGTTTATAAATATCCCGAGGCCAAGCTGATCAATACTTGAAATTTAGGCTCAAGCTAAATCAGCACCTAGTATGCTGAATGTCCTGACCACTAATCACTTCCAATTTCACAAGATTACTTTACAAAGCTTTAGTGTTTGCTGTGAATGTGCCTGAGAGCAATGGGAACAGTAATCTTCTGTTTTGTCACAGAACAGGGAAAGCATGAGCACTGTACAAGAGCAATACCTGTTGTCTTCCACTGGAACAGCTACATCTAATAACATTTTTTCCTTCCTCTAAATTCTTGGCATAATTGGAGAGATTAATAGGGCCTTTAGTTAGTGAAATTGATAGTTGTGGTGTCTTTTGTGGCTGCATTTCTCACAGAAAATGCATTGAAAGCACCCAAAAGAGGTTAACAAACAATTAACAACTACAGGTTTACCATAAAAGTGACAGCTTTCCTCAGTAATTAGCATACAGAACATCAGCAACTAAAGAAAAACTCTTTATTAGCCATGTTCTAGGTATTGATTTTCTATAATAGTGTAATGATCCTTATGCAGTACTAAAAGTGTGGATAAAAGACTGCCATAGGCATTAGGAACTTCTCTTCCATTTATTAATCCTGATCTCAAATTCAAACACACGTAAGAAAAAATATTTTGAAATTGAAGTATGAAAATACTGTCTTATACCCTTATGTAAGCATACACTTATGCACTTATGTAAGTGCACTTATACACATGCATAAGACTGTTTTCATACTTCTGTTTACCTAAAATTCCTTCTAGAGCATAGAGTAACCAAAGTTTACAGCACAGATTATCTACCATTGCCAGCACTTTCCAGAATTCCCATAACTGGAACACCTGGGAGCCTTTTTTTCCTCAAAATAATTTTAAAATATTAAAACAGAAAGAACTTTATTAGCATGAGCCTTAATCTAGTGATATATTTACATGAGATTTAGTCAGGGAAAAGCTGATTATTGTATTACTGGAGGGGGGGAACAGCTTTTTAAAGTGGTTTACCAGGCCAGGACTACTTGGAAATGAAAGTTTGGAGTTTGTGGATATTCAAGGTGGGGTTTTATGTTTGATTATGCATTGCCAACATTTCTTAAATGCCTCTCCAGGTAGAGCAGTGACAGGTTATTTACAGTGTTTCTGTGGAATTCTCCAAGGGACCAGTGGTACAGGGTACTCAGGAACTACAGACATAGAATCCACCAAGAATCCATCAATCCTTATTCCAACATGGCAATGACAGAGAGCACTCTGCAAGCTTATAACTATTCCACCACTACCTCCCAGAAAATCTAAGTTGTCACTTCCTAGTGAACTAGTGAGCTCTCCAAATTCTCCATATTGTGCTGGACCATAGTCTTCAGGAAAGAAACAGAGAAGCTGTAATTCAGTAGTCTCCCACTTCTGTACTCCAGCAGATTTTACATAATTTGGAAGATGTATCTGAATGGCAGACAGAAGTCTCATCTTTATCCATGTTTATTAAATGAGAGAAAATGCAGTTATTTCTCATTGTCAATGAATAATTATTTCTCATCTCCCTCTTTGAACATATACATACATAAAGAACCATTCTCTTTCAAAAAGTAAGACTGGAGTTAGGCTGTGCTAAAAATGATGGAGAAGAAGGTAAATTGTTTTTATGTCCCTGGTCTATCAGGTGATACAAAGAGGTCTGACATGGCACCTCAGCTACATGCATTGTTGTCACTAGAGGGACTATCTCCATCAGCTTTCATGTTTGCCTTTCAGCAATTTCTGTTTATTATGTTTATTGGTTCAAAGGTAAGACCCTATTAGCAATGAATGGTAGGGAGCAGTCATTAGTGAGAACAGATCTATGAATGGAAAATGGATTGGCTCTTAGTCCAGCTCATCAATGGCTTTCTCAGTAATTTAAAGGATACTATTAATTCCCTATATGGACAATTGCAAAGATTGATGGAATATGTAATGAGAAGGACATTTTACTGTTAGGGGATAAACCGAGTAATTTTTTTTTCAATTCAGGAGAATGCCAAAATCACTTCTAGGAACAAGGAATAGAGACTATCTTTGTCTGAAAACAAAACAAACAAAAAAACCCTAAGATTATTCTGATTTGCAGTCCACACTTCCAAATAGATGAGAAAACAGAGGAATAACTTCAAAGGATGACTACAAAGTCAAGGAAGTTAAGGGATTACTACATCACTGCGTGAAGATACTTGTAAATGAAAAAGACATCTAATTATGGAAAACTTTTGAGGCTGATGGACATGGACCAAGTATGATGTAAAAGGTGAAAACTGAAGCTAGAAAAATCTGGACAATAAGGTGAATTTTTAGAGTAGTTAAATATTAGTGGTGACCTCTTTATTGGTTTGTTTTATTAAAAGCAATAGTCATATTTGAAACAGAAATTATGATCAAGACTCTGTGGAAAAAAGACCTCCGTCTGAAGAAGGCCATCTTAGAAGATTATGGTGATCATCTCTGGATTTAAAACAACCCACTGTTCTTTGCAGAGCAAAGAGCTCTGTGTTGTTCTCCCCTCATTTTGCAGGTTGTTTGCAAGGTTAATTTCATTGTCATTAAAAGCTGAAAATATAACTGTAAAAACATGAATATGGAACACATTTCTGTAACAATTCTTTCAGATTTTCTGGTAAATTCTAGGCGTTCTAACAGTGCTTCTAACACCACCTAAATTCTAGCAAATGAATTCAAGATTTATTAGCTTTTCAAGATTAAGTCATTTGCCTATTTGTCTGCACTTGCCTATGTTGTCATTCAGCAAAGGAGTATCAAAGCTCCATACAAATATGTATTTAATCAGATGATCACCATTTAGCACTATGCTAAATGCCCAAGTGGTTAAAACATTTGAATAATTTAACAGTTCTTAATGGAATAATTACAATAATGTTCTTTAGTATATCCTTATTTTTGTAGCTTTAGGCAATATCAAGTGGTTGAAAGTAATAATAAGGCATAGATCAGATACCTTTCCAGCACCTACAGTTCAGTGCTTGAAGCTATTGGTAAGTAAGGCAGATATAAACACTGCACATAATGAGATTTTTGACCTTCCAGTGTCATTTAAATTGATGTGTGCCTGACATAGACAAACATTCCTTCTAAACTCAAAAGCTTTCAGCTTTGTCATTGTCCCCATCTTGTAATTGGATGTGTTAACTCTGAAGGAGACTTAAATAGAAGAGTAAAACCAGGAAACAGAGTTAGGAAGAAATTAATATTCCTTTTCAAAAATAGGCATGTTACTACCTCTTGTAAAAGAAAAAAGGTTGTGATTTCTGATTTAATTCCTTTATATCAAATGAGGTTGTATATCACGTGCTGACAATTAATGTTTATAGATCTATAGTAAAAGCTTATTCTTCAGTACCTAGTATTTCAGGTTTGTAGTCAGGTCCAGTTAATGAGAAACAGGCATCCATACCACTTATTTGACTTTTCTTCCATCATTTACTTCTCATATGCTGATTTTCTTTCTTTCTTTGTCATTCTGACTTATTTTCATTTTTCCTTAATTTATGCCATTTCCTAGTTCTCAGTAACTGCAGTCCACCAGCTGAAATACTGTGATTTTTACACTTTGGTATAGCAAATTTCTGTCATACACTGTATAATGGTCAAGAAAAACAATTCTATTTTATTTTTTACAATGATAACTGGGCAAATTTTAACTCCAGACTTTGGTGAGCTAAACAGTTTGCTAAGCATCATCATTATCTCACATCACAAAGGGGAAAACTAAGAAACTAAACTGACTAGCTTAGAAATATTGGCAGGCTGGAGGGATATCAGCAAACAAAGAAAAATACTAAACATGTGCACTGGTAAAAATAAAAGACCCGAACATTCAAGACAATATGCAAGTACTGTAAGGTATGATCTATGCTCCTGATATGGAGCCCCACTGCAGTACTCAGTGTGTGTGTATGCTCATATAATCATAGAGTCATCCTGGTTGGAAAGACCTTAAAGATCATTAAGTCCAACCATAATCAAAATCCACCCACCATAACCTAATCTACCTGTTCAGTGCTTAAATCATGTCCCTAAGCACCACACCTACATTTCTTTTAAACATTCCCAGGGATGGTGACTCCACCATCTCCCTGGCCAGCCTGTTCCACTTCCCAGCCACTCTTTCAGTAAAGAAATTCTTTCTAATATCCAGTCTAAACCTGCCCTGGCACAATTTCAGGCCATTTCCTCTCATCCTGTCATTATCCACTTGAGAGAAAGAGGCCAACTCCCACTACCCTACAACTGCCTTTCAGGTAGTTGTAGAGAACGAGGTCTCTCCTCAGCCTCCTCTTCTTCAAACTAAACAATCTCAGTTCCTTCAGTCCCTCCTCATAGAACTTGCTCTCCAGACCTTTCAACAGCTTGCTAGCTCTTCTCTGGACATGCTCAAGCAATTCAATGACCTTCTTGTAGTGAGGGGCCCAGAACTGCGCACAGTACTCAAGGTGTGGCCTCACCAATGCTGAGTGCAGGGGCACAGTCACTTCTCCTGCTGGCCACACTATTCATGATGCAGGCTAGGATGCCATTGGCCTTCTTGACCACCTGGGCACACTGCTGGCTCATGTTAAGTCGACTGTCAATCAGCACCCCCAGGTCCTTCTCTACCATGGAGCTTTGCATGGGGGTGTTCATGACAGTTGTTACCAGCGAAATGATACTACACATTGATGCCCATAGACTAGGCTGATGGTGCTGCACACAGCAGTACAAGGAAGTGATACATCAACATTTGTATATATTGAACAATAACACAAAAATTCTTTAAATAGACTTAAAGAAAATCCCAATTGTGAGCTGGAAAAGCATCCAGATCCTTCTCCCAGACCGAATTGTGTACCATGTTAGCATAGCTAAGGATCCTCTGGGGTTCTGATAACTTAGGGTAGTTAAATACCATGGCATTTCCTATAATGACTGGGTCATTATCATGAACAAATTCTAATTTAGGTGACTGTATTTTGCTTTCTTAAATTTCTTTGAAAATTCACGGACACTATACCATAGCACAAGAGATTCTCTTCATAGAACCATCACACATCCAAGGGGACAGTTTGATATTTAATATCTATATAATAATCACAGAAAGCAAGATTTTGTGACATATCTTTAAGTACAAGGTTGAAAAACATGGTAACTCAGTTCATCTTCATAAAATACTGCACTAATACAAACTGCTTTCTACTCATTAAAAAAGGCCAAATTAATCTAAAAGGAGGAAACATCTGCACTACTGAATAGTCTCCAGTCTTGCTAAATGGCTGTCAAAATACTACATGTTGTCACTTCCATTTTAAGTGATATATTAAAATAAGAGTATACGCAGATTTTTACATCATGACAAATTACTTCTTTCTAGACCATGTCAGAAGATTTTCAGAGGGTGTTTCCACATAAAAACTATGAAGCTAAAAATCTCACTATGTACCCTAATTCATCTGCAGGAATTTGTAATTTGCTGTTTTTCACAATGGTATCAAATTAAGTTTATATGTTGCAAAGAAATGCCCACCTGAATAAGATAAAAAACTCAAAAATGGCAGTGTTAGAGGGAAATAAAGAGCAGAAAAGCCACCTGACTTTTGGCACCCAACATCCCTCATTAATTTGAGTGTATAAATTCCAATTCACAGAATCATACAGAATAACCTTGGTTGGAAAGGACCTTAAAGATCTCCACGTCCAACTGGCAATCTAAGACTGACAAGTCCGTAAGACTAAACCATACCCCTAAGCACTACATCTATATGACTCTTAAATATGCTTGAGGATGTTGACAACCACTGCCCTGAGAAGCCTGATAACCCTTTCAGTGAAGAAATTATTACTAACATCCAATGTAAGTCTCCTCTGGCACAACTTGAGGCCATTTCCTCTTGTCCTATCACTTGTAACAGCCTGGTCCCCACCTCTTTACATCTTCTTTTAAAGTAGTTGTAGAGAGACATAAGGTCTTCTCTCATGCCTCTTTTCTAGGCTAAACAGCCCAAGCTCTCTCAGCCACTCCTCATAAGACATGTTACAAACCTTTCATCATCTTCATTGCCCTTCTTTGGACACGCTCTAGTAGCTCAATGTCCTTTTTGTAGTGAGGGTTCCAAAACTGAACACAGTACTTGAGGCGCAGCCTCACTAGTGCGGAGTACAGGGCTTAGATCACCTCCCTTGAACTGCTGACCACACTATTCTGTATGCACACCAAGATGCCATTGGCCCTCTTGGCCACCTCATGCAATTGCCCTTGGCCCATCAATCCAGACTATCCAGATCCCTCTGTAGAACCTTCATATCCTCAGACTGACCAACACTTCCACCCGGCTTAGTGTCATCTGCAAATTTACTAAGAGTGCACTCTATCCCCTCATCTAAATCATTGATAAAGATGTTAAACAAGAGCGGCCCCAGTACTGAGCTCTGGGGAACACCACTTCAGACCGGCTGCCAACTGGATTTAACTCAATTGACCACAACTCTCTGGGCCTGGCCATCCAACCAGTTTTTAACCCAACGAAGCATATGTGCATCCAAGCCATTAGCAGCCAATGCTGTGGGAAAATGTGTCAAATGCCTTACTAAAGTCAAGATACACAACATCCACAGCCTTTCCCTCATCCAATAAGTGGGTCACCTTGTCGTAGAAGGAGATCAGGTTATTCAAGCAGAACCTGCCTTTTGTAAACCCATGCTGACTGGGCCTGATCATCTGGTCATCCTGCACATGCTGCATAATGGCACTCTAGATGATCTGCTCCATAACCTTTACCGGCACCAAGGTCAGACTTACAGGCTCGTAAATTCTCTGGATGCTCTTCTCAATCTATAATCCTGCAGAAAAATGTTCCATCAGAGGGTGCTGCAGGGTTACTGCGTATTCTGTCTCGAACTGCCCTCTTCTGGCTAAATTTTTTACTTCATTAAGTGCCTAAAGTTAAGCGGTATGAATGCTTTTTGCTATGTCCATTAAATTTCTGTAAAGTTCTAGCAGTCATGGGCACTATGGGATGATGAAATGCAAAAGAGCCATAAAAGTGAAAATTATATTACTAGCAATGCAATGGAAGCCATTAAAAAGCCATTACCTATCAATAGTTGATGTATTCGAGTTACTTATAAAGCCCTGTGATAAGGGTGTTTGTCAGTGGAGAGGATAGGCAGAGTGGGTTAAGTCAAACAGTACCACCTCAGGGTAGTAAGAGCTGACAGTGCTAATTCTTTATGGCAGTCACAATATGGTAACCAAACAATAAAATGTATAATCAGCCAAAAAGACAAGGAGAAAGTTCTGCACTATTTCAGGGCTGCTCTGAAGTGGATTGCAAATTCATTTCACAGAACACACATTAAAAATGCTCCTGCCTAGAGGCTGTCATCCCATACTGTATTATAGAAGTACCTAATGGCTTCAGTATATTATGTACCACACAAACACATTTTAAGAAATGTTTCTTTTTCCTCTGAACCACAATTCAAATAGGCAAGATGAAGGCCAGGGAAAAGGATGCATCCATTGTCTCCATTTGACAGATGGGGAATGGAAGCCCAGTGAGAATGAGTGATTTGCCTGAGGCAGCGTGCAGCAGAGCCAGGAATGTGACCTAGAGAGTTTGAGTTCCAGACCAATGCCTTCTTTCATTAATATCTACTTCTTTACGCATTTTTTTGCCATAATTTAGCAAGTAAAGGAGCACTGCTTTGTACCAGGTTTAATAGGACCATAGTCTTAAAATTAAATACAGGAGCCAATAACTTCAAAAATCAGACAATAAATTTTATGCTGTATTGATTTTAGTTCCTTACCTCAGCTCCTACGTTCTTTAAAGCATCTCCAGAGATTTGATTCAAGCTTTGGAAAGAAGTCCTTTGAGACTGCATGAAACAGTATTTCAGTTAAACCACTAACTAATGTGAATTTTCATCAATCAGATATTAATACTTAAAGAGAAAATGAACGATGAGAAATGTTTCTGATGGCAGCTCAGAAGATGCTCATCTGTGCACTTCTACAAACAGACAATAGATGCACTTTTCTGCCACAATACTGAGTGATAAGGTTCATGTATCATACATCTCTGAAGTATGAGAAATGAAAACTACTGTAAGTATTGTCTTAGATAAGATAGCTGCAGCGAGTATTTGTACAAGATATTTCTTTACCATTTGTTACGAGGCAAAACCACATATATAAATAGTAATGTCCACATTTCAGAGTTCAGAGAATCATTACTTTCCTAAGTTCTAAGTCTATACAATGTAATGAACTACCTATGTATGAGCTTTGTTTAATAGAGAGAGAGAATAAATAAATACATTTAAAAAATAAATGTGCCAAATGTGCTGTTGATAGCAAGCAGTAGAATTGGAAGAGTAACAAAACTAAACTTCCTAAATAAACACTAGACTAGTTCATGATTCAACATTATTTAAAAATTCACAAGAAATTAACATTATGAGATGTACTGAAAATGGGACTTAGCTGTTTTTGTTTTAAGAACAATATCATTTCTCTGAGTCCTGGGAATTGCACAGTACACTCTGAAGTCCTGCTTCTGGGATAACTGCAAAATCATATCCTCATCTGAAAAATGTTATGATGGAACAAGCAGGGAAAATGAGGTTACAAAAATAGAGAGGTTACACAATCACCTAGGTACCTACTGATTTTCATAAGCAGGTCCTCAAAATTTGGTCCTATTTACTGCAAGTTAATTATCTACAAGACTCAGTAAGTGGAAAGACAAATCATTACCATTGCAAAATGAATCAAGACCCTTTGAAAATAATATAAATGCAGGTTCTGCACAAAGACTACAAATCATGAGCAAATTTATGCTGGAAATAAAAGATGTGAGAGAAAGCAACCTGATAATAAAAGAAACAAAATATGAGGAAAAAGTAATAATCTTATACTTTCCAATTTTATCACAGCCAACAGAGGCCTTTTGGCAAAAAGTGTCAATTCTAAAGCTGTCACTTTGTCACTCTGACATGTCTTACAAAAACTAAAAATTAATTTTGAAGCTAGCTCATGCAACAGACATGGGAACTTGAGAGAATGAATGAACAGAAATGGTGGTACAATAATTGGCTGCAAGTAATATTTATAAAAAATTTTGGACAATTTGCAGAATAATTATGCATGAATGAACAATTTTCTGCCTAGGCAGCTCAAAACTAGGAAAATAATTGGTATCAGAATATTATTCTCTGGTTTGTTTGGGCTTTTTTCTTCCAACAATGAATTAATTAAGAACTCTGCAACCTTCCAGGGAAAAGGTAAGGAACTATCAGTCACTGGTGTGGGAGGAAATCAACATACATATTCCTGTCACCTAACTAACTTATTGTTGTCACATTTTTGCCTTGCTTGTGAAGATGATTTGTTTCCTTGAGTATTCAAATTTAAGCAAATGAACAAGTGTTAGTTCTAGGCTGCCTATATGGTTGGAGGGCTGTCTACAAGAGTTGTCTGGGTGTAAATAATTTATTTTTTCTGACTATTACAAATAAAAACTCTTGATTCTTGGCTCAAAATTGTGTGTCTTATAGTTGAAATTTTTTAGGCAGAGCACTAAACAGCTGGGTCTCCTATGTGTCTAAAGCAGCTGAGAGCCCACACTGACCTCAGTGAAATCATGCAGAATCAAACCTTTTCTGCACATCTAAAAAGTGTAGTTCAAGCCAACCTAATTTGTTTTCATCGTGAAACTCAAGTATACTAAACCATAGGGACATTTTTTCCATAGAAGTCTTAACTTTTTGTCTTAATCAGGTTGCAAAGTTTTCTTTTTACTAGTAAGAAAATGTCTCTCCTTCTCCCTGCTTTATGAGGTTATAAAGACCTATAAAGTTTCATCCTAAAGATTGCATCCTAATGCAATCAGGATTTAAGACAGTTAAAAGTAGAAATGAAATATCTGCAGATAAGCTTTATAGTTCATCAGTTGCAGCAGCAGATTTAGTTGATTACTGGAAATAGAAAATGCAACGGCAAAGTTTTAGATTGAAGTAGTTACACTGGAATAATTATATGGGACTGAGCTCATTATATTACAAGGTAGCTTTAACCTTGCCAGCATTTAAAAATCTAGCACTGACGTTGAGATCTTCAGATACAATATGGAAAGCATATTAAACTAATATTAGAAAGTATCTCTGTGAATACACATTTTGGACTAAAAGCAAAATATGCAAGTGTTATTATTTAAATTAATGGAAATATGTATTCAACTTTTATCACTATCAATTCTCACACTGTGCGAGATTAGTAAAGATTACATCAGAAATACGTACCCTTTAGTACAAATGTGTTTGGATGGTACTGAATTCAAGTGTCACACTGTTGTAAGCATTTCTGATTCTTAATGTTTATTTCACCAGTTTAGTAGGTGAGGGAAAACAATCAGTCTTAAGCAACTGCTTATATCTTGATGATGCCTACAACTTTTGAGATAATTTATATTTTGTTCATTTTACCATAGTAAAATCCTCTTCATCCTCTGCATCATAAAACTGTTCCTCTCCTCCAAGATATCATGGAAAATTCTTCCACATCTTCAATATTCGTAAGTTATAATGGCTTTGATTCGATAAAGTATTTGTATGTAGAAAGCTCCCTTGATTCCAGGATTTAACAAATAGTTATCCACCACAGAATAGAGATTAACAGAAACACTTTGCAACCCTAGGGAAAATTAAATGGAGAGTGAACATTCTCTTCATGATTCTTCAACACTCGTTTATGAAATGGGTTAATTTGAAAATTGATTGATTTTATGTACTTGGATGCTTGAGGAACTGCAGTCTTAAGGTAACTAAAAACCTGCAAAGACTGGAACCAAGCAAGAGGACACCTTTTGGCTCTGTGCATAATCAGTTCTGAGCACAGATTTCTGAACTGTAATTAGCACTCAGTTAACTTTGTGCCAGCCGCTTGATGTTGGCATATTAAAAAAATCTCCTCTTTTAAGTA
>NW_009952189.1:56742-85410 GCF_000747805.2 Chaetura pelagica
ACTGATAAAGTGAAAGAGGTAAGTTTAATGCTGCAGAGCATTAGAATACTTATAAAAAGAAGAAAGTAAAGTTCAAAGAAAAACCATTTGTATAAGCTCCAGCAGTGCACATTATTAAAAGTTATTCATATACTGTGCACTGGACTGCTGCTGAATTCTGTCACTTAATTTGCACTAAAATTGCCACAGCAGTGAGCCTTAAAATAAAACGGTAGAAGATATAGAGGAATCTATTGCTTTAAAACAATCCAGTACACTGATACGGCCAGATGGTAATAGGAAATCTAAAAACCAATCGGCAAACTGAGACATAGAAGTCTCTTCATTTGTGATCTGAAGTGGCTCTTCTGGTTTTTCTGAAGTCATCTGCAGCAGTTCTCCTATTGTGTAAATAGTTTTGAGAATCATATATTTGGTGCTAAGGGAGCTCTAGAAATTAAATGTCTTTACTTTCAGAGTTTAATTTTTTTCCCCTTTTGTTTGCATAGCATACCACTAGATACATCTTCCATTTTTTCTAAGAAAATAACTTTTTTTCTTCATCATCTAAGCCTGTATTTTTACCTTTTTTTTTTTCCCCCCATATTTGCATATAAAAAAATAAGGCAACCTTTTTCTACATACATTGCAGAATCACACAGAATCACAGAATCCTAGGGGTTGGAAGGGACCTCGAAAGATCATCTAGTCCAACCCCCCTGCCAGAGCAGGGTCACCTAGAGCACATCACACAGGAATGTGTCCAGGCAGGTTTTGAATGTCTCCTGCAAAGGAGACTCCACAGCCTCTCTGGACAGCCTGTTCCAGTCCTCTGTCACTCTTACAGTAAAGAAGTTATTCCAGAATCAAACATACATTGCAGAACAAAACACCCCTTACTGTAGCAGTAGATTCCACTGTTCTGATTTTATTGTAGTGGAAATAAAACCACATTTCTTTATACCAGGTATGGATCTACGTATTCAGCAACATTTTTCCAGTAACATCAGGGCAAAACTCAATTATATTGGAAACTTATGCAGTGTTTGCATATTCATTGTGTTTACAGCAATGTAGCAAGATATAAACTGGATAAAAATACTTGCTCCATTTAAAAAGAGTGCTTCAAATCTAATTTGCTCCCCACTTTTGATCAACACTTAGAATAAAAAAAGAACATTTGTGCAATAACTGTGTACTCATTTATTAGCTTGTTGATTTTCCAGATTATTAGAAAGTCTTTGAAGTATTTTACTATTTTGATAGTAAAATTACTGAAATTTTTGGACATCCATTTTAATTTCTGGGTTAGCTAAAAAAAATAGAGTTGGAAACAAATGCACAAACCCAACATTGCATATTTTGATGTCAGCCATTGCATCATTTGATGTCAGCTTAATTGAATATTTTATAGTTATTCAGCACCAATTTTTTTTTACATACGAAAACTATGTGTTACCATTTTTAACCAATTCTGCACTTCATTTATAAAGTCAAACAATGTTTTAAATAATAAGCAGGATAAAATATGCAAAAGGATTTGATACATTTCCAAGGCCCAAAAATCCACTAAAATCTTCATTAATAGATTTCCAATAAGGTGTTCAGGAAGCTATTTTAATCTATTGAAAGGAAGATAAATCAGTAAACGCTCTTCAGAAATAATTACTAAAAGACAGAGTCAGGGTCATCACACATTTCTAAGCAATGGGAATGTCCCCAAAGTGCTGAGTTCCTCGTCAAAGTCTCTGAATAAAAAAATTACTTAAAAAATCAACTAAGGGATTATTTCAGTCTTTTCAAGACACCCAGTACTACCCAGCTATCACTGGGCTGGAAAAATGTTAAAAAAACTTCTCTTGAATTCACCATTTTTGCTTCCTTGAGGCATCCATCTGATGGAAGCCAGAACAGGTAGGCAGTAACGACAAAGTAATAATCTCTATTAAAAATTGAAGGATTGGGATCTTTGGATTGGGATCACTGCTCTCAGTAATACAAAACTGTGCACCATAACATTTTTTTGGTTATTTGAGGATGATCTGAGCTGCAATACAGATGCTTTGCAATAGTCCCCTTCCCAACCTTGACATTAGGCTTGGGAATGGGAGAGGAGTGCAAGAAGTGGGTGACTGCATGCAGCAGCACAATCCTCTAAAAGCATTGCCATGTAAATCGCCAGGGCCCCTGAGGGGCCCACAGCAGCTAGAATTAAAAGGCTGCAGGTAAAGCTGAATACTTGCCAAAGCCTTTGGTTCTCTGGGCTGCAGCTTTTAGCTTCTGCCCCCGCAAACTCTCAGCCCTAATTTTGTGTAAACTTCAAAATGCCTGCTTACTGAAAAAAAGGTTCAGATTAATTATGCTTTGAGCAGTGAATTTCCTATTAGGATATTTAGCATAATTTTAAAAAAACTTGACACTGTTATGGCTCACTTAACACATTAACAGTTCGCGTACACTGTGGTGTTTCTCCATTAAGTGTATGAATTCTGTTCAGAAAGCATCCGAAACAGAGGGAAAGCATCAGATTAATTTACATTTTGAACCAAACCAGCATATTGCATTTTAATCACAAAATTATGTCAATTATGGTATTTTCTTGCTTCTTTGAAACTTCAGCATATTCTTCACCTGAGCCTTCAAAAGGATCAAGACAAGAAACCACAGTAGCTGTAGTTGTAGAAACAGAGGTTGACATTACTGGTAATTTTCTATCTCAAAAAAAAGTCAAAGCAAAACCCTAGTTGCTTTACACTGAAGTGTGAACTTGCCGTGACTATAAAAATAATACTGGGCCAGACACAGATAAAAGTATGTAATGAATGAATGGTTTTCAAATAGCCACATGAGTTTCCAGAGACAAAACAAGACAGCAAGCAGATTTTTTTCATTCTCTTAAAAATAACCAGATGGGTCTAGAGTAAAGCAAATTGTCATAAAGCCATAATCTGACCACTAAAAAAAAAACCCCACAGTAATTTATTTCTTCCTTATATTAAGTCTTAACCAAGCCTGCAAACCTGTAATATTCAATTTTCTGTCACATTTGCTAAAACCCTATATACTTGTATAAGGTACTGCTAAATGTTTCAATCATAAACACAACATACAAACTGTTCTGCTGCTCTTGCCAGGATGATCTTGACTTTATTTGAAATTAATCTTACAAAATAGTTAATAAGCTCAGAATTTACTCTCAATCTTCTTTTTAGAGAGGGAAAATTCACAGGAGAATTTTGAACCTTGTACTGCACTCTGAACAATACGATTTTATTTTAGAACAACTGCTACTCTCTGCAGAACCCCTGAAATTTGATGTCAGCAAAAAATGAGTCATTATACTTTAATATTTCCACTGAGAGAAGAAAAGGATTTGGAATACTGCTCTCCCTATCAATGCCTACAGACTTTTTTTTTTTTCTTCTGTTTATGTAAACTATTGACATTAAGAATAGAAAGAAAACAGTCTCTAAAAATGGAATTAATCTTCCAGATAAGTTAAGCACTATAATGCCACTGAAAGCAAGTCAATCTTACCTAGTTAATCCATGAAAGGTTGTTGAACTCAAAACGGCTTGAGTCAGTCTAACGTTACAAGTTCTCAAGGGTGCAGAACTCCTATAGGAATCCATATATTAATAGAGGATTTGTCAGGGGAGGACCTACCACCAATATTTGATCAGTTTCGCTGAAGGTTGAATTATAATTTGAATAGAACAGCAATGCATTTGGTTTATTCCACACAGCAGTGTTTATTACTTACATGGTGCCCTAAACTTTGTTAGCCTACAGGAAGAAACCTAACCACGCAGCCAGGTAACTGTCAACTTGGTTTAAATACCCCATTACACATAGACTGTGCAGCATCAGAGCTATCCTCTTTGTGCTTGGTTTCTCCTTTCCTATTAAAGGCCATTACATGTACAGCACAACTAAACTGCTGGATCAATATTTTAAAGATGAAGTCACATAGAAATCTGATCATTGTAACCATGTAGGAAGGTACTTATGATCAAAAAGCAGTGGCAAAGCTGGGAAGCTAGACAGGCTCTCTGCCTTTACTTCTTCTCCATAATTTCTTCTTTTTTTTTTTTTTTTTTCCTGTTTTCCCTTTTATATACAGATCTTGTAAGGTCTGATGCAGTGTGTCTTCATCTCAGACATATTTAAGTGCACAGAAGGAAAAAAATAAAACTATCTCATTTCAAAAGTTTAAAATATCAAATATGCTTTAAGCAAGCGTTTATAACACTCATTTCAATATCCCTCTCTGTATATAGCTCAAGAGATAGAAGAGCTATTATAAAATGATCACATAAAACCACAAAAAGTGGCTCTTCAATAAAAACAATTTAAAATATAAGTGCTTTCACTATTACTAGTTATCAGAATCCTTTACTAGCTGAACTGGCAATTTATCACAGGGTAGTATCCTAGCCTGCTGTCAGCCACATTAAATTACTAGATCATTAGCAAAAAACTTCATTTTAAAAAAAACAACAACCACATTTTTAAAAAAGAAAGAAGTATGCTAGCAACTTTCAGTACAAATCATGTCCCAACCCAAAAAGCTAAACTTGACTGAAAGACAGAAAAAACAATATAAGAGTAAATAGCTCCCCACTCAAAATCACTGTCAGTTCACTACTTCCAGAGCTTTACAAATGCTTTTAAGCAGGTTTAGTTCCTAAAGGTGATGCCCACATACAACATTTAGCACTAGTTTTAATTAAGGTTTCGTGTATCCACAGATTGCCTCGAGCCAGTATTAACAGTCATCTCATTTAATGAATGCAGAAATCATTGTCTTGAATGCACTCTACATTAATTTGGAAAAATGTAATAAACATAACCAGACTTTTCTGAATGTTCTTTTTCTTGCAGTCTAAAGAAAGAATTTCTGTCTTCAGTAGTGATGATCATGTCTTGGAGCATGAAAAAGCCAAGCAAGGGTGCAGGCTCTCCTTATCAAAGATACCTTTGGTTCTTGATTATTTTCAAGCATGAATTCAGTCAGATTTTACGACCTACCTTGTCTGTGGATGACTCTACATCTTTGAATAGAAGTGTTGTTAGCAAAGGAGTTCCAAAGGTCCACATCTCCCTTTTGAGATGTGTCACTCAGTAGTAGAGTTTTCCAGAAAAAATATTTATGCTCAACTTGGGTCTCTTTAATTCCACTTCTGCAAAAGCCTAACAGCACTTCCTCCATCTCTGGCCATAAACTTCTTGGGATTTCAGCAAGCAGCACCACAGAGGTCCCTACTGCAAATACAGCATGTTCCAAGTAACTGGGGCTTGTCAGCTTTGGGAGAAGCTGTTTTTCTGATAGTCTATTGTCCATGGAAGATCTGGCCAGTAAATACCAATTTTCTTTACTTGTGTGGAAGGGTATGAACATTCGTAATACAGTTATATGGTTCTCATGATAAAAAAAAAATCAGTGAAAAGATTGAAGCATTCTGGACATAGTTCTTATCTACAAAAAATGATTGGGTACTTACGGTGGTCAATTTAGTTTACCTCTTCTAGCCAAAAGAGTATTATCCAATTAGCAGATCTAGTGTAACCCTAACTAGGGTTAGGCTGGTGGTATATACTAAAAAAGCTTAGCATAGTAGTTGCAGTATTTCCTGAATCTCCTCTTTGTTGTTTTCATTCTTAAAATATTTGGTGGTTTATTCAAGGCACAGCTGTGGCCACGTTTTATATGTGCCCTCATCAGGACCATTGCAGAGTACTAAAGTCTTTATAAACTCCCAGAAGTTTGTAAAATTAAATGGATATTTTAATGTGTGCTTTAAACACAAAATATAATCTGATAACAAAAAACAGGAATTTATACTCTTTGGAAAGACTTAAAAGGTTGAGGTTTTTTAATGAGTTGGGGCTTTCTTCCCTGATTATTAGCCATGTAAAAAATGCTTGCAAACAAGGTTAAGTTGACACCGTGTTTTAAGAATGAACAAGTCTCTACTGAATAATGTTATTGTTTACAA
This sequence comes from Chaetura pelagica, assembly GCF_000747805.2. NCBI lineage: Eukaryota > Metazoa > Chordata > Aves > Apodiformes > Apodidae > Chaetura > Chaetura pelagica. The sequence continues at coordinate 62,721 of NW_009952189.1, forward strand.
GACTGTTCTGAAAAGTGCAAATATTTCAGCTCATGCTCTTCCCTCAAACATTTGTAATATTTTTTTATTAACACAATAGCTTTTAGTAAGAAAATTTAAGAACTTGTCATCAGCTTAAAAAAAAGAAAACTAAGCAAAACCATAACTGTGATATCAGTATCCCACCTAGTATTAAAAAAGGCCTTTAGAGAGACAGAACTTCAGGTAAGGTAAAAATTTCCAGTATTTTCAAATAAAGATGAAGAGAAAAATATACTACAATCATTCTAAAGTAGTAGTACTGGCTTATATTACTGTACAATCACCAAACATTTTTCTTTAAAAATAGGCTAATATTGACCTGAGCTCAGCTGTGCAGCTCCCTGTGTTTAACTAGTAACTTCAAAATTCTTCAACTTGACCGGAGACATCTTCTCTATCCAAGTGAGTACATGGTTCTGACTGTTCTGACTGTATTTCTTATTTGATATTTGGGTCATCATTTGATATCTTGATGCTGCTGCCATGGGCTATAATATGTCAAGAAACCTTCAAAGTCACATAAAGTGAAAAATGTGAGGGAGCTCCAGAACCCCTAATATGGTTAATGTTTTCCCTGGGAAAAAAAGCCAGCTTAGTAAGCACCCCAGACTCAGGTTTCAAAAACTTCCATAAAACCCAGTATGAACAGATATGTTTATTTCACTCTACCTTACCTACTCAGTTCATTTAGAGATCCTGTAGATGTACAACACAACCATGTAAGTACCGTACATATACAGTGAAACAGGAAACAAAAATAATCTTAATTCATGCTATACATGCATATGCAGACGGATCCAACTTTTCCACACTGTGGCTCAAATCTCCAGCTACTGATGCTCACCTAGGCCACTGAAGGCTCTTCACAAAAACAGAAAGCTGGAAAGACAGATCAAGAGCTCTAAAGAAATGGCAAGAAGGACAGATCTCATTCTACAGGGATCTATGTACAAAACTATCAAGGGACCTAATAGGTAAGGAAACTACACTGACACGAGAGTTTATTCTCAAAATTAATTTCAGATAGATCATGGCAATAATATTTAATGCTTGAGTGCCTACATCTTTGAGTACATATTAAAGAAAACTGTTCTTTTTTGGTGTGTCTATTAATTCCTCTAATTCAGAACTGAATTACTTAACACTGGAAGCCTAAACCCATTCATTTCCAATCCATGAACTATTAGCTATACAGTGCATCTTACACTGCAGAACCACTCTTCTAATTTAATATGTAACTACAGTCTTTCCTGCCATTTGCTTAAAATTATTAATCCAGCTTTGTCTTCTCCTCAGTGAGGACCATCCCTGGAGTAAGTTTTAAATACAAAACTATGCATAGAAATGTAAATAAAGATGAAAAATGCAGTATCTTTGGTCCACAAAAACACAGGTATCCCTAGAAATGTAATTAATTATGATTAATTTCATTATGAATAATGTACTATTACAGCACTTCTAAAACATATTGTTCATTTCAGTCAAAGTGCTGCAGAACAGCTGTGATGGGAAGGACCTCCAGAGGTCACCTGATCCAACCTCTCCTGCTGGAGGAGGGCCACCTGGAGCAGGTTGCCCAGGACAATGTCAAGATGGCTTTTGAATAGCTCGAAGGAGGGAGATTGTATAAACCTCCCTGGGCAATCAGTGCCAGTGCTCTGTCATCCTCACACACACAAAAAAAAACTCTTCCTGATGTTCAGAGAGAACTTCCTTCATTTCAAGTTGTGCCCATTGCATCTGGTCCTCATAAGAAAGACACTCCAGTCCATTTATCACCTTTGTAGAACTTTGCTGGACTCTCCTTGGTATGTCTATGTCTTCTTTGTACTGGGGAGCCCAGAACTAGACAGAGTACTCCATCTAGGTGTGGCCTTACCAGTGCTGAGTAGAAACTTTCATTTTCAAGCTTCAAGAAATTACAATTCATAATTTCCATTTTTAGCTTCCATCCGAGAAGAGTTTTCCTTTTATACTACCCTGGGAAAAACAAAACTCTGTAGTTGTTCTTAAGTTAACTGACAATGGGAGTCAAGGAATGAAGTCTTCATTTATTTAAGACTTTAAAATGTAGGGTGAGATGGCATCTACATGAGCTAAGAATAAATCTGGTACCTGCGTCATCTCTGAAATAATTTGATTTAGAAGCAATTTAGCTATGTTTAAAAAAAGTATAATCACTGTGAGCATAAATTTAATTCCTTAGCATAGAAAGACATTACAAGGTGTAGGTTTTGTTCTTGAAAATAAGACAAACATGAAATTAAATTATTTTGCCTCTGTGGCCATTTCCATAGGAAGGAGGAGGAATATTAGACGTCGTAGTCATGATGTGCTAGGAAAACCCTACCCCATTGATATGATCAAACTCTACATATATTTATTCTTGAAATATTTGGTGAGCTTTGGCATGCTGTAATTCTAGTGCCATAACAAACTAATGTAATAAATAAAATTAGCTAGCCTTCACACAGGTTTATACACTTTGCAGTGCTATTGATGTAATTTTCTCTCTGAATTTTTACTGACTGTGTAAGTTCTATCTGGACAAGTAATTGCATCCTGAAACACAGAAATTATAGAAAGTTACCAGGGTACGTCTGCATCGTGCTGCAGAACACAGACTGCAATACAGTCAGTCTAACATGCTGTATTTACCAAGTCCAGCACTGAAACTCTAGCACACATGTATTCTACTTTTAAAACCTATTATGTGTATTTTTGACAGAATTATACATTTTCTTACTCAAGAAGGCATTTAGCCAATGGGAGCTCTGTAGTATGTTTTGCACATGTGCCATTCTGCAGTCACAACTAAATGAGCAGCCTGAATACACACAATGAGAATTAACTGCAAATTGTCAACCAGGCAAGTGATTGCAGCAATGAAATAGTGAGGAACAGCTTCTGCTCAATGATGCAGATTCTTAGTGATGGTGATTAGATGTTAGGAAAATCTCTGACAGAGAATCTGGCTCTAATAAGACACAATTTTGGTGAAACTGATATCTGCTCAGAATATTTTACTGTATTTTAGTAAATCTTAAAATACATAGGCCTAATTTTTAACAAACATTCCTAAAACATTAGGACAGTCCCTAAGCAGGCCTCCATCAATTCCCTGAGCTAGGAAGGATCAGATCTGAATTCTGCAAAAGAAATGAAACTAATTCAACAAACTCATCTGATTTCTGGACCTCCGGAGAACAGGAAAGCTCCCACATGTACTGTCTGATGTGTTGAGATAATAGAATTTCCATTTGGATCAAGACTGTGCTTTCAAAAGAAGTCACCTAATGGTCCCCAGGTACCATGTTTTGGTTCACATCACAGAACACACTTAGAATGCGCAAATTGGATTCTTTTGGATGAAAGTCAGCGGGAAAATGTGCTCCAGAAGCTCATCTAACACACTCCAACTATTAGCTGGCATTTAGTCAACTGAACTAGACTAGAGCAAATCTGAAGTAAAACCCTGTAAAATTATTATTCTTTATTATTCTGCATTGCAAGCCTGATTCACTATTTCCCAGACTCAGGCACAGACAAAATGCCTAGACTGAGAAAGTTATGATCTTCCTACTAAGACTACTCAGTTTTATTTCTCTATCACTTTTTAATTATTCTTCAAGAAAGTGTCCAGCAATTTTATTTTAAGACGGTGAGAATTCTGATTAAAAAGCATTGTTAACCTATCACCCATTGAACAATGTAGTGGTTCTCACAGTACTACCAAAGGTATATAATTACTGGCTTAAAAGCTTAACAAAAAAATAATGACTAAATAGTAAGTTATACAGGAATAGGCATAACAAATTCACTGCTAGGGCCAAGTGTCCAACAAATTTGTTCTGAAGGAAAGAGAATTCTAGGCTGATACACTTTTAGAACATTTAAAATATACTTCAGAGAGAATAAATGCTGAGAAGGCAAAGACACAGAATGCATAAAATACATTTTTTGTGATGAATGTTAGCAAAGTGTCGCTCAAGACACTGTGACATTTAAAAAAGAAAATTGTATTATATATACATCCAAATATCAAGTGTAACATTTTTCCCAGCAAGGCCAACACAAGGAATGTGGAATGGTGTAAAGTCAGAGTGACAGCCCTGTGCCTCCAGAGGGCTGCCTAATAAGAGCCTCTGCCTGGGGTCTTTAAAACATCTTTACCACATCTCACAACTGAGTTCAAACACACAGCATAATTTATTAGCATCCACAGACAAGCTATCACAGCACTCTTCTGGAACTACAAGCTTAACAACCATATGCCTAAACTATTAAACTATAAAATTAATTTGGAAAATATAGATAATAAATTATCTATGGTCATTTGTATGCAAGTGCTATTCTAATGTTGGTTTTAACCAAGCACTGGACAGAACTTCAATACTTTTGGAGTATGTACACAAAAAATTACATTTAGAAAGGCTTAAGCTGGTACTAAAGATAAAATATATGACATCTTTCTTGATTAAAGCCTCCTAGATACATCAGTCTTGAAAAATGAGAGGAATGAGGACAACCTATTTTATGATTATAATAACGTTTGGTGAAGACACTCACGTAAAGTGGAGGCACACCTTTCACTGATAAAAATAATCTGAATAAGAAGTGTTTGAAACTTCAAAAGCTTTGCTATTGCCTGTGACATTGACTCTTCATGCTAAAAACTGTTTAAAGTAACTGTCTTCAGTTTTTATTTATGGAAGAAAGAACTACGATGTTCATGCTATGTATCAAACGTTCAAGAGCTAAAATATCCTTAGAAAAGATACAGTTCATCAGAAGGTCACTGACAAAGTTTCCTTCATATTTCTGGAATTCCTTTCTGACGACTCAAACCTGTGCAAGTTGAAGCTGTACCTACCAATTTTATTTATTAGGAATATCTATCCAGATCATAAAAGACAAAAGATCTGGAGGCTCTTGAGGATCCTTCAGTCTTTTGTCAAGAAATATGGTAAAAATACTGGTTGTTATTTCTTAAAAGACAATAACCCCTACCCCATCCCAAATTCTTGAAAGCTGCATCATACAAAGGCAAGAGATATGCCTCCCTGCAGGGATGTAACTTACTGTACAGTGATTGCTCTTTAGACTCAATAGGAACTGGAAGCTGCTGATCCTACCTCCATGAAAGCAGTAACACTGACAGGTTTTGCAAGATAAGAGTTACCATCAACAATGACAACCTGGAATCTTTGCTACATGCAAGGCAGAAACTCTTGGTTATAAGTTGAAAACTGTACCTTATTTCTATTTTTTTTTTTTTTTCAAACACTGTAGTCAGTCAGTTTTCAAGAGGTTTGGAAGCCAGAAGATAAAAGGCAACACTCAAAGACTGGTTATAATTTGTAAACTAGAAGACACAAAGTTGAGTTACACAGAAATAATCTATCTTGTAGAAACAGAATGGAGAAAAACTATTTAGGTAACACCTGTATAAGTCTGGCACTGCAGAACATGTTAAATCACAGCCTGAAGACATCTGGAAGGCCACTTGCAAAAAAAGGGGCAGCAACTCATACTTAGAAATTTAAACACGACTGTCATGGTTTGGGCCCAACAAATCAACAAAGAAACAGCCCCATGGCCACTGACTCACATCCTCAACCTCCTCCCACACACACACACACTCTGGGATGAGGAGGACAAAGCTCATGGGTTGAGACAATGCACAAGGAGGGCTCTTCACCAATTAAGGTCCCGGGCAAAACAGACTCAACTTGGGGAAAAAATAATAATTTAATTTAATACTAATCAAACACACACAGAACACAGACAACACACAGAGCAGGGCTTGCATATGTTACCCCACCCCTCCCTTCTTCCCGGGCCCAAATCACTTTGTTCCCAGTTTCTCTCCCTCCTTCCCCCCACTAGCACAGGGGGATGGGGATGGGGTTTAGAGTCACTTCACAGGCTGGTGGTTCTTGCCACACCATCCTCCTCAAGAAGTATTCCTTACAGTCCTTCCCTGCTTCCCCACGGGGTCCTTCCCATGTGAAGAGTCCTCCACAAACCTCTCCTTCAGGAGTCCTTCCCATGAGGTCCAGAGCTGCTCCAGCCTGGGCTTCCCACAGAGTCATGAGCTGCTTCGGGAACAGCCAGCTCCCTTGGTGCTGAGGTCTTGCAAAGCTGTGTAATCAGAGTCCACTGGCAGCAAATCAGAGTTCACTGGGCACAGAATCAAAGTCCAATGGCCAAGTTCACCCCTTCTGGTGCCTTCAGGGAATGTTCCACCACATTCTGCTATGAGTGTAGGGGTACAACCTGCCATCTTGTCATGGGTTTCAGGGAAACTTCTGATTGGGCACCTTCTTCCCCTTCTTCCTCACCAACCACCAGCACTGCTCTCCCTCTACAGCACAGCTCTTCTTTTGTGTTTTACTGCTAGCTCTGCTCAGGTCTCATGTCAGTTCTTTTGTTTGTTAACCGCAGAGGCGCATCTATTGTCCCTCTAATGGCTTCTTGCTAGGTTTGGAGCAGGGGGAGCGTCTCAGCTTCTTACTGGAGCCACTCCTGGGGCCCTTTCCCAGAAAAATCCACCAAACCAGAACAAGGACACAAGTCTAAATCCAAATAATGGCTTTGTCCTATTCAGTACTGTAAAATTTTGCCTACATATTTAATCCATTTTGTGTACCAGTATTTTTTTTTATGTAAGAAAAAAATATTCTGGAGCAGATTACCTAGTGGTGTTAGGTACTGATGGGTTTTACGTACATTAGATAAAAAGCTGTCTGAACTACCATGTAAACATTTGATCCTGCTTTGGGCCATGAGAATAAATAATAAGGCTTCCCAAATTCTCCTCCAAACTATTTCTCTGGGATTCCATGGTTTTTATTGCTTGTATCTGAAAAGTACAAATGAAAGTCAATAAATAGAAATTTTGAGCTGGATTTTGCATCAGCCTTATGCCCTCAGTAGGCTTTATGGATTACATACAGCAGTATGTAATCAGCCTGGTTAGTCACGGTCTGCCAAGCATTCAGAGACAAATATAAAAATAGAAACTTAACTGAGTATATGCCTATTTATTTTATCCTCAGTTGGTATATTTGAGGTTTTTCTTGAAATCTAGGTTTCTCAAATCATGACAAACACAAATCTCAGTATTCTTTGAAGAAGTTTGTTTCCCAGAAAGCAAATAACTAAATGACTCTTAGAAAGTTGCACCTTTGGTTGTTTGAACTGGAAATACTCCCCACTATTCTGAGCAGGGAAATAGATTTTCTTTTGATATGTCTTTTTGTTTCTCATGTTCTTTCACACTATATTAGCATTACAAGATTACATTAGCATTACAAACTGTTTTGACAATGTAGTTGGATATTCTCTAAAGCCACAGCCTATCTTTTTTGATGTGTGAAATTATGGACTATGCAGGAAGAGAGAAAAGCTTTATGCCTTTCTCTGGAAGAGCTTTCAGAATCTGAAGGACTGAAGCCAACAGTTCAAACACTTATGACCTAGCGTATTTTTTCAGTACAAAAGAATGATTCTCAGCAGGCAACACTATATGGTATGGCAACTTGTGGTAAGATCAGGCCTTCTCATCATAATGAAACAAGCACTGTTGGATCAAGAAGATTTATATTAATTGCTTTAGTGCAAGGTACATTTAATCAATACACACTCTTCTTGGAACACAAACTATTCTTTTAGTGTTTCTGCAACAAGGAAAACAGTTTCAGTTTATCTAATCTCAGCAGGAAACACTATATGGTATGGCAACTTGTGGTAAGATCAGGCCTTCTCATCATAATGAAACAAGCACTGTTGGATCAAGAAGATTTATATTAATTGCTTTAGTGCAAGGTACATTTAATCAATACACACTCTTCTTGGAACACAAACTATTCTTTTAGTGTTTCTGCAACAAGGAAAACAGTTTCAGTTTATCTAATTAATTGTATGTATACTATTGAATACACATTTCTTCTAACACTACACCTGCAAAATGGACAATATACAATCTACACGATCAGAATTTAAGTTGCCACTTACCAAACAGAGGTTTGATAATGCCACCAACTTTTTCCTGTTCTCCGTGAAGAATTAGTCTCTTTACTGACAGCATCTTTGTACATATTAGTTGTGATGCAGCATGTGTGAAAACACACCATTAATATTCTGGGTTCTTGAAAGGAAAAACACAAACAAACCCCCCTACATTTTTCTGAGTCCTTTAACTGAAAATGTCCTAACAGATTGTCAGTCTAGTAGTCATTTCAGGTACTGTTATGGTGACTGTTGATAAAACACTGCTTAAGTTGTGAGAAATTTACTGACACCTTCCATATAGCTTTACTTTTCATTCTGAAAAGGTCAAAATACTCTTGCTTTTGCATTTCTAAGTTAAAAGTTGGTTTTGATCCCTGTTAAAGTAAAGCATACAGTTAAATTATAAGTAGAGTTGTCATTTAATACTGTATTTAATACAAGTTTAGCAGAATATGCTCCATATCATCAGGAGGGAAAAAAGTTATTGATTCTCAAGTAGTCTGGGATGACTCAAAGAGTTTAGAAATAAGGAAGGATCTTTATAAGTCTATATTAAAATACAGAATTACTTTATCCTGATAAAGTAGAAAATTAGAAAATTAGCTGAACACAAACAAAAAATACAACTGAAGCAAATATTTTTACAAGTCTAATAATGTCTAAATGCTGTTCAACTCAAGCTAAGTAATTAAACAAGGTGTTCAAGTATAAACCTGTACAATGTCAAGTCCTCCTACCTCGTACGTTTAATAAAGATTTAAATTACCATGGGAAACTTAACAGTAGGTGTGCCATTTAAAGAGCTATGTCACATCTGTCCCCTCTTCACCTTAACGTAAACATACTTTTTTCTCTCCGGTCTCTTCAAACTGTATTTTCTAAAGCATGCATTAGGGACCCACCACTTCCACAGCAGGCATCACATACCTTCTTTGACTGAAAATCAACCAACCTAGAAAGTTAATAACCTCAAAACAACATTGCTCTGAGGTAAAAGATTATGCAACAAAGAAGAGAACATGCTCATTTACATGAGGGGGTTCATGTACACCTTACAAGTGGCAATTGGAGGCAAAAGTGGGGAGCCATTGCTTGAAAGAGTTGGAGGTTTCAATCTCCTCCTGCAAAGAGAAGTTTCATCACCATATAATGGAAGGTAAAAAGGGCAAAACCTATCACTTCTTTAGCAAACCCATCCTGCTATTTGAGCTCCTTTTTTCTCTGTTTCACAGGTAGGGGAACTAATACGTAGTAGTACAGAAAAAGAGTGAAAGCAAAGACTTTGAAGCAAATAACGAAGTGGGTTGATAGGTCCTAGCCATAGAGGAAGTTCCCTCATTTTCCCAGTTCCAGCTGAGAAGATGATTGCACAATGTGGCATATTCCAAAAAGCAAGCCAGAAAAATCCAACATCATCACCAAAACACTGAAGAATGTCATATATAAATCATAGAATCATAGAATCATAGAATCTTAGGGGCTGGAAGGGACCTCGAGAGATCATCTAGTCCAACCCCCCTGCCAGAGCAGGGTCACCTAGAGTACATCACACAGGAACTCATCCAGGTGGGTTTTGAATGTCTCCAGTGAAGGAGACTCCACAACCTCCCTTGGCAGCCTGTTCCAGTGCTCTGTCACTCTCACAGTAAAAAAAAAATTTTGGATATTCACCTTGAACCTCCTATGCTCCAATTTACACCCATTACCCCTTGTCCTATCACTGGTCATCACTGAGAAAAGCCTAACTCCGTCCCCCTGACACTCACCCCTTACATATTTGTAAACATTGATGAGGTCACCCCTCAGTCTCCTTTTCTCCAAGCTAAAGAGACCCAGCTCCCTCAGCCTTTCCTCATAAGGGAGATGTTCCACTCCCCTAATCATCTTCGTAGCTCTGCGCTGGACTCTCTCGAGCAGTTCCCTGTCCTTTTTGAACTGAGGGGCCCAGAACTGGACACAATACTCCAGATGTGGCCTCACCAATGCAGAATAGAGGGGGAGGAGAACCTCTCTTGACCTACTAACCACACCCTTTCTAATGCACCCCAGGATGCCATTGGCCTTCTTGGCCACAAGGGCACATTGCTGGCTCATGGTCATCCTCCTGTCTACCAGGACCCCCAGGTCTCTTTCACCTACACTACTCTCCAGCAGTTCAGCCCCCAACCTGTACTGGGACATGGTGTTGTTCTTCCCCAAATGTAAAACTCTGCACTTCCCCTTGTTGAATTTCATCATGTTTCTCCCCGCCCAACTCACCAACCTATCTAAGTCTCTCTGAATGGCAGCACAGCCTTCTGGTGTGTCAGCCACTCCTCCCAGCTTAGTGTCATCAGCAAACTTGCTGAGGGTACATTCTATACCCTCATCCAGGTCGTTGATGAAGATGTTGAACAACACCGGTCCCAGCACCGACCCTTGTGGGACTCCACTAGTAACACACCTCCAACCAGATTCTACCCCATTGACTACAACTCTCTGACTCCTTCCTTTCAACCAGTTCCTAATCCACCTCACTTCCTGGTCACCAAACCCATACCTGATCAACTTATCCACAAGGATGCTGTGGGAGACGGTGTCAAATGCTTTACTGAAATCAAGATAAACCACATCTACCGCTCTACCATCATCTATCCACCTAGTAATTTCCTCATAGAAGGCTATGAGGTTAGTCAAACATGATTTACCCTTGATAAAACCATGCTGACTGCTCTTGATGACCCCCATGTCCTTGATGTGCCTGGAGATAGTGACAAGAACAAGTTGTTCCATCACCTTTCCAGGGATGGAGGTGAGGCTGACCGGTCTATAGTTACCCGGGTCCTCCTTCTTGCCCTTCTTGTAGACTGGAGTGACATTTGCTATCCTCCAGTCCTCAGGCACCTCACCTGTTGCCCATGATTTACTGAAGATGATGGAGAGTGGCCTAGCAATGACCTCCGCCAGCTCCCTCAGCACCCTTGGGTGCATTCCATCTGGACCCATTGATTTATGGATGTCCAGATTACTCAACTGATCCCTAACCCAATCCTCATCTACCATGTCAAACTCTTCCTCTATCTTGACTTCTTCTGGGGCTATATGAATCTGGGGCTCATAGGGAGACCCTGCAGGAGTGAAGACAGAGGCAAAGAAGGCATTCAGCACCTCTGCCTTCTTTATATCCTCTGTCACCAGGGCTCCCACCTCATTCCTCAATGGGCCAATATTGCCTCTATTGCTAGTTTTGCTAGCTATGTACTTGAAAAAGCCCTTTCTATTATCCTTAACCTGACTTGCAAGGTTAAGTTCCAAGGAGGCCTTAGCTTTCCTAATTGCCTCCCTACATCCTCTGACAACAGTCCTATATTCCTCCCAAGTGACCAGCCCCTCCTTCCATGATCTATAGATTTTCCTTTTCCACTTAAGTTTGCCCAGTAGTTCCTTCTTTAACCATGCAGGTCTCCTAGCACCCTTACTAGATTTCCTAACCATTGGGACACTCTGATCCTGTGCTTGCAAGAAGTGGTCCTTGAATGTTGACCAGCTATCTTGAGCTCCTTTATTTTCTAGCACCCTGTCCCATGGGATTTCCCTTAATAGATGATTGAGGAGACCAAAGTTTGCCCTGTGGAAGTCCAGGGTTCTGGTCCTGCTGGGTATTTTGTTCCTTCCACACAGGATATGTACTCATATAAAATCTGTTTTGTTGTGATTACATCAGCTCAGTTAAGATTTTATTAGCATTTAAATTCTATCACCATGCCTTACAAATTAGGTAGTTAATATTGTACAAACAAGGCAAACAAATAATTATCTTACTGTATTGCTTAATAATCTACCTGGTCTTCTGACATTTTTCAAAAAGAATTTTCAGCTTCAGTACAATACATTTTTTTTCTACTATGTTCTTGTTTGTTACACAGTTGTCAGGCTTTTCACTCTCAGTCTATCCTTCTTTCTCTCTTTCTTTACCTTTCTTCTTTTAGATTCTGTAGTATTGCTACATTAAAAGAGAAAGCAAGGAGACTTGCTATTAAGGGGAAGAAATTCAAAGTAGAGTGAAAAGTCATAGCAGTACTGTGAATAATTAGAATGCAATGATTCTTTGAAATATAAATATGTGTAATTTTGTAGGAGTGTAAAATGGTTTGGTTTTTTTGTCCCTTGTTTTTTCTTTCTGGGTTTCAGTGTTTAGGAGTAAGGTAGGACAGGTAACAGCTTCTGTTGTTCAAATTTAAAAAAATGGAAGAGAATATTTCAGATTATCCCATATTTTGTTTTATTTTTATTTTTCTATTATAACCACTTATTTATTTGTTTATTTGTTTTATCTAAATGTTGCATTTTAAAATGCTTTTAAATTCCCTCTTTCAGAGGTTTACCTTTTCTGAATTCACAGCTCAGCAAATCTGCAGGAATTCAAAACTGTTTCTCTACCACCACATTTGTTTTTATTATGTATGTCTTCAAAAAGAGGTTATTCTAAACATTACAGATTTACCTATGGATAAGAAATCATGAGTTATAATATTATCTTTTCCAATCCTTTCAGTTCTCAGTTTTCTCAGTCTAGCCTTCTCTTTGACTCAAAGATTCTTCCAAGTTTAGTCCACATTGAAACTTGTTCTGGTTCTTCTACTCCAGAACACTTTACCTATCTCTATTTTTTCCTGTATTTTCTTTATTTTAGAAATTCTCTATTCAGTCAAATCATATATTTGCTCTTCTTACAGCACTGCTTTTCTTTAGGTTCCACTGTAAAATCATTAAAATAAGAAGCTTTTAAAGGCCTTTCAATAGCCCTTGGAAAAGGTCCTATGTATATATTTTGGGGGAAAACCTCCCAAAATCTGCATGGAGTGTTTAGACCCTATGTAAAAAAAAAAAAGGAAAAAAAAAAAATAAGTCTTGAAGGCTGCTTTCTCTATTCTCTGTTCTAGAGAAGTAAAAGCATGGTCCTTTCTTTGGAAAAGAGAGGAGAAATTGATGAGAATTAAAAGGCCTGTTCTTAGCAAAATCTTAGCAGGTCTTCAAAAACAGCTCAAAGGGGAGTTTTTTTACTGATTTATGTAAATAGAAAGGCAAAGTTGTCAGAAGCCCAATACAAAATATGGAGTAAAGTTCTTAATCCCCACTCCTAGACATATTATTATTATTAAATCAGAGTAGTTAGGTTGGAAGGGATCTTAAATATCATATAGTTCCAACCTCCCTGCATGGGCAGGGACACCTCCCAGTAGACCAGGTTGATCAAAGTCCTGTCCAGCCTGGCCTTGAACACTTCAGGGATGGGCATAAAGAGCAACTCCACCACCTCGCTTCCCTGCCCTATCTTTCCTAAAAAGCACATAACCATCCATGGCCACATTCCAGTCATGTGAGCTGTCCCACCATGTCTCTGTTATTGCTACTAGATCATAACCCTTAGCCCGCACACAGACCTCTAATTCCTCCTGCTTGTTCCCCATGCTGCATGCATTAGCATACAGGCATTTCAGGAAACGAACAGAGCACACCGGTGGGACTAAATCCTCCTTGGACGACCTGACTTTGGGCCATGGTGTGTTCCTCTTGTGCTTGTCCCTAACAGACCTGGTCTTCTCCCCTTCCCCCATCACATCTAGTTTAAAGCTCTATCAATGAGCCCTGCCAAGTCCTGCCCCAAAAGCCTCTAAAGTTAGATGTAGTACTGAAACAAACAATGGCACAAAATTCTCTGTATCTTCATCATACTGCACACTGTCACAGCTTGCATGTATATCTGCTTTTTAAATTATATTTTTTTCTGAGGCATTCTAGATTTGGTAGACTGCAGACCCTGGCTGTGCAGAAATCAGGGCAGGACCTAAGAGTTACTCTGTCTATGTATTCAATTACAGCATCTTTATAAAAAGAAGAATGAACTTTATTGTGTACTTGTTTCAGTTACCAGCAGGTGGATGCTGCCAGGACACAATACTCCAGAGACAGTCTAGATTTATCTTTCTCTATAGACAGATTTACAACACATAATACTTTTATAATGTTGCACTCTTAGAACACAACAAAATAACCTCAAATGTCCATAAATCAACATGGAAAGGCTACACAGAATAGAATGAATCATTAGATACGTAGGTTGCCGTTCACTTACTGAGCAGTGGAACAGTGAGCAGAGTCAATAGTTAGAATGATTAAGGATATCTGGGTATCACCTGGTTAAAATCAAGCTACGTTGTCAAAACTCAAGACTGATGGCGATCTGAGTAAACACCTATCATACTGTTACCATCCACAATGAAGCAAAACATGACTCTATGGCTAGATCAGCTCAATATACATCTTTTATATTGCATCAAAAGAGCATTCTTTTAGGATTTTTATCCTACTTATTTTAAGCTAAAAGCTGATTCATTTATCTCCAGTTACAGGTAAAAGAACAACAGATCCCAGAGTCATTTGCTCAGATACTACTAAAGCCACACACTCAAGAAGGCATTTCTTGATCTTTTTCCTCTCCTTTCTTTTAACTACTCGAACAGGGACTGCCAACCCATAGCCTACTTTTCATTCTCCCAATACCCACCTGCAGCTGGAAAGCACATCTACGCACACCGTGTGTCCCTCCCAGCACTGGTGCTGTGTGCATGCAGGGGCTTCTCCTGGCCCACCTCAGCACCTGGGCAGGGAGGGGGCACCTGCTGCTGCAAAGCACCCTGGAGTGGTTGGTACAACACCCTTTTGGCACACTCTAAACCAGTCTCAAAAATAATAATAAAAATAAAAATAAAATTAAAAAACCAATCCTTCCTAGGGTATTCTTTGAAACATGAGCAACAACATACATGCAAAAAAGCACTATAGTAGTACTGGTACAGTTACTTTGAAAATGTAATTATATGTTTTTAATTTATGGTATTTAGCATGTATACAGACATCTCTACACATTATAAAATCCCAGATCTCCATGTTTAGTTGCCATAATGCTTGTATCTGATAGATGTGCAGTGTGACTTTAAAGATCATAATTTCAAATTCTATAAGGTATGTTAAAATTAAAAACAAACAAAAGGAAAAAAAAAACAAAAACACACCAAAAAAAAAAACCAAAACAAAACTAACAAAAAACATCAAAACTCAAAAGCTGTATTTCTCCTCCATTCCAATTTACTGCATGCATTTATGGTAGTCTCTACTTAGGATAGTTCTTTTAATCATATCATGTTTACATTTTGTTTGGTACAATGTTGTCTTTCAGTACTTTTTTTGTTGTAAGAGACACCATAAGAAGTGAGAATTATGGGGTTTTTGTAAATCTATCCATGTTCTTCAACAGTGATTACAATTCACTCTAGTCATAATATGACTCATGTCAAATACAGAGTCACTCTTAAGTAATTAAAGACCGTCTTGGTGCAAAACCAACAAAATAAATACATTTTAAAAATCAATATTATTGTTTTCTATACTCAAATGGGGATATTTGTCAATATTGCAAACTCCATGCCTGCAGTGACTCAATGATATCATCTGAATCATTGTTTCTCCTCTATTTAATAAAACTGTTTAAGTATTTGGAAATCAGTTGGTACAGATTGCCAGAGACATATCTGTGAGAGTGCACAGAAAGCAGAATTTCTTACCAAAAAACGTGTTAAGGATTTGACCCAAGAAGACCTCAACGTGACTAGCTTCAGCATTTTCCATGGCAGTCCTTACACAGCAGGGAAAAACAGCCTAAAGACAGGACGTTACTGCAATGCCCAGAGAGAGAGTGTACCTTTGGCACCACCAGGCAGGCGGCACAAATTAGGGAAGCCCCCCAGTTATGGTATCATGCAGATATTAAGAGACTGGAGCAGGGGTGCCTAGATGTGCTTTACATTTTACCATAAAGCATGTAAATGAGTGAGTGATTCAAGAAAAAGTTTTGGTCATTTGACTTTATTTCTAGATATACCAGAGCTATAAAACTTCTAATTTGTACTAAAGTATTTCCAGCACAACCGTTTCCTTCCTTTACATGGAATCAAATAAACTTTTATCTGTGTTTCAATTTCAGGTTTGGTCTTCTCCTGATTTTCACAAATACATCATGGCCAAAATACTTATTAATTGCAATTATTCCCATAGGTATCAAAGGTTTTATAGGAATAGCAATAATAGTTACATGAGTTACTATGGTGAAGTGCTGTTGTGGTTGTTCCCGCTTTGGGCAAGGAGTAAAAAAACCTGCACTGTGAAGAATCAGACCCATCATCACATTTTTGGCTACTGCTTAACTTGCTAATTAATCCTAAATGTTTCTTCAGGATTATAAGCAAATGTAACCTTTGATTCAAAAATGAGAAAAAGATTTCTTGTACTACAGCCTAATGACTATAGTGATATTCACAAAAAATCTCTCTGCTGGAAAGGTAACTGAAAATTGTGAGAATAAGACAATGTAGAAGTAAAATTGTGGGTTTTCCCCTATCATTACAAGTGCAAACCCTTTCTCAGTGATTGCATGAAACAGAGCAATCACCTTGTAGTCTATGTCTTAGGGTATTCAAAGCCTTTAATTTTGTGTAATCATGTCTACGCTGTCATCACTTAGTCATTTTGTGACATACTGATATAATGTGCTGTACAGTGCTAGACATTTCACTGTGCTCAGGGAAGCTTCTGGGTTTAGGCTTTTTTTGGTGAAATTATCTGGCCTAGAAATAAAGATATTTTCTCCAAAAATAAAATCCAAACATTAAAAATGTGAATCATTGTTCTTAACAGGGCAAGATGTTTATAGTTAAAAATTCCTTATCATGCCCTTCACCTGTAGTTTGTTTCTCCAATGGACACACAAGCGTCTGACTTTCATACTACTGTTTGTGTCACTGCAGCATAAATTATAAATACCTTACAGGGGATCAAAACTATAAACTGTACCTCTAAAGATTTAAGCTTTATAAGTGAAAAAGAATACAAAAGCCCAACACTATATTTATTTTCAAACCTCTAACAGAAAGCTTCTTTTAAGACCATATTAAGTCTCTGCTAGGCTGTCAGTAATAAAACACAGTATGTGTTCAGATCTGCAGCTTTTATTCTCTGTTTAGGTTTATTCTTAGAGGTGAATGGATTCAATATACTTTCAACCCAACCATATATTTTAAACTGCTGCTGGTTTAGAGCTGTGTACAGACCTCAAAAATTCATAATAGCAAGGCTAGAGCCCAACTTCCTCTCCTGCTGCATACATGAAGGCAATGATGCAAAAATTCTCTCTACAGTAGAACGTGAGAATGGAAAATGAAGAGAAAACCCCCATATATTCTGTATGTGATTCCAAGACTCCTATAATAAAATTACAAAATAACAATTAAGAACTTCACAAAATATTAGGATTTCCTGCTTTCCATAGACCTATAGGCTCAAAAAGAAAAAGATACATTCCATACATTTTCACTTATCTTCCACTTTCTACCTGGTGTACTCAGTGGGACACCTAGGCCAAACACTGCTGAGCCATCAAAGCAATGGCAAGCACAGATTTTGGCAGAGAAAACAGGATTCTGAAAGGACAACTATTATAAAAAACACCTGTGTCAACCTTTTTGTCCATTGACTTTTGATGCAACTATACACTAGTGTTCAGTTCAAACATTATGGAGACGTAAAATCCAAACTAGCCCATTAACCTCACTATTAACCACCTCCAGCTGTGCTACCACATTGTGCTCCAAAGAAAGAAGGTTTTTATACCTACACTCCTTATGCCCCAGAATAGGCCCAAGCCTATTAATTGAAGTGTGTGCTAATAAATAAGAGAACCCTACTTGGTTCAGATCATATTGAGTAAAACTACTGAAATGATTATTTGGGACCTGGGCCAGTCCAAAACCTTTTGCCAATGTTTTCTCTCTCATCTCTAAGAGAAGTAATGGCCTCTGCTAACAGGACACAATTAATGGACAGCATTTTTAATACAGTCTATTTCAGTACTTGAAAGAGAGGACAAGCAGAATTGTGGAGAGAACGCATATATCTATGAAACAGTGAAGAAATCAGGCATTGTTGTATTTTTAGATACTTTCTTTTTCAAATGCCAGAGATTTTGAATAAATCACAACAGCAAACTGAGTGGCTGAGATGGGATAGATTACAAATGAATGCTGCACAGATCAAATATTCAGCTCCAACCGAAAGCATTAGTCCTAAGTGAATATCTGATACACTGTAAAAGCTTTCCACGACACATACTAGCTACTTCTCTTATGGCTACATTAACTGCTAGACACCGTATCTACCTCTATACAATTCATAAAATTAAAAACACCTGGAAAAAGTCAGTTCTCTAAACCAAGTATACCTGAAACTTGTCCAGTTGATCAGTTATTTACCTATCAACTCTCTGAGCATCCGTAGTAACTTTAAAACACAGAAATAATGAAAAAGAAAGCTGTATTTTGTGCAAAACTGATATTGATATAAAATCGGTATTGGTGGAAAGCCAAGGTATTTTTCAGCATTCATATCACCCTCTATATGAGAACTTTGCATATAATTACTGCTTCACATGCTCAGTGAATACAGGAATAGGAGGTGGAGGCAGAGACCAAATTTTACACAGAGGCTTACACTGCAATCAGTTCTCTCAAAACTTCAGTTATTTCCTCCATCCTGCAGGAGCAGCACATATATTTTACCTTAAAATGTTTGCATCTATCTGCAAGTGGATTATAAAGTACCTCCTTTATTAGATCACAAGTCCATTTAATTTATTCCTTCCCTTGTGTATTTGCAGCCTTCACAGAAATGTGTGGCATAGCTGACTGTGGATCCTCAATGAGAACATACCTGTGTTACAGAAGGCTCAGGCAGAGACCAAGGATCCACTGGGATACAGATGTGCAAGATAAAATGGGCAGAAGGTCTCTCATCTCTAAGAACACATGAAGACTGTTTAGGGACAGCAGAAAAGGTGACACTGACTTGACTGGCAGCATGTCCTAGGATGGAGCTCCTAGACAAACCAAAGCTTTCATGCTGATACAAGTATTAGTGGAATTCACTTGGCGAGTCACTGCCTGCTCTTCATTGCATCAGATGAATCCCAACTGGGATATAAAGGAATTGGTCCAATACATACCACCAACATATAATGGGATTCCAGTACTCTTTACTAGGACAAGGTGTTGTTATCTCAAGGTGTTATCTCAAGGTGTGCAAGAAACTGCTTTCTCATTTCCCTCCCTCCACCTCTTCCTTCTTCCTGCAATTGTTTTCCAGCATATTTTTTCCTCACTTTCATCATTTTTCTTAGCATCCCGGTTCTTAATTTGCTATTTTCAGCTTTTCCCATACGTAGTTTCTTGTCCTTCTAGCACTACTTATTTTGTCTTCTAAGGATGCCTCAAGTAACAGGAGCAAGCAGTTCATTAAAAGCAAAAGTGAACACTATTGCACAAGGATTTCCCAGAGGTATGGCAGAGAATGCCAACCCTAAGTAAACTTAAAGTTGGATAAACACTTCTTAATATTAGCATTTGGTCCATCTTCTGCACATGATGTAGAAATGACAGACTCTTTCCTGACATGAAGCATTTGTGACTGTTCTATCTAGCTAGTGAAAATCTTCAACACTTGTCATAAATTACTCCACAGCTTTCATAAATATTTATCTTGTTTCAAATAAGAAAGGACATGCAGGTCAGCACACTGCCCATTGTGAATTTCTGACAACCTAAAGCAAAGCAACAGGTTGTTGTGATAGTGTGTTATTCACATTAGTATTCCCAACACCTTAGTTTTGCCCTACCAGAGGACACCTGGTGGTTAGATTATTCTTAGCCACACTAACTTTTTTCTGATAATCCCCCCTGCTCTTTTCATTTGCCAAAACTCTTCATGCCTTTATCAGTAGCAGATGAGTTTTGGCTACCACTAGTACAAATACAGCTTGATAAAGACTGCTTCATGGGGCTGAGGGAGGAAACACTTTATGCTTAACAGTGGCTCAGTGCTTAAGAGAGGAAGCATTCTGTTGCTTCAACAACTCTCAGTGATACTCTAGCTGACATTAACTTCAACATAAAAGATGCTCTGCACTAGAGTAAATGTAACGGGAAGAGCAGCTGAAGGGAGTAATTACTTGTTAAAAGGTATGCTTCCTTCATCATTAATAATGTCCATAATTTAAGCTGTTTGTGTGTTACTTGGGCTTTCTTTTAATTGGAAAGATGAAGGAACAATCACACTTCTGTTTGTCTCATTTTTTGACTCTGATGCACTACCATCAAATCCCTGTAATAACTCCACTGCAGGCATTGCCATTTAAAAATAACTAACATTTTAAGCATTGTTTGCAACTGAAGAGAAATAATGAGACAAAATCCACCAAATGCTTCCTCATTAAATAACCAACAGACAGGAACATTTATAAATGCTGATGATGCTGAAAATGAGTTGAAAGCTGGGAAGCCTGGAGGAGACAGCTAGAGAAGAGAAGGGTAGAAAGGGAAATTTAGATTAAAAAGGGCCACAATTTTGGGAAGACGGATGTACATGCGCTCTGCCACGTAAGTAGGAGGCCTAGAGCAGTGAAGCTAGACACTTGTTAGTTTCACAGCACAGGAAGCTAGTGACACAATAGAAGCTGAGTTGTGATCTCATGTATGTCATCCTCCAAAAGAAATAAGGTATTTTCTTTTAGCTCTGTCATTTTTTTCTTTCCATTTTCTGCTTCTGGCATAAGAACTTACTTTTGAGAAATGTTTTTCCTACAGTAACTCATGTTTCAGTTAGATTTTGCTTTTTATTCTAAAACAGTGCAAAAAGGTGTACTTTACTACCTTTCACAATTACAAGCTTAAAATGAATTAAAGACATCATTAATTTCTAAAAGCTATGAGGCATGCATGTCAAGAGGCCCAAAATAGAAAACATCTAATATACTATGCAAGTGAAAACACTTTCTGTAAAAATATTATCTTGATATTTCCTATTATTTATATGACAGGGATTCAGATCATATTTCCCCAGTTCTTCATATAGACACTTGCCTGTTATTGCTAACTACGCATGTAAGATAAAACATTAAGCTGAAAACTTTCTTTATGCTTCAACACCATACGATCCATAAACCAAATTATTACTCAATAACAGCTGTGCAAATGCAGTGTCTAAATTGTGACCTGAGTTTTCTTTAGCCCAAACAGTCCTACAAGGTGGTTGCAAAGGTGTAGCTAAGAGCCTGCCTGGTGTTTATCACTGCTTATGTATGTGTTATAGAAATTCAATATGACTTTCAGATCCCTAAGAGAACAGAGCTGCAAGGCTGACAGTGGTACGGGGAGGGAAAAGTATTAATTCTAACTTGGGGAGGTTGGATCTGAAAAACAGTGGGAAGTATCACATCATGACTTTGGTGGCTGAGTGCCTTGCTGGATAATCATAATAACTAAGTATGCTTTTTTTCTGATGTTTTAAAGAAATGAAAAGGTGAGTTACCAAGTGAGTTGATAGCCTAAAACTAATTGCACACTCAATTCCACAAAGCAAACGATCTAGTATTCTATCTGAAGGACTACAAGCCCTAACACATGAGAAAAGCTGGGACATTTATGAAAGAGAAAAAAAGAACAATCCAGCAGTGGATACATGGCTGTGAGCCTATTCCAGCAAGACAACTGTGAAGAATTAGAAATCAAGCAAAAGGCTCGGACTCCACTTTATCTTTCAAGCAACTTGATGCTAAGGCTGCTCTTCTACACTGGTATCAGACACTTTATAAGAAAACTAACAACACAGCAGGAAACATCAAATAGTTTTCCGTTTTTTCTTATAAATTTTCCCCTGGTTTTCATTGGCCATTTTGCAAAGTTTTTCATTAACTCTTCAACTATCCTCTGCTCGACCAGCCACCTTGAACTGGCCACCCTCCTCAGCAACATCACGTTACACACATTACACCCAAGCACTTTATTTTCTAAATAACTGATTCCTACCCATGTTGGGAGAATAACACTCCAACAGTCACTGTGGAAGACAGCAAAGGATGTTTTTCTCCTCTCTAAAATGCAAGTTATTTTCTAACCTTTCTCAGGTGAATGTGCAACTACATGTTTAAATACAGAGAAGAAAAAGGCAACTGGCCTCCATCAAACAGTTGTCACGTAGGCATCAGGAAGGTACAAGGGAGACCAAGCAGGGAGATGTTAGTGGGACTGATCAAAATTACCTGCTGGGAGTTGGTAACTAGAGAGTCTGTGCATAGTTCACCCGTGACGTTCATCCCCAGCCCCAGGTCATTTTAGCGAAGGCAAAAGTACCAGTTAGGTCACAGCAGTAATCTTAGGGCGGGCATCGCAAAGCCTTGAACGTTTTTTAGCCCGAGATCCCAGGCATTAAGCGTTTATTACTGTCCTCATAGAAGACACATTTTTCCAAGACAGCACAGATGCGCTTACCACATGCAAGCAGGCAGCCCCATGCCCCTCCCACCCCAAGTTGCAAGACTTGCCGCTTGAAGGCGGGGAGCGAGACCCCAAAATAACTAAGCAGCAAAGCCCCGCGCCCTCACGCCGCTGCCGTCCTACCGCCTGAAGAGCTGGCCTCCTCCAGCTGCGCCGAGATGCTCTCCACCCTCCTCACATTCATGCTGGGAGGCGGGAGGCGCTCAGAGCCGCAGCGAAGCGGGACGCGGCGGGGG
>NW_009952189.1:85863-100162 GCF_000747805.2 Chaetura pelagica
GAGCAGGAGCCCAGCTGGGCTGGGGCGCTCGGCTCTACGGCTGCACACAGGTGGTTTCGGCATCACCTGTTAGCACCCTGTCTGCGATTCCGCAGGCTGCCCGGGACACAGGTCACTGAGCTCCTGCACAAGCAGCTCCCACCTCAGCTGCCTTCCACGACCACCGCTGTCAAGTTAAGCACATGGGGAGCTGGGACCGCTCCGAAAGCCCAAGGGTACTTTCTGGAATTGCTTGCCAGCACTGCAACAGCAGCACCAACACGGCTTTCAGCTCAGTGTATCAAAACCTTCTTTTACAAAACACTATATTTGATCAAATTGTGGTAAATTGTACGGTGGGATATGAATTTCTAGGAAGCTACGTATAGAGCACAGAAGTAATAACAGACAGGAACTACTTGCTCAGGTACCTTGGACAGCTCTGGAGGAGATGAGTACAATGAATACAATTCCACTGAACCCAATGAGATTCTACCCAGGACTGTTTAGGCCATGATGCTTAAAATGGCCTTTCCCGTTTTCTTTAAGACACCTGCATAACTCAATTAATTTGTAAAGGCCTTTGATGACACACCATTAGAAAATGTTTCCATTATGGCAGTTTTCATCGTTCAAATCTATACACATAACTTTTTTGTCTTCTTTATGATTTCTTTTATTCTTATATGAATAATAACTTGTTTCAGAAATCCCAGGTATTCTTCTCTTTGTGTACATTTCCCCCAAAATATAGTAAATTTTCAAGATACATAAAGATTATAGGCTTATCTAACTAAAATTTTAAATTCTATTTATGTCTATTTTCATATGATTTATTGATTCAGGTATTGTAAAGATTCTTATCAGCTGAAAGGTAAGAAGCAAGGAGTAATTTCTACACCACAGTGCCAAGGAATGCTTTAAGAGAAGACTTTTGTCTTTTTCTAGTCCATGGAACAAACTTATGTCTGTTTTCACTCTGAAATGGTGTAATGACCAAAGACTTAATGGGGAAAGATACTACAGTACAGTATAACAATGGCCAAGAACAACTCAGTGTTGAGTAGCTGTTGCCAAGTGTTCTTTTTTTGATAAAAATGCATTCATTGCTGGAGGTTTAGGAAAGGCTGAAAAGAGAAGGATTTGGAGTACTGCATTTTCTATATAGTCTGAAAAGTTTTCCCTTCTATAAGGTGAATCCTCAGGTAACCAGGATATGACTCTTCCTCATCAGAGAAATTCAAGTAGTCAGAAGAGAGATTAGGATTTTTTTTCATGATCAGGATTTGAGCTTACTTATTACCAAGAAACTAACCTTACACATATCTAATTTATCACAAATTTGCAGGAGTCCTTACATATATATGTGTATATGTGTGTATATATATATATATATATAAAAATACTATTTTCAGACTGAGGCAATTCTGATTTCTGGCTGTTGCTTCCCTTTGCATGTTTTGCTCTACCCCAATGTTGTATCAGAACTCTGCAAATTATGGAAGACACTCAAAATATATGTGAGCATCTGGTCATGACAGAGTGAACAAAGGCAGCAATGGTAGTAATACATCAAAAATACCTTTGCAGTTGCCAGTTAAGATAGACATTCATCTTGTGTCCTACAGAGAATTACAGGTATGCAGCACAGATCATAAGCTCCAGAAATGTCTACCAAGTCAGATAAGGTACACATGTCACCTCTATGATCAATGGTGTCTGAAGCAAAGAAAAAGAAAGTGATACAAATAAACTGGACCGTCTCTATAAATCTGCATGGTTGTCTCAAGTTTTTCTTCTTTATTTTTCTCCTTGCTTTTTTTTTGTTTCCATCCACCTACTCTTCATTTCCTGTTCTTCTTGATGGGCCTTTCTTGAAATAATTTGATCAATTATCTCTGCATACTCTTTCCCTTGGAAGAAGCCATAGTCTTTCCCAAAAAGCCTTTGAAACTTTTCTAATTCCTGGATGTTTAGACTCATTAGTTTTCTCTTGCCTTGTAGATACCTCTTTTCCATTTTCACCACCACTGCCAATGAGATCTAAGTGTTAGAATATTATTTACCATTTAATTACAAATCAGGGGTGCAGTACATAAAATGAAATCCTATTTAAAAATCACTGGGAAAATCCTGTTAATACAGATGTACATACATTTTCTAACTTCCTGAGATGTATAGCAATAATAGAACTGTGCAGATTTTCAGCCATTGAGCATTTGGATTAATTTTGTATAACTCTGGATTATGACAATTATTGGCAGTAATTGACAAACATAAAGATTAAATATGTGTAATTTTTATACTCTACATAAAACAAAATATTCATCAGTATGTGGGGTTTTTCCAAATTTGCTTTAAAGGGCAAATTCTTTATTGTTTACCAAACCTGATTCAGTTTCCTCCAATTAGCATGCCAAGCCCATGCATCTGCTCTGTATAACATGCAGTAAAATTTGGCATCAACTGTGATTTCATCCCTTCTATATAATTATATTTCAACATATAATTATATTTCTATGAATATAGTTTCATTCTAGTTCCTACTTTTCAAAATAGATAACTCCTATCTCTCTTCCTCATTTATTCCAAAGATTTATTTTGGAGCTCAATGCTAATAACACCTTGAGCACATATTTAAAAGGTACATGTATGACTGAAGATTTCTTCCAGTCACTTGTGATGAAATTTTAATTTCTTCTTCTTTAAATAGTTTATGTTTCCACCTGATTTCTTTAATTAGAATCTGAATCAGCGTATTTCTGTTATCCTCAGATGTGAACTAATAAGAAAGATTTAACATAATTATGATTCAGTGTGTCCAAATAAAGCTCAGAGCTCCACAGCTGCTTAAAATGTATATTATACAAAATTAAGTGTTAAACTGTGACACTGGACTAATGATCAAGGAGGCATTTTCATCCAAAAGAGAAAATCAAAGTATCTTTGGTGAATAAAGATATTAATCATGATTTCTAGTAATAGCACCTTTCTATTCAGGGAGGACCTGATTTTTTCCTGCCTATTATTTGTGTGGATGAGAAAAGGCTCAGACTCAGAAAGTGTAGAGCAATATCCAAAGACACCATCCTTTCAGTCTCTTCTGCTCCCCCACTGGTCTTGAGACAACTGCAGAGGGCTAACAGAGTTCAGCTACCCGAAGTGTATTTGCACTAAGGAACTGAATAATTTATAATTAAGCAGTTAAATAGAATAAGCCCAAATGATCCAGTGTGTCCCTGTTACTTTCTAGGCCTCCAGAGAAGCAATTTTATTTTTTTTTGCCATCCTTCCTCTGCTGGAGAATCGCCCTCCAGGTGTGAGCTTTCTTGATTCCCAGAAGAATCTGTCATTAAGCTTATACTGCATGTCACTTACAATGTTTTTCACAAGGGACAAAAAAAAACAAACAGCCAAATCAGTCTATGTTACTTCTAGGATAATATTCTTCCTCCTCCAAAAAGTACTAACATTCCATTTTGCTATTTTTTATTCAGGCATAAGAAAGAAATGTGTTGTGGCATGAATAATGGTTTCTAAGAGTATTTTTGTTGTCAGAGTGCATGGTATTTATTTTTAAGTCATACTGTGTAAGAATGTATCCTACAAAAACATCTTGTTTGTACTCTAAATTACCAAACATTAACTGTAATTTGGCTGTACTCAAATATTTAGTGTCTGTGGCAGAAGTACTTGATCTGAAAAAGAAGTTTCCTTCACCTTTGAGACTCCTCTGGCACCCTGTTGTAGGGTGTACATTGGGTGTCAGTGACAAGCTGTTCTTAGTGGCAGGGCTGCAGGGTTGCCTCTGTGAGGACAGACCAGGGTTGCTCTATGCTAGAGAGTTGTTTCCAGACAGCTCTGCAACAGAGCCACCACAGGGCACAGCTGAGCCCATGAGCTGACTTGGTGGCACTCCAAAGAAATAATGTTTAAGGAAGGGCACAAAAGGCTGAGTGGGGGGGGATAAGAGAGGGAACACCAAGAGGAGAGGAAGGAGCTCCATGGTGTAGCACATACGTTCCCAAAGGGACTGATGCCCATGGAGTACCACCAACACTGAAAGATGTACACCACCAAAGGACTGTGGCCAATGGATAAGCCCAGCAAGCCAGAAGAAACAAAGAAGAATGAAGGAGCATCTCTAGAAAAGAGTGCAAAACAAGAAGTGGTAGAGAGAAACCACTATGCCCAATGTCCTGCACTGCCCATCATCTCACTGAATGTAATCTGCAGTGTGAAAAAGCAGGAGAAAGAAGTGTTTAGTGTGCATTTGAGCCTGGAAAAGAGGAAGAAAATGTGCTTACCTTAAGTGTTTAAATGCTTTTGTTTAATTCCCAATACCCAAGTGAATAATTAAATATTGATGTTGCTTGTCAATAAATTAAATTAAACTCTCCATGACTGTTTTGCCCATAAGAGTAAGTGGTGAGTGTTCTCCATGTCTCTACTTCAACCCACAAGTTTTCACCCTCCTGTTCTTCCCACATTCTCCCCCATCTCACTGCAAGCCAGTGTGTGGGTGCTTGGCTGCCAGCTGGGGCCAACTCACCACAGGGCATATATAGGAGAATTCAAAATACAAAATGAGGTTGCAGCTGTAGGAAAGATGTCACAGGCTACTAACAAGCTACTTGTCCATAAACAGTGGAGCTTTAATTTTCAATATTTTCTATTAGCACAAAAAGTTTTAGAGAGTATCAGTACTTTCACAGAGAATAATCTTGAGTATTCTTATTTTTGTACCTATTAAACATTAACCACAACATTTCTTCAAAAGGATATTGTGCACCATGTGTCTTAATCCTTGCACAGAAATAAACAATGAGAAACAATGAAAGCCAGCCCTGGAACCTGGCAAAAATTGACCATTAGTATTGTTATAGCTTGTTTAAAAAAAAAGCAAGAGAAGGGGTGAGAGCTTACTTTCCTTGAAACTCAATTTATTTTTTAAATTAATATTTTATAATAAGTTCTCTAGGGATCAGAAGCAATTTGACTTACCATAAATGACTAAATAAATCTGAATTTATATGTGATAACAAAAAAAAGAGGAAACAATTATTTAATAACCTAAGTTAAACATTGTCTCCAGATGTAAATCAGCCATAATATGGATTGACTTGTTAAAGCAAAACTCAGTGAAGCAGGGGCTCACCCTTCACTTACTGTCAATGGGAAATGAGTACTCAGTTTCTTCAGATCTTAAAATCTCGTCTTTTTAATTATTATTTATTTATTGTTGTTTCTTTTTTTTTCTTTTTTTTTTTCTGCTGTTAAATCTGTGACTGTTGGGTTCATTTCAATATGATGTGGGTGACTGGAGTAGCAGTATTTAGACATTTAAGTTTTAATTTGAGAGAGTCTTCTGGTTTTATATCTCATTTTAACTGTGATTCATGGTTTATAATAACCAGCTGCAGATATTTTTAAAATTAAGTCATTACAAACTAATGCAAGGTTATGTTTTTTAAAAAACACATGTAATATTCAACACTACTTTGATGTGCTGCTTAGAGACTTCCTTGGCATAATCTGTATCACTTAATATAAATTGCTGTTGAATTGTTTGTTGTCATTATTAGACTGTTACTACAGCAATTTCATTAGGAAACCTGAGTCAATATATGGTTTCGTATTTAAATAAACTGTACGTGAAATAACAGCACTTTAGTTTTTTATCATCACATTCTTAGCTTGGCACGAAAAACATTTTAAAAATAAAAGTATACTGAGAGCAAATTCACCAGCTGCTGAAACGTGGCCAAGCTCAGAGGACACACAGCTGAAAAAGACTGCAGTAGACAGGTGTAGAAGAAAAATATTAGTTAGTTAGACTGTAGCTAATGTGCATTTTTCGGGGGGGGGGGGGGGCGGGGGCCCAGGTACTTTAAAATAGATCACAGGCTTTAAGATCTTGTGTGAAATATTTGCTCATAGTCATCTGCACTATAGTCAGAAGAGACAGACAGAAAGAAAAACCTAAACAAGAAACAGCAACAAAACCCCCTAATCTGACACCTGGTGTAGGACAGTTCCCACACTGAGCCTGTTCATGGCAGCATGATTTCTCAACACTTTTTCTGGCATTTTTACATTGAGCTGTATGTTGGCTTCCCATTGCTTGTTGTCCTGCATTCTCGTTGGGTAATTCTGCACTCTGGTCCAGTAAATGCTTCTCCCTCGCTGCTTCTCCATCTTCCTTCCCTCCCTTTCCTTTCCCTTTCCTATATACCTCAGATATCATTTCTCATGAAAAACGGCAGAAAGGATAATGGCTTTTCTGTTCAGCTAGGAGAGATCAGAGACCAGCAGTATTCTGTACAGCCAACGATAGGATATAGCTGCAGTGCTTCATATTTTCCATTTTTAAATCCCCATCCACAGAATTTCCAAATGCTAAGGTTTAAGAACAAAAGTCTAGGGAGTCCTGGCTAACTTGAAAGCCAGTTCACAGAATATCAATCATTAACAATAAAATGTTAACAAATTTTAGAATGTTTTAGAGCATTTCGGTTCCTACGATATTTCCTCTAGGGAGTAAGATTACTAGATTTATGGAATTAATGATTCATTTACGGAAATATGGAAAGACACTAATCTCATCTTTCATTAGTGCATCTAAATAGAGAGATATGAGACCAAATTCTCTTTTTGATGGCAACATTTTTGCAGGAGCCCAATCTCTATGAGGAAACTAAAAGAGCTTGTTGATAATAAAAGTCCAAGAGACAATATGGTTTCTACATAAATACACCAGATAGGTGAAAAACAGTGAGAGGAAAAAAAAACAAACAACACACCTCTATTTCAGCTAAAGGTCAATGCTGGCATCAGAATAAATGGTATAATCTATAACCTATAAATTTAGGTCATACATTAAACAAAAGCTGCTAAGCATTGAAAACTTCATGCTCTGAAATGCCTTTCCAAAATGAATTGGAGGAAAGGCAAAATAAATGTTTTAAGGCTGAGCTTGGTACATCTGTGAATTATGTGATGTGGTGTCTGGGATAAAAGAGGTCTATGATGATAAATCATATATGTTTTCCTTAAGAAGTAAAGTTGTTGAACATAATACCAAATTTGTAATACAGCATGGGTCATAGGAAAAGAGCTACAATTACTTAGCACAGTGCATATAATAACAAGAGCCTCTGCAATAAACATTAATTCCTTTATATAATATCCTGAAAACTTACAGGACATGATAACAGTCTTTCATATCTAAATGGTTGCTACAAGGAAGACAGTAATAAATTTCTCTCTATGGCCAATGGCAGAGTGCCAAGGAGAAAGGGTCTTAAGTTTCAGCAAAGTAGTACTTAAAATTTACAGGAAAATTTCTAACTTCTATGGTAGTCAAATATTAGAACAGTTTTATTAAGAGGTTATTGGAATTTCCATAGTTAGTTTTAGCTACTATATAGATGACCTGCTGAAGACAGGCAAGAACTTTTGATGCTGTCATAAGCACAGCATTACTATAGGTCTTGAGATATTTACTGTTCATATCTCTCCTTAGGGTTGTAAGACTAAAATAACAGTACTGACTTAAGTGAGAAGGGAATTTGGCCAGCAATGGTCCCTATTTTCTCAGCTTCCCATCCTCATTTCTCCTACAGAACTAGTGGTCCTAAATTGTTCAGGTTTCATTCTGAATGAGAGGTGTACTTCCTGATTATTTTCTAAGATGCTTTGTTTCCTTATTTGCATACCTAAGTATTCTGTTGTCATGGAAATCTCTTCTCTGAAGCCCTTGAAGACCAATTCTGTTGCTTCAATTCTTTTTCAAATTTTCTGCATCAACTAATTTTAATTCTTACTCCAAGTTTTCCATATATTGCCTTGCCACATCTAAGTGACACAGTCTTGCCATCTCTTGGTCCAAAACCTTACATTGGCCATTGGTAAGCATAAAAACTTCACTTCAAATAAGCCTACTAAGTCTAGTGCAAAGCAATTTGTTGATTAAAATTAATCCAGTTTTTTTAATTATTTCACTGAGGGACCATCAATTTTGATAGAGATGTTTGACAGCTCAGCAATCAAGCAGGAAGTTATAAAAAGGATATAGCTACAATGAAATTCAAATAGAATTGTTTGAAGAATCACAATATAAATGTCTTGTCTTTGCCTGTCTTTTTATGTTGGTTGGAGGAAGTCTCAAAGTCTGTCCCAAAATATGAAATACTTTAGTCATATCAGCTTTCCTTCCACAATAAAACCTACCGGTCTCTTACTTTTCGCCATTCACAGCCTAAACAGGTTCAGGTGTATTCAGTGATCACAAAGAAAAATATTGAGATTTGGATCAGTCAGGCTAGGACTGCCATGGTTAGTAATGACATTATTTCACTGAATTTTACTTGAAGCTTGGAAATAAATACTGTATTTCACAGAAGAAACATATGCTTATTATAGAATGTTTCCAGGGATGGGCCCCACCACCTTACTGCCCAACTTGTTCCAGTGCTTCACCACCTTCTTAGTAAAGAACTTCTTCCTGATATCCAATCTGAATCTATCCTGCTCTACTTTAAGGCCATTGTTCCTTGTCCAATCACTACAAACCTTTGTAAAAAGTCCTTCCCCAGCTTTTCTGTAGGCCCCCTTCATGTGCTGGAAGGCCGCTATAAGGTACCCCCAGAGCCTTCTCTCCAGACTGAACAATAAGCATACAGGAAAACATACAACTGTATGAAGAAATAGACCACCAAATTAAAAAGCTTTAGTTTCTGGAAAGATTTTAGAAGGTAATTCACAATTAGTTCATCATATGGTCAGTTAAGGTTCTACATCAGAAAAAAATAACATTCTCTTACCATGAGGCAAAAGGCACACTCAGAGCTCAACGTTCAATGAACTGCTAAGGTCAACCTGACAGCCAATGACCTGAGTCAGCTAAGGGCAAATATAAAGCCTCAATTAAAGATGCAGGAATATCTCTACCATACTACCTAACTTGCAGTTGCCTGACCCAGTGTCATCTTGATTTTGCAGCCAAATTGCATTTATTTGTGCTACAGCTTCCAGCGAAAGAGAGCAACGTAATCTTTCATCAGGAGCTGGAAATGCAGTTATAAAGCTCCGTGTTATCTGCACACTGAAGCAGAACCGGCTTCCTTATTTTTTTCAGTAGCCTTCCCTATGTGCGTATAATGTGATTAATTAATGATTGGAAAATGAAGTAGTATCACTGGTCGTATTTTTATTTATTATTAAATCTATAAGGCAGGTTTCAGTCTCTTAACTGCTGCCATAAGCTTTTTCATCCTCTTGATCTGATCCACTAGACTAGGCTAAAAGCCAGAATTCTCTCTTAATTTCTTTGCTCCTTTACTGCAGATCAAATTAGTTTAATTACAGTAGATACTTTAATTTTTGTTTCCATAATGAAAAAATATATCAACACAGTGACTTTTGACTTAAGATTATGCATCTGTGTGTTCCAGAACTGAAATTAATTATCATGACAGATCATTGTTGCAAATAAGTATAAATTATTGTACTCACAAATCTTAAGTTCTTAGTCTTCCAGTTTAAAACACTTTACTCCTCCATTTGATTTTGTGCTGGTTTGGTTTGGTGGGTTTTTGGTAGCTGGGGAAGGGCCCCAGGAGTGGCTCCAGTAAAAAGCTGAGAAGCTCCCCCAGCTCCAAACCCAGCCAAGGAGCCATTGGAGGGACAATAGATGCGCCTCTGCGATTAACATATGGAAGATGTAGGTTCCTGATGCTTTATTCTACAATCTTTGCTGTGTATTACATTTATTCAAAAGTTTTTAGGATTAACTATGTACAGTCTTCACATAGAAGTAACATCCCTGGTGTTACTGGGCTTTTTATGATAGCTGACTGATAGCTCTGAAACTCTACCAGAGACAGGAAACAATGATATAATAAGTAGAAGTTTGGGGGTTTTTTGGTTGTTTTGTTGTGGTTTTTTTTACTCACATTCAGGGAGACCCACTGTCAGCAGACTTTCATATCATGCTTACAGGACAACATGGAGCATCATCTGTCATAGTACTACCATAGATTTAGGCCACCACACCTGAAAATCACAGGAAAAATAGTCTAGACTAGACAATGCCAAAAATGCAATTGTTGAAAAGTGTATTTGCTGATACTATTCCCTGAGCATCAAACAGCAGTAAAGTAGTTAGTATAAATTCCAAGCTTTTTTCCTGAGTAGCAGATAAGGACTGCATTTTCTTGCTCAGGAAACTTCTTGTAATCCTCCAGCTGCATTCAACCAGTTGATGACACTCATCTACCAATTAGCCTTCTTCCAGTGCCCAGGTTTAGCCAAATATTTCATAGTTCTATTGTATCTTAGATGGCAAATGGTGGCTGTATCTCACAAAAAATATAGTAATAACATATTTCTTGAACAAAATTCATTACTAACTAGTAACTATACAAAAACAACCTTCTGGAGCAACCTGTCTAATGTCAGGTAAATAGATTCCTGACCTTGAGAAACAGTTTTAAAAAATCAGAAGAAACTCTATCTCAAAGTAATTCAATCTCCAAAAGACTTCCAACATTTCAAAAATGTATGAGACAGACAACAGATCTTAAGAAATAGAATTAGGTATGTTATTTGTTGTTTAGCAAGATCGTCAAACATAAAAGCACAGGTGTCAAAATACTGCTTGAGGGGGAAGTTTTGATGTAGTCTCCTGAAGGGAAGACCTAATAGTGTCCATCAATTACTGCGCCAGAGATCCATGCTACACTTTCTAATCAGTTCAGAAGGCAGTCTGAACTGTTTTAAAACTTATTTGATGCTAAGAGCAGATTCGGCATTTGTTGCTTCAAGATCTGCCTCTGTGCAACAGAAACATACAGCATAAGCTAAGTCCATGGACATAAATCCACTATCCATCAAGAAAAATCCTCATTCCCATGATATCTGATTACCTTCGGAGAGTTAAAAAGTAATAGAAAAATAAGCCATAAGCTCAACATGGAAGGAGAAATTTCCTTTTAAACAGCTTGTTGCTATGGGAATAAATTCTCTGACAGTTAATACAGCTAATAAAACCACAAGCATTATTACTTTTATACCATGAAAGATTATCAATGAACTTGTTATCTTCATACTAGTCTTACAGGTTCCATGACTACCTACACCATTGTTTTTTTTAAAAAAATGTTATGCATACAGATGTGCTTTTGTAGCACATTAATTTGTATAGGACTGTTTCTGAAAATTGAGCTAAAAAACCCCTTTGGTTTCAGTGCTTAAATGCTGGTTTAGGCAATTTACATAGTAACAAGAAACAGAAGCATAGACATTAATCTCAGCTCAGCTTCAGTAAGAGGCAATATGTTGCCATAACTGCCTGCAACATACGGATTCAAACTGCAAACGTCATTATAATTGTGCGTTATCATGTATTTTTGAAGAAATTGAATTCTGAAATAGGTGTAAAAGTTTCACAACCCACGAAGTCACATATGCAGTAACACATATCAGAAGATGCAGTAAAATCTTCATTTGTGTCAGATGCATCAGTAACAGGTAGTGGAATGACAAGTAATTTTCAGTCCAAATGCCTTAGGAAATTACATCTGTGGAACAGTAATACCCAAATTACAAAAAAAAAAATAATTATTTTTTTTTCCCCTCTGGACATTTTTTTTCACCTGGATTACTCATTATTAAAACATTTTTTATTAATGTATCTGAAGTAAACAGATACCTTACTTGCTACTTGGATATCTTACTAATTAAGTCCTCTAACTTATTAAGGATAATCTAACAGTACTAGAGTTCTAATCTGGACTCATTTATCAGTTTCCTTAAAGAGCTGCGGCAAATCTTAGCTCTTGTGTTTCCTTATCTGTAAAACAAAGCTAGGATGAGTATAAGCAGAAAAAGACTTCTAAACTATTGCTGTAACTTTCCTGTTGGATACTTTTGAATATATAGAGAACTATATAAGACAAAAAAATTGTTAAGCTTCTGAAGTACAGTTCAGAGGATACTATAATAAAAGCAAGACAAAGCCAGCTATAATGTTTCAAAATAAATTTACTTTAAAACTGTTTTGTTATTCAAATCATGCAATAAGAACCAATTGTTTGTTTCATATGAAAGCAGAAGTCCTTCTGATTCAAGCAGATGAATGGCCTTGCCTGAAGTCAGTAAGTTTGGACTCAGTATTGAGAAAAAAATTAAACCAAGATGAAGCCATCGTTTTTACTTTTCTTACTCTGGCTCAGGCCAAACAAAGCAAAAATGAATGAAAACAATTGTCACACTGAAAACACATCTTCAATGGAAAACATGATCCAGCTGCTTATTCCCATACTGGACATTTAAAGGCATTTTTATTAACTTGAATGCTTTTTGAGCTAACCAGAGATACTGTAAAAAACATCTATGTATTAATTAATTCTGTGTTCGGAAAAATAATACATTTTTTTTCACATCTCAAATTATGCAGAGGGGGAAAAATAATTTTCCAGAGGGACCCTAAAGTGTAAATTAACTTTTTCACCTGCAAGAAACTTTTTAACAGTAGTAAGGAGTTGAAATTCTAATTTATTGCAGTAGGATTGACTGTGTTCCTGCATATCAGTACACAGAAGTGAGATCAAAGATAAGCAGCACAGACTGGTACTCTCACAACATGGAATACAGTTCATAGAAACACAGAATCATTCTGGTTGGAAAAGACTGTTAAGTACATCAGCCTTCTCCTCCCTGATTCCTAATCCCATTCTGTCTCACTTTTTTCAGTCTTGTCTGTGAAATGAAGTGTTGAAGTCTAATAGCCAATGTAGCAGAATTAACAAAAACTACGTGGTGGTGTAATGGTGGTACTGTTTGACAGCTCAAAGTTACAATTTTCTTCCCAGTCTTGTGCTACCCAATATATTTTTGCATGGCTTTAAGCAATCACACAGAAAATAAACATTTCTGTGGTATGTATATTTGAAAGAAAAACTAACCTGAGATGAAGTGCATGTACTTTACCTTTGGCTGAGTCACAAAATCAAAACTTTTTGGCTGATTGTGAGGTGGCATTTTGGATGATTGTGTCAGGCAGCTGGAAGGATGAGCCCACAGATGGGCTTCACAAATTAAAAAACTTAAAATCTCAGGTTTTTTATGGAACATTGAGGGTGAACAGTTTCTAAAACAAAAGTAGAGCTCTTATCCAAAGGGCAAGGGGAATTACTGTGGAAGGGGATCATAGATGGTTTTATGCATAAATACTCAGGAATGGAGTGCAACTCAGTGACTACTCCAACAGATAATAGTAAACAAACAAAACCCCTAATACAGGGAGAAATTGAGATGCTATTTCTTGTTTATACTACCATTCTTCTTGTAAGTTTGGTGATCATCTCCCCAGAGGAATTATGTTATAACTTTACTTTAATCAGTTTTACAGTACTAATTTTTATTTTATTTAATGAACAAAGGCCTTAGTGTCAAAACAAATTGCCCTGTACCATAAATATCAAAAGCATTCCAGTATTTTCAAAGAATGAGGATTGTGACACCAGAACACAATCACAGGGTTGCACAACTGCAGGTAGTAAATATTTTTACAGCCTCAATGTTTTAAGTTTCAGTTAATTTACATTTTAGTAGTGTCACTGACAGTGTCTGTAGTTTCTCAGAAGCTCAAAACAGAAAAACAGAGGACTGGGTTAGGTTATTTTTATACTACTTTTATTACATCAGGAAGATTTCTTTCCATAAAAAGTTATGAACTTACAAAAATAAGAAATTAGCAATCAAGCTTTTTACAGCCCTTGTTTCAGTTCTGTATTGCAATAGTTATGATAGCTCTAACAATTTACAATCAAGTTGTAATTTGATTATTTTCAGTAGTTTGGAGATGGAGGAAAGACTTTTTGGCCAATGTTAACAAGTTTCTTTCATATCATGAGGTTATGTTCAGAGACAATGTGATTTTGTAAAGCATAAATCCAAAAGATGAAGGCATATCATATAATACCACTTAACCAAAACTCTCTTTTCATAATTTATTTTGCCAGCTATTAAAGTCAAATTGGTTTGGTGCTTCTCCTGAAACCTAGATGAAGAATGATGAAACACTGCTTCATCTCTAATGACTGTTGTTGCTGAAACTATAGTACTGAGAGTCTCTCTAAAAACTGTCATTACAACATTCTTTATTATAAGTACATAGTAACACCATATGCTTAAAACAGATTCTACCCTTTTCACACGTAGCTTAGAGTCTGGAAATTTTTTTCTTCATGCACATACTTTACCTATAGTGGGTTTTTTTCTGCTTTTTCTTTGCCCTTGGAGCTAGGGATTCCCT
>NW_009952189.1:100482-164902 GCF_000747805.2 Chaetura pelagica
CCTACACTTTTGTCCTTCTTCTTTTCTCTATTTTTGAGGCAGGTTATAAGATTGTCCCTTTATTAGGTTTTAAGAAGCTGTTTAATTCTGAATCAATATTCTTGTAAGGGTCTAGCGTCTTTCTAATTAGAATGTGAGTTTGTAGACCCAGGTAGATGCCTTTCATGGGCCCCAGCTCAAAATCATAAGGGGCAGAACAATATTGGCCATAATTAAAAACTCAAATGCAACCAGCAGCTCTCGCTGAGGCCTTAGATATATTTCAAAGTGGCTGAGTGGAATCAGTCAGGTACAGCCAACAACTTATTTGTTTTTCATAATAGAGGAAGAGGTCAATATGGAAATGGTCAAGAGTCTAGTCTTCTATTTGGTTGTATTCCTTTTTGAAGGCATCCAAGGAGCTTAAAGCAGAACAAGAAGAGTTAGGAAACTCCAGAGATATTTACATACATTTAATTTAATGAGTCTCAATAATTTGAATGTAATATTTCTATTGCTTTGCAATAGAAAAGTAATATCATGACTACAGAGTACCACATGATACATGCAAGCTTATTCTTCCTGGAGGACTGGGGTATTTTGTATAGAATATCTAGAAATGTTAATATATTTTATATGTGCTTACAGATATATACCTATGCATAATTATTTATGCATATATATGATCCTAGAAGTCTTGACAATTATTAGGGGCGAAAAACTGAGACAGATCTTGGACAAGCCTTTTCAGCAAACAGAAGTGGAAGAAATTGGATGTTACAAAAGGATGAGAGGAAAGAGTAAGTAACTGAATGACATGAATTAAGCAATTTCATTGTTTTATGGAAACACTTATGCCACTCTTTGTATATTACATTGAAGAAAAAATAGTGCAATATGGAAAGAGGCATTGGTGGGTGTGATATATGTATACCCTGCAAGAATGTAGAAAGCAGCTACATACTAATGCTACGTAGGCATATATAAACAGTCTGTGTAAACCAGCCTGCAGAGAAATGCAGAATCTAAAGGACCTTGAAAAGATCATACAGACTGGAACATAATCTAGGACGATGAGAACCATTTGACATGGATCCTGTATATTACTCAAAATGAGAATTCATAACATGACTGCACTTCTGTAACTCACTTGGAGACACAAAAAATACCCTGAAATGGAACAAAGTATTGAAGTATCAATGATTTATTTTTAATGCTGTTTTCAAAGGCTCTTATTGCCTTGAAAGTCACAGATCCAAGCCTATACCTTGATCCAATGGATTTATGGAAATTTAATACCTGCCCCTTCAAATAGAAAGAAATTAAAACCTTGGTTCAATGGAATACCTATGATAGAAGAGTTAGTTTATACTTTTTCTTTAATCACTATGTTATTAATTTTATTATTTTATTTATTTATTTATTTGTGGAGAACCAGTCAGATAAGTGTCAAATAGTAAGGTTGTAAGTTTCAGCCCTTTCTAAATTCAAGCTAGTGGATGAGACGAGAAGATGATCTACAAACTGAGAATCAAAGATGATCACAAGCAAAATTATACCATAGAAGAAAACAATATGTAACCAATACCTGAATTAGAGTATCTGATCAAGTGTAATTGGCAGGAAATGTAAGTGCATGGCAGCCAAGATAGTTCATTTGATTGATATGCAAAAATTTCATTTGATTAAATGAAAGAGATGAGGAGAGACACATTGATAAACTCAGTAGAAACTAAATAAAACTTAAAAAACCTTATTTACATTAATTTACAAATGTTATGTGGAAAAGAACAAAAAATTAAGAGCCCTAAGCTACCAAAAGAAATCTTCAGGAAAAAGCAAACAATGCCAGGGTTTAGCAACCTGAAAGCGTAGCTTGCAGCAGCTGCTACCAAGTATTTAAATTACCCTGCAAAGATGAGCACCTCCTAAACCAGTGGGGCTCAGTTTGTATTCACACAAGAAACAAAAAGCAATTCTGATGTCTTGGCAGATGCAGTACTCTACTCACAAATAGGGGGACAAATTGTTATTACCTGCCAACTTTCTAGCCCATCTTCACACAGTTCCGTTATGAAACATAATGTTGACTCGTGATATATAATGTTGACTGAAAACATGTTAATATTAATTTCAACTTTTAAATATACAAGTTGGTATATAACTAAGAGAATAGCCTGATTCCCTGAAAATGTATTACTTTTCCTGAATTTGGATACAAGTAAGGAGAACAATGCAGAGTTACCAAAGTGTCCAAAGTTATTATTTTCTCCATTAATAGCTTAGGAGTGTTGCCACAGGACTTAACTGCAAATATATCTCACTCTGATTCAGCTCCAGCTGCCTTCCTAATCACATTTTGTAGGTGCTTAAAAAAACTCCTTTGGAGATTATGGCAGTAAGTCTATTTCAGAACTGTACCTTTAGTAATTGGGTCAGTGATGTTTTCTACGCAGTGAAACACTTCATTGACAAATGCTTAGCAGCATCTGTGATAAAAGATAACTTGTTTACTGATTCATACCACTTATAATGTTATATTTGTTTATATATTTAATGCACATATTAAACTCAACACTCCTTAATATTCATCATTTTGTAATGGTAGTGCACAAGTGGAAAGAATATTGTGGAGAAGAAGAGTATGTACTAGTAGAGGGTCTCTAGTAATTATGTTCTGTCCACCAAGATAAGAAACTGTGCTAACTTTCTATAGACAATTCAAAGCTTGGTACTTTCAGAAGTTATTAGGTCTGTGTAATGTTGTTCCTGAAATATACGCAAGTGGGCAAAGACTCCAGCCATCCTTAACACTGAAGAAAAAAAGCACACAGGATGGGGATGCAAATTAATTTCCTTATTCTTTTTCATATAATTAGCTCACAAGCTCTACCTCTTGAAGTCATAATACTTCTTAAAGAGTGACAAAATGTGGGTAAGACTTCATTTATCATATCTCTTTAAGGAAAAAAAAAAAAAAATGCAGTTATGTCAAACTTCTTACCCCACATGCCTAAGACATTCCTCACTATACAGCCACTAATGTCACGCTGCACTGCAGCTGGGAGTGGAAACACCTATCTCATCTACCAGTTTTGTCAAATACCAGAATCCACAGACTACAGTGGGAAGTTTTTGCTATAAAAAACAATATTAATAGATTACAGGTCATTCCTGTCAAAATAAACTTATTTGAGCTAAAGCAACAGATCTGCTTGTATGTGAAAATTCAAGATTAGTATTCTCTGCTTTCAAACTACACAAACATTTTCACTGACAGATATTATTAACATTAATTCAACACACTTTTTGTTTCCTTAATAGTTAAAAACAAAACAGAATTCTACAAGAATAACATCAACCATGGAAACAATATTAGAGATTATTGTACTAGTGTCATAAGTGTAAGATCTCTCTTCCAGCTAATACCTTTGTTAAAGCAGCAGAAGAAATGGATTGAAGTGTAATTGCCCATATTACCCACTTTCTTAGGCTAGGACATTTGAATTCTTACTTCAGAAAGTAATAAATGACATTTTCAGACACTTTTCTTGAAGAATATCTACATTTAGCATATTGAAAGAGTATCTGGCAAAATCTAATTAGAGTTAGAATCACAGTCATTTTGGTGCTCATTTTTCATTCCCCTCTTTCATAATCTGTGCAATTTGGAATTTGTTTTAGATTTTTATTGTTTTTTACATAATACAGTGCTTTGGTACTCTTTTAATGTAATTCTTTACCACATAAAATTTTCCATTATCACTAATGATGAGTTTCATTCCTAAAGCAGAAGTTCTTATCAATGTCTAGAAAATCATGCATTAGAGCATCAATTAACAGACAATATTTGATACAAATTACAAGAACTATTAAATGAAAATTATTTTAGAAAATGCTGTTAACAGATTATTATTTCTTTTTTGATAACTCAGTACCCTCAGTCTTGGGCATCATTCTGTTATCTACTTCAAAAACATGGGTTTTTTTCTCTACCTGTTTATTCTCCTATTATCCAATTAACTAATGTTCTACTTGTTACTATTGCTTTTTTAAAACTGAACTCATAAATGCAACTGAAGGTTATTAAGGTAAATGGCAAGGTAAAAAAGGGTAGTTTGAAATACTTGGAGTGAAATGCAAGTATATGCTACCCCTGTTTTCCGGGAGATGGTAGTTGACTCTACATTTTTGTAATATTTATAATACTTAATTACAAAGATTTCTGCTCTTTAATCTCATGGCTGGCAATATGAATGTATAAGCAATTCCAAGAGCACGGAGTGAAATTGTAGCCTCTCTTTTTGTAGCAGCTGTGTAGAGACACCCACTGCTTTGAACTCCATTCCTCTTGGCTTCTTGCTGTAGTGTGCCTTGACTTCGTTGACAGGAGTGGAGAGTTTCCCATTACATTAGTTGTTTCATAGCTTGACCATACATTATGGTTTTTTTGTGAATTCCCCTGAACCATTGGTGAACTGAGTTGATGATGATCAGAACATTTACAGGAAACACATGGTTTTAAGTCCTCTGAGGCAAGGAGAAAACTGAACTCATTCCTACTTCCTGAGTACATGCTCTACCTGCTATACAATTGTTAAAAAGCTCACCTTCTCCTCCAAGACTTTAAAATGAAGAGTTAACACGCTTAGATGTTACAAGAATAGGTGTAGATACATATCCTCATTAAAATATTGCAGATACTTCTTGTGTTTGGTTGCATCTATCTTTACAAGGAATACAGAAATCCAAGGTGCAAATTTTACCTTGGGTTATTTATAAAAAGTTACTGTAGCTTAACTTGCAGAATCCTAAACCATTTATTAGCTGGAGGCTTTCCATGGCTATAGCAATCATTTATATTGACATATTTGTAAGATTCACAAAGATGCATGATTTCAGAGATGGTGAACCCATCGAATCAATACCAAAGCAGAGTCACAGTTATGTACAGGTGCATAGGTTCCCCTGAAATAGTTGGGGGTGTTCTTTCCTGACTTTAAATTTTTCAATATAGACAGCAATGCTTAAATGCATCTCAGTATGTATATCATTAGTCTAATGTAGCTTATTTTCTTGTCACTTTTACCTTCATGTTCCTCCTTTCCAGCTCACTACAGCTGATTTCCAGCTTGCCATCTTCAGCTCTGATCCTGATGATGTTTCTGCAAAGACAGCACTTCTATATTAAGTTCTGTTGGTTTCAACAAATTTCTCACTGAGAGCAAAATGTTCACTTGTAGAATTAGGACTCTGTAGAGTCTTCTCTGCTATTAAAATAACAAGAAGTAAAATAACTAAAACTAAAGTAATGAAATTCAATCAAAGGATAGTGTCTTGTTCTCAGGTGCAGTTTCTTGACAGTATTAGAATTGGTATAAGCATCATTAACTGTGTATTAGTTAATCTGACTAATACCAATACTACCATCTGACTAATATCTGGCTAGTATAAATTTGGGATAAGTCATAGCTATATATTCAGTTATATATGAGTTCTTCATCTGGCAGAATTTTTTGCTTCTTGGAATCATAGAATCCTTAAGGTGAGAAAAAACCTCTCAGATAATCAAGTCCAAACCTCAACCCAACACCACCATCCAACTAAACCATAAGTGCTACATCCACATGTTTTTTGTAACAGCTCCAGGGATGGTGACTCCACCACTTTACTGGGCAGCCTTTTACAATGCTTGATAATCCTTTCAGTGAAGACATTTTTCCTAGTGTCCAATTTTAACCTCCCCAGGCACAGCCTGAGGCCATTTCCTCCCATCCTGTCGTTGGTTTTGTGGGAGAAGACATTGGCCTCCACTTCACTGCAACCTCCTGTCAAGCAGTTGTAGAGAGCAGTAAGGTCTCCCCTCAGCCTTCTTTTCTCTAAACAACCCCAGTTTCCTCAGCCACTCCTTGGAAGACTTGTGCTCCAGACCCTTCACCAGCTTTGTTGTTCTTCTCTGGACATGGTCCAGCAACTCAAAGTCCTTGTTGTGAGGGGCCCAGAACTGAACACAGTACTCAAGGTGTGACTTCACCAGCACTGAGTACAGGGGGACAATCATTCCCCTGGTCCTGTTGGCCATATTCCTGATGCAGGCCAGGAAGCCATTTGCCTTCATGGTCACCTGGGCACACTGCTGGCTCATGTTCATCCAGCTGTCAACCAGCAACCCCCGGTCCTTTTCTGCTGGGCAGCTTTCCAGCCACTCTTCCCTAAGCCTGTAATATTGCCTGGGGTTCTTTTGACTGAAGCGCAGGACCCAGCAAGTCCTTAGTTCCATGTGAAACACCATATCACATTAAGTTCCTACATTAATTTCAAAGGAAGTTTTTTAAGACTTCTAATTTATATTTTATTGGCCTCTAAAATTTTGTTCTTGGAATAGTTCATGCAGAATTTGTTTAATTTTATATGCAACCTTAAAGACAATTGTATACAACTCTGAAATTATACACAACTCTGTTCTGTTTTACACAATATTCTGTGCATCTCACCACTATCAATAGGAGATGGATTTCTAGAAATGAGCAGGAATACTTGTCACCTGAGTCTCAGGTGATAAAATCGAGCAAAAGCTTCTCTGGAGACCATTTAGCTGCACTAATACTAGTGCAGAATTTAATCAAACAAGCCTTACTTAATCTTAGTAAAATAAAATAAAATTATATATATGTATTCTGAATTCAGCCTGCTTGCTGCAGCTACAATACTCTAATTTATTTTCTGGATTAATTTCATTGCCTATTTCTCAAGCAATACTTGGTACTGAAAGGCAACCCATAAGTAAAACTGATGAAGCACTGTACTAATCCTTATTTTCTGGTTTTGCTTTTTTCTCCTCAGTTATTATTTACAGACTCTTCACTGTCTAAAACAAGGTAAAGTTA
Organism: Chaetura pelagica; assembly: GCF_000747805.2. NCBI lineage: Eukaryota > Metazoa > Chordata > Aves > Apodiformes > Apodidae > Chaetura > Chaetura pelagica. The sequence continues at coordinate 107,349 of NW_009952189.1, forward strand.
GAACTAATTTGTGTCTGAAATTTCTAGTTTTAGCTAGAAAGTAAAGGAACTAGATTAAACAAAGAAAATTTGGCAAGCATACTTGAAGGTAATATAGCTTTGCTGCTGGCACAATCTGTAATAAACATCCCATAATAAATATTTATGAATAAACACCACATCTCAGATATCAATATTTTATAGACAAATTTCTTTTATAGTTTTCTTTCAATAAAACTTGAAAAAACAAATAACTAGGATTTTTCTTTTCAAGCATTGCATGATTAGTAGAGCCTAGGCTTCTGCAGTCCCTTTCATATAAGCTGTTAAATATGCACTTAGTGCTACACAGGGAATGCAAAGTTATTCTGCTATGACAGAAAGTTTCACTGCTATTCCATAACTATCTGGAATTCTCAAAGGCCATAGATAGAAAAGTGGTGGGTTTTTTCAAACTTAGAAAGCCTACAGCTTTTGCTGTGCTCTGTTTCTGTTCCCCTCCTCCTCATCTTTTAATTGCTTAGGGAAATTAGCGAAACTGGCCCAAAACCCATCCTACAGTATTTCAGAGTGCTCTCTGTTCTTACTCATGTAGCCAAATGGTTTTTACCAATAATGTCTACTTTTACATATTCTGATTCTATATAGCCACTAAATTTATTATTCAATCTGACTTTATTTGGCTTCTCTTCTTAAAAGGATCATAAATTTGCCATTAATCTTTGATTCTATTCCATCTGCTCTCAAGGTGACTTCTGTTGCTTGGAGGTATCTGCCAAGCAATCTTTCTGCTGCAGGGCTATGTGTTTTTCCAGGAACAGTTATATCAGGGAATCGTATTCTTGTTTCATAAGCTCATTATCATTAGCACTGGATGATAACAATAAATTCATGTGAAGCATTATAATTCTGCTTTGGAAAGCACCTTTGACTTCACATTTTCTTTCATGGAATCAGGGAATCATGGAATTGTCAGAGCTGGAAGAAACCTCTAGAGATCATCCAGTCCAACTTCACTGCTAAAGCAGCATCCCATAGAGCACATTATTCAGGACTGCATCCAGGCAGGTCTCGAATATCTCCAGAGAAGGAGACTCTACAACCTCCCTGGGCAGCCTGTTCCAGTGCTCTGTCACCCCCACCGTGAAGAAGTTTTTCCTCATGTTTAAGTGGAACTTCCTGTGTTCCAACCTGTGTCCATTGTTCCTCATCCTGTCACTGGGAACTACTGAAAAGAGTCTGGCTCCATCCTCCTAGCACCCACCCTTTAAATACTTATAGGCATTAATAAGATCTCCTCTCAGCCTTTTCTCCAGGCTGAAGAGCCCCAGCTGTCTCAGCCATTCCACATAACAGAGATGTTCCAATCCTCCAATCATCTTTGTAGCCCTCAGCTGGACTCCCTCTAGTTGTTTCTTGTCTCTATTGAACTGGGGAGATCAGAACTGGATGCAGCATTCCAGATGTGGCCTCACCAGGGCAGAGTAGAGGAGAAGAATGACCTCTCTTGACCTACTGGCCACACTCTGTCATGCACCCCAGGACTCCACTGGCCTTCTTGGCAACAAGGGCACGCTGTTGGATCATTAATAATTTACTATCTACCAGAAATCCCAGGTCCTTCTCCTCAGAACTGCTATCCAGCAGGTCCACTTCTAACCTATATTGGTGCATAAGGTTCTTCCTCCCCATGTGCAGGACCCTACAGGTGCCCTTGCTGAACCTCATTAGGTTCTTCTCTGCCCAGCTCTCCAGTCTGTTCAGGTCATGCTGGATGGCAGCACAGTCCTTGGAGTGTCAGCCACCCCTCCCAGTTTGATATCATCATCAAACTTGCTGAGGATATACTCTGTCCCCTCATCCAGGTTGTTGATGAATATATTGAACAAGACCGGACCAAGTATTGACTCCTAGAGGACACTGATGGTTACAGGCCTCCAACTCAACCCTGCTCCATTGATCACAACCGTCTGAGTTCTGTCACACAGCCAGCTCTCAATCCACCTTGCTGTCCACTCCTCTAGCCCACACTCCCTCAGTTTCCTAATGAGGATGTAATGGGAGACAGTGTCAAAAACCTTGCTGAAGTCAAGGTAGATGACATCTACTGCTCTCCCCTCATGCAGCCAACCAGTAATGTCATCATAGAAGGCTTAGTAGATTGGTAAAACATGATTTACCCTTGGTAAATACATGTTGACCACTCCTAGTAACTTCCTGTTCTTCAATGTATTTAGAGATGACATCCATGATTATTTGCTTCATTACCTTCCCAGGGAATGAGGTGAGACTGGTTTAGTTTCCTGGCCCTATTGCCCTCTTTGAAGACTGGACTGATATTAGCCTTTCTCCAGTCCTCAGGCACCTCTCCTGCTCTCCATGACCTTTTAAAGATGATGAAGAGTGACCCAGATGGAAGTCCAGTTTGGCCAAGTGGTCTGTAACCCACTCGTCCTCTACTGAAAGAAAGCCTTCCCCTCTCTAGACCTTTCCTTTTGCCTCCAGAGTCTGAGATTCATGAGGGACATCTTTAGCATTGAAGACTGAAACAATGAAGGCATTCAGTAACTCTGCCTTCTCTGGGTCTTCCACCACTAAGGTGCCCTCACTTATTGATGGGCCTACATTTTCCCTAGTCTTCCTTTTTCTATTGATATACTGAAAAAAAACCTGAAAAAAAATTGACTTAGGCCAGTATGCAACATTACTATCACTGAGGAAACCATAAGTATTCCCCAGTGTAGTAGTTGAATCCTGAATTCTAGTTAGGTGAAGGTAGGAACATGTATATTGCATAGCATATTTGAAACCAAAGGCAATGCTTCTGGCACAGGCAACCTCTACATAAAAAATTTCTGGAGCTGAAAAGTGAGTATTCTGGGAAAAGTCAAAGTTAACTTGTCCTTGTCTTTCTTAGTGTTGTGTTAGCCAGCACCTTTGACTGGAAACTAGATGAGACAGACTGGATTTTACATGGCACAGTCATTTTCCTGGGTTTGTGTTAGATACTCCACAGTAACTGTGTGTGGACATTCAAACACGCCAAAGAGCACCCTGAGGTGAGACCCTCAGTGGGATTGTCTTCCTGCAGCTGTAATCCAAGCCCTAATCTTAGCAGTGGCATTACACTCTGGCAAGCAGCACAGAACCAATAATGGAGGGAAAAACACTGACATTAAGCAATAACAGTTTCTGATTTGCTTATAGAGAATTAACTGAAATTCAGCAGTTAGTAAACATACTCTCTAGATCCTTTATACCAAAGTCTTTATTCTTCCATATGGGCTTTCATAGCTTTCCATATAAACAAGATACTAATGGTTGTCTAAAAACTGAAGACAATAATCTTATACCACTTGGCAGCAGTGTTTTGTTTGTTTATTTCTTTGTTGAATTAAGTATTAACTTAATTCAATACATCAGCCTAGAATCCACCCTTAACCCTAACTCTATACCTAAATTCCAGGTAAGCAAGGTAAGCACTGAAAATTTAGAGGAAGTTTCTCCTAGAAACAGATTTTAGTCATCACTGAACTTATCTGAGCAGATTCTATGAGCCCAACTTTCTGTCCTGAAGCTTTATATGGAAATAACTCTTTGACATTAGTCCTGTTCTGAACTCCAGCTTTCTAGATAGGCAAGGTTCTCAGGATTCATACTTTCCAGGTTTGGTCTAACATTTACCTCTTTGAGCCTGACAATTTTATAATAGAATATCTACATGGACTGCATTTTCTGTAAACAAAATACTTAACTCTATTACTGAGCTCATCCATAGGAAAAGTTCTCTGAAAACCTTGAAAACTGAGAATAAGCAGGTTTTTATTACTCTCAAGCAACTCCCTATTCATATGCCTGGCCTACTTACACTCCTATCAAAATCAAAGCTCCTAGTCTCCAGGAGTTTAAACCCAACTATAATCCTAAATAATAGCTTCCAGATGGGTAGGAAACCCAGGACTACTAGAAAATTAATGGGAAGTGAGTCACAGCTGCAGGTAGCATTTCCCAAATTATATCTTCCAGCCCATCTGAATTAATTAAATTCACTTTAGAAGCTACATTAGTTCTGCAGAAGCAGTTCTCTATAACCGTATTCCAGCCATAACCTTATTCCTCAAAAGGAAAAAGCTGCCTTTGCCTCTGAAATTTCAGAAGAATCTGTTCACAGTATTTGGTAATAACCTTTCTTTAAACTCTGTGCCCTCATATGGTTTTGCAGACCCTTTCTGAAACTCTTAAATTTACTTCAGCAAGATGCCCAACATGATGCAGAGGTTGGGAAAGCAGTCTTGTGTTACCTACTGCTTGCCTCTGGCATAACAGTTGTTTAACAACTGGCGTGGCTCTCTACTATAAGCCTTGCCTTTCAGCTAAGCGTATCCATCAAGGTGAATGGGTGAAAACAGGAAAAGTGAATTCCCAGGGACTGAGAGCAGCTATGGATTATTAATGAAATAGGATTTTGTACCTAAAAGGGACAGTATCAAAATCCTGCTCTTTACCTAGTCACAGCATGTTGGCTGGGCTCTGAGATGCTGCAGGCTGCTATCCTTTTCTCTCATTAACCCTCTCTACAATTCTCAGTTTCATACTGAATTAATCCACAAACTCTGTGATCTCTTCTCCACCAGAGGCTCCTGTGTCTGAGTTAGCTGGGTTAGGGAAACTAGCCACAGTACCACAGCTGTGCACACAGCACCATTTAGAGCAGACCCCAAGGCCCTCCTGCAGTCCCTGGGCTAAAGCTGCCTTACAACAGCAAGTTTTCTCTTCAGTACTCTTTGTACATGCTCTGTAGATACTACCATTAGATAAACAACTTATAATACCTTATGGAGAAGCAGGGCATGACATCTGCTGGGCACAGCATGCACCAATCTGCTCGTTCTCTGTTTGGCTGCTCCCTCCCTGTCATAGACTGTGTCATCCTGGGGCTGTTCCGTACACTCCTGTGCTGAGGTTAGATCTGGGCTCTTACTGTAACCAAGGGAAACCTTACTTTTAATCTCGCTTAAAGGGTTTTCAACTGGAAGAGTGCAGATCAGACAGAACATCTCAGGTGTATCCGAGTGAGGGAGCAGGGCAGGCCTGGAGCCTGTGGCTGGATCTGACCAAGAGCCCAGATCACCAGTCAACTACTGTGGTGACAACAGGCCCAAGACCAGGCCAGGCTGCCAACCTGTGCATGGGAGTCAGGATCAAACCTGGTAAGGGGAGCAGAAGTCAGATACAACCCTGGGCACCAGGCACCTTCCATGAGACGGGAACAGGCCAAGACCAGGCCAGGCCAGGGGTCTGCAGGTGGTCCCAGCTCAGCAGGGCTCGTGGCCAGGCCCCAGCTCTGGGGAGCTGGAGACCAACCCTGCTACACCGTCAGTGGGGTAGGGACTGGTAGACACAGGAAAGGGGCTAAAATGTCATCCTGGGCCCTGGGCAGGCTGGAGGAAACCCAGAGGGGCTGGCACAGACAGTCAGGCCTGGCAGGGCCTGAGCACACAGTTACCTAACAATAAATCAAGGTAAGAGATTAATTATATTCACCCTGGTAGTTGCCATCAGGCAGCAGGCAGCTCTTAAACATCACTCATTTCTTCATTATAAAAAAAAAATCCTGACTGTGATCATATTGATCTTATCTTTATTCAGTGTATACTTGGAAGTCATTTATGGACTGGTAAGTCGTATCCCCTTTCCTTCTCTCTTTAATCTATTACTATTGGAATGTAACCTATATAACCTATCTAAATTCAGCCATCTTTAGGGCAAATTGAATCACTTGCTCAAGTGTGTAATCCAAAGCCTATTTTTCTTAGTGGATAGATTCCCAAAGATGGGCTCCCTCCATAAAGCAAGCAGCTCATCCAAGCTGTCATTTGACTGTGTCCTCAAAGGTAACTTTACATTAAGTGTCACAGCCTTTGATGGATGTGACTGTTCAGAATATTAGGTTTTAATTCCCTCCCAAAGGGCAGTACCTCCCTCCGAACAATGTTCTGTACTTCTGCTTGACCAGGGCAGATCTAAGAGGAAAAAAGACAGGATGTCCTGACATGGTTTCTCATTTGCACCTCAACCCAGTCTTCATTTATTTAACTGCATATTGAACTTTTACTGTCAGGTTACCTTCATGTACCTGAAAACTATGCATTAATCCTTCCAGAAAGGTGTATGCAATATAAATTTTTGTTGTGTAAAAAAAGGAAAAAAAAGAAATTAAGATGGATGGGGATCACTTGCTGATTTAAATGTATGGTTCTTTCTGAATGGAACTAAGGTTTGCCAATTTTCTTTTTATGCTTAACATCTATGATGTTAACTGTAGATATAATTCAAGCAGTTTCCTTAGCAACCATCAGATTCTGAAAGAAAACATAAATTCAATGTTTCTAAGTAACAGTAACAGAGAAAACAAATTAATTCCAGATTACTAATTTCCATCTATCCTAAAATTATTAGCAAGTATTCCAAACTAAATTACAGTACACAGTATTACCCTTCAGATAATAAATCTCTATTAAATAATTTCTTAATTTTTCAAAATTAGTTTGGAAAATTAAATTAAAATAATTTTCACATAGGTGCCAGTGAACAATTTTCCATACTCTATCCACCTATTGCAGCATTTTAAATTTCAGTTAGTGCTTTAAATGTCATTCAAACCTACTAATTTGTGCATTGCTAAAACAGCACTTATCCAGTGTTTTGCTCATTAAACACAGAAGCAGCCAACAAGCTGGTTTACAAGCTCCGTTTGCCTTTGCTGGATCTACTAATTTGAAATTGCAAAAATTCAGAATAGCTCTGCTGACTGCCCTGTAGGTGAAGATAAACTTTCAAAAGGGAATTGAATGTGTCCTTTGTAATGAGATTTTTCCTAAGTGTTCAAACAAACTAGATGAAATGATAAATATTCTAAAATTCCTCAGTCCGTCTTAACCCAATTCTGACTTTGAAGCAAAGTCTATCAGATAGTGTTAATTCTGTAGCTAGTGGGAAGTTTAGTAATCTGAGTAGCTGACTAAATTTAGTAAACACTTTCAGTTTCATATTAGCTAAAGGAAATTACAGAAATTTTGTTTACTCTGAGAAGTACAGGATGCATTGATACTATTTTTTTATGTATTTCAACTTGCCTATATTAGGAAAAAACCCAAACTGTCTCTGCTGTGAATCTCTTGAGGAGACTGTCACAAACATCAGGAAAGGCTTTGCTGTTTTTTTTATGATCCATAACTCTCACTTACCCACTTTGTTTTGTAAAACCCTATAACTGATCCAACAGATTTTCTATCACCCCTGCCACTGAAATCAAGTCACTGTACCTCACCCTGTAACTTTCAGAAAAATAATGTCAACCCTTAGTATGGGCTAAGCTGTTGTAATGCTCAGGATCTCAGCTTCTATGATCTTGGGCATACGTTCAAGAAACAAGACCTGTTGACAGGTCATGAGGCTCAACTGACCAAGTGTGGCAAGAGTATCCTGGACTTGTAAACAGAGCTTTAAACTAGAATTAGCAGGATGGAATTCTAAGTACTAGAGAAGAGTGTGGGGCTGCTGAAGCATTAAGAAGCAACAAGAAAACACCTGTGAGTTGCTTCAAGGGAATTAAGGCTGAAAAAGATGATATGGCCAATAGACCAGCTGAAGTGCTGCTGTATCAATGCACCCTGCGTGGAAAGCAGACAAGAGAAGCTGATAGCCACTGCCCATTTGGAAAACTCTAGCCTGATTGCTATCACTGAAACTCAGTGGGATGAATTGCACAACCGGAGTGCAGTGATTGATGGCTATAAACCATTCAGAAGGGACATATAAGGAGACAGAGCCAACAAAGGAAACATTGTGGTTGATGTCTACTACAGGTACTTGATCAAGGAGAGGAGGTTAACTAAGAGTTCTTTATTTAACTGCAAGAAGCATCATGTTTGCAGGTGCTGATCTTGACAGGGGACTTCAATGACCCAGACATCTGCTGGAAAAGTGGCACAGTTAGTTGCAAGTAGTCCAGAAAATTACTGGAGTGCATTGAGGACAGCTTCCTAGTACACATGATGAAGAGACTAACCAGAGGAGAGGCACTGCTGGACTTGTTGCTCACTAACACTGAAGAGCTTTTCAGACAGGTCAAGATTGGAGGTAGCCTGGGTGGCAGCAATTGTGCCTTGGTAGAATTCTTAATCTCAATGGTTATGGGATAGGTAAAAGGACAGGAACATAAGCCTCAGAAAGATAAACTTTCTACTATTTAGGACACTAATGCATGGGACACCTTAGGGATCTGCATTCAGTGATAAAGGAGCAGGTGAGGGCTGGGAGATATTTAAAGACATTTTCATAAAGGACACAAGAGCTCTCAACCCCAACGTGCAAAAGATCAGGCAGGGGATGCAGGAGGCCAGCTTGGCTAAGTCAAGACCTCTTAGCTAAATGAAAACACAAAACCAAAAAGCATAGGCAGTGGAGGCAGCAATAAGCATCTGGAGAGATTATAGGGTTGTGGCTCAGGAGTGCAGGGAAGGGATCAGGAAAGCCAAGGAACAGCTGGAGCTCAACTTGGCTAGAGACATAAAATATAACAAGTGTTTCTTCGGGTACATAGGAGAACAACAGGGAGAATGAAGTACTGCCCACAATAGGAGAAGATCAGACCTAAAGAACCAGAATGTGCTCAAGTCCTGATGAGGTGCATCCAAGGGTCCTGAGGGAACTGACAGATGAAGTTGATGAGCCACTTTCCATCTTGTTTGAAGTCATGGAAGACTGGAGAAGCTCCCAGTGACTGAAAAAGGGGGAACATAACCCTCATTTTTAAAAGGGAAAAAAGGAAGACCTGGGAAACTACAGGCTGCTCAGTCTCACCTCTGTGCCTAGCAAGATCAGGGAGCCGATCCTTCAGCAATCTGTGCTAAGGATGTAGGGCTTGATCTAAAATGATTTCCAGTCATTGGTAATACTAATGTCCTGCTACAACATCTCTTGAGTTTCAGGAGGTGTGATTTGATTTGAAATGTCTGCAGAAGTGCTAAGATTGCAGTTTCCTGGGGCAAAATACATCAAGTTTGCAAGATTCTCATTTGTTAGAGCTGAAAATTTTTCCTTTCCCCTTTCCCCCCATAATCTACAACACCAAACTCTAAACTAGGACATTTCCTACAAGAATTTACTTCATACTTCATAAAAACATGATACATAGCTATGGTTTATGTGCTAGCTGGAGCTTGATGCTCTCAGTTTAAATGTGGCAGCATGTTTCAGAATCTGACTTATTTTAGTGAGTGAAAAAAACAAGTTTATAAAGTTTTGATGACAGTTGACAAATGCTGATTCTTCCCTCTCTCTCAGCTATGTGTGGGATGGAAGGAATGGCCACAAATCCTGTTCTACAGCCACCTAATTCAATTTTCATTATTTTAGTACTACGGATAAGGCCATACTTACTCATATACCATAAGGCGTTTTACGAAATTCTTATTGATCTAAGATGAAACAGAAGTGTCATTATCCCATACATGCTTTGGCCAAGAAAAGCCTTTCCTATCTTTACATCCATTTTGAAATGGCCTATAAATTCAGCTTCCATCCAAATGTTCATTTGTGTAAGAAGCAGGTATAATTCATACATCTACACAATAATAGCTCTGCAATTAACTTCTCTGAAGGTTTTAAGACTAGTTTGCACTACTAGTAACCCATGAGATCATACTTCACATATTCAAGTAAAGGCCAGTAGCTTAGACAGATAATGTTATTTTTGTACAAGCTCTGTTGTTGGAAAATTTCCATTAACTCCCTGTGTAGCAGATGATATATTAGCAATGGAAACATTAGAGGAACCAAAAATTAAGTAAGTCATAATTTTTGCAGGTATAGAAGTGAACAGTCTTTTCTCAATGTAAATTTTGAAGAGCTTATGCAACTGGACAAGGATTTTTTGTAAATGTAATTAGCAATTTTTCAAACATTACAGAAAACTTCATACTGACAATCACAGAGCACGAAGTGGGCAAAATGTAATTTATGTTAGTATGAAAACTCATCATTTCTAATCTCATAACAAAAAGAAGATACTGGAAAGAAAAGACAGAACTAGGTCACTCTTCACAATGGTGGAGTAAAATGTGATGATGTGGTTTATGCTAACTGGTTTCTCATCGGGGAAAAAAGGTTAGTGTCTATTTTTACTGCGCCTGGTTACATATATCATTTAATACATGTATAGTTCACAAAAATTGGTTATATTTCTGGCATTGATAGTGGTGAATAACATTTTGAAATATTTTGTTAAATAATGGCTTGAGCTATTCACAGTCATAGGCGAGATATTTTAGTAGATCTGTACATTTTCCCCACGGTATCAGAAGTCTATGAAAGAACTAATGCAACAGCTGTAATTAATTTTCCTTTGTTCAAAACCTAATTAAAAAGAACTTAATCAGTGGGTGCCAGAATATAGACCCTGAAAGTACTTTGGTATGACAGAAATACTTAAAAATTACATAGAACCAGGAAAAACCTTCCTTTTTTGGATGAAACTAAGTTAAATGAGTTATATGAAGACTGAAATTAAATTGGTCCAATTATTAATTCCTGCCCCCATACATTTGCAAAGAGTTATCAAATCAAATCTCTGTTCATCCTTTCAACTGAAAAAAAGTATTTTTGGAATCTCTCCTTTCTTATGCTGTGATATTACTCACTACAATTTGACAGAAAACAGAAAATTTTATTCAACAAAAATAATTTTAGCTGACATATTTGCTACAGAAAACACCAACACTTTGCCTATTTTTTAATTTAAAAAATTACAGTTTCCTCTTGTTTTATTACTTGTTACTTGGGAGAAGAGACCAACACCCACCTCACTACAACCTCCTTTCAGGTAGTCGTAGAGAGCGATAAGTCTCCAGGCAGCCTTCTTTTTCCAGATGAAACAGCCCCAGTTCCCTCAGCCACTCCTCATAAGACTTGTTCTCCAGACCCTTCACCAGCTTTGTTGTCCTTCTTTGGACACACTCCAGCACCTCAGTGTCTCCCTTTTAGTGAAGGGCAAAACTGAACACAGTACAGGAGGTGTGGAGGTATGGCTTCAGCAGTACTAAGTACAGGGGGACAATTACCTCCCTAGTCCTGCTGGCCACACTATTTCTGATCAAAACCACGATGCTGTTGACCTGGGCACACTGCTGGCTCATATTCAGCTATCTATTGACCAATACCCCCAGGTCCTTCTCCACTGGGCAGCTTTCCAGCCACCCTTCCCAAGCCTGTAGGACTGCATGGGGTTGTTGTGGCCCAAGTGCAGGACCCAACACTTGGCCCTGCGGAACTTCGTAAAATTGGCCTCATCCCATCAATCCAGCCTGCCCAGGTCCCACTGTAGAGCCTTCCTACCCTCAGGCAGATCAACACTCCCACCCAACTTGAAGTTATCTACAAGCTTCCTGAGAGTGTAATCAATCCTCTCATCCAGATACTTGATAAAGTTATTAAAGGCACTAAATATCAGTCTTGTCTCTTTATGTAGATAGGTATACTGCATCTAGGATGGTGTTCATTTTCTTCATAGCAGCAGTGTGGTGCTGTGTAGTGGATTTGCATACATATATATGGTTCTGTGTTAAGGATTTGTAGTTGAAACAGTGTTGCTAACACCAGCATTTTGGCTCTTACCTGCACAACCTTGAGTTTTTCCCTTTTTCACATTCTACCTCTGTTCCCAGCTAGTGAGCTAGGATTGGGCAAAAATCTGGGAGGGCACACAGATGGGACAGCTGACCTGAATTGAAAAAGGGCATATTCCATATGATGTGCTCTGCCATAAAATCTTAGGGAAAGGAGAAAGAAGGGGGAACACTTATGGTTATGGCATTTGTCTTCCTAAGTAATTACTATGCATGCTGAGGTACTGCTTGCCAGAGAGTGGCTGGATATTTGCCTGTCCATGGGAAGTAGTGAATAAATTCCTTATTTTGCTTTGCTTGTGCATACAGCTTTTCCTTCACTTATTAAACTGTCACTGTCTCAATTCATGAGTCTTCTTGCCTTTCTCCTACTTTCTCCCCATGCCACAAGAGAGGGAGTAAGCAAGCAGCTGTATGAGTGCTTGGCTGTATTCCAACATCAACCCATCCCACTGCAACATGGCTAATATAATTGTTGAAGCTAGAACAAAAGCAGTTGATGTTTGTGTCAGGGTCAGCTCTATAAGGTTGAATTACTCTAGTAAAACACACTATGAATGCCTTACTATACAGCAGTACACTGATTTCTTCTAAACCTTTTTGCATCAAATGTTGTGATTGTTCTCTTCATCTGTGTGGTCCAGTTTCATACTCAGTTATTTTCTACTGCAAGCTGTTTTATAATTCTGCAAGAAAAACAGAGAAAAAAAAAAAGAGTGTGAAAAATGTGACTCATGTTACCTGTCTGTGCCAGAGAGATGATGAAGGAATAGTCTGTACTCTTGGCTATCATTCTGGTAGGCCTTTCAACCACTTTTGGTGGGCCACACATAATTTATCTTTTTCTTCATTTCACTGTTAGGTAACATTAAAGTGGCCACAGGTCATAATAACTGAAGATATGGGCCACCTCAGCTTCAATCAGACTGTATGTTCCTTATCCCTGCACTCAACATATCATAAGTTTCTAGAGCTATGTGAGTACCAGATAGGAGAGATAACAACTGTCACATTTTGTGGTCATGAACACTTAAGTACAAAGTATGTTGAACAGTCTGGCAAATGCTACCTTCTTGAGGCAAATGGGAAGCACAGATATGGCTACCAGTGTGTTCCCTAGCAGCTTATTCCAGTGTGTGCTACCCTGTTGTTGCTCAGACCTTCCCCAGCTATGTATGCAAGTGTTAAACTATATATGTGTCCACACCTGGAATATATCTTGTCATTCCATAATATAAAAAAGTTTGGAAATAAAACTGAGAATGATACCCTTCTGAGAGACAGCCACAGCTATGAAGCAAACGATTGGATTCATTACAGAGGTAATAAAATAAAACTGTGTGATGACTGTTTGATACAGGAGGCTTCTGTCTGACCTTGAAATCTGAATTTGTGGCTACACGGCAGAAAGTCAGCAAAAGCATGTGTACATTCACTTTATAAACTAAGGTGAACATCTGTTCAGAAAAAAAATTATTAAAATATCCTCAGGCATACATCCTATTCACAACAACCTTCACAGCTTTTTGTTCTTAACATTTATACTGTCCACATTTTCTGCACTAACCTTACTAAACAGACTTTTCATTCCATTAAAAACCTTAGCTTCAAGTTGTGCATAAAATATCAATATTATTGATTCATTCCTTTTCTCTCCCCAGGGCATGGTTTAATTTCACATCAATTTATATAATGAAAAACAGAGTGAATCTGCCAGAAATTAATGCTAAGAGAAAATGCTAAAAATCAATTAAAACACCTTATCAGCTACCAAGATAATAATATCTCTTTACTAATGAAGGAAGATATATTGGAACATAGAAAATCAGAGCTCATCTGAAAACTATTTCAGCAGATTTTGTACTTGGCTACAATGGTTTTATGCTGATGTATTAGAATTTGATTTGACCACTATCAACATTAAATTTGTAGAAGATTAAGTAGGCAATTAAGTCCAATGGAATGAAAATTAAATTACCAAATTAAATTATTTAAAATATTTATATCCCCTTGTATTTTTTTAGGTGTTTATTTTTGTTTCATCACCATAAACCACTTGTACAGTATGACTTCTACTCACAGCCAAGTCAATCAAATATAAAACCAAGTGCAGGGCCTGCAAGGGGGATATGGAGGGACTTTTTATAAGGGCATGGAGAGATAGGACAAAGGGTAATGGTTTTAAACTGGAGAAGGGGAGATTTAGGTTAGAAATTAAGAAGAAATTATTTAGTGTGAGGTTGGTGAGTCACTGGAACAGGTTACCCAGGGAAGTTGGGGATGCCCCCTCCCTGGAAATGTTCAAGGGCAGGTAGGATGGGGCTTGGAGCAATCTGATCTAGTGGAAGGTGTCCCTGCCCATGCAGGGTGGTTGGAACTAGATGATCTTTTCAGTCCCTTCCAACCCAAACCATTCTATAATTTTATGATTTTAGATATTCAAGAATCCCATTTTAACAGTAGTACATACATCTTTCTCAGAATGAAATCTTATTCTTGATTTATCATTGAAAGACTTGCTGTTGGATTCAGTGGGATGATGGGTAGCTGAGATCTGAAAAGATACTCTCTTAGCTGGGACCTGTGACAGAGAATGTTATTACAAATGAGATTTCACATGGAAATTTTTCAATATAACTAAAAAAGTTAATTTTCATCTCTTATATAATGCAATGTGTTCTTAAGCTGTCATTCCATTTTACACAGGTAGTAGTTAAAATGTAGTAAGTAAGAAAGGATTCTTTAGTATAGCTGATGTTCTCATTGTTTGGCATGTTTTATCTATGTAAGGCCATGAACATTAATATTTCATACTAATATGAGATTTTATTGACTCCATAAACAAAGCCTTTGAGAACTTACTCTTATTAGCTTTTAAAAATAAATGTTGAACCTTTTATTCCCTTCTGCTGCAGTCTTCATGAACACTAATCCTGCAAACATTTATTCTTTGAAATATAAGCCTGCTAGTGTATCAAAATGGAGGCCAATAGTTCACAGAAAGATAAGCTTTTACAGTGGCAATACCAGAATTCTATTATGTAAAATTATTGAGGATTTAAAAATTATTGGGCTATTTCTATTAGGTTAAGAGGGTTGTGCTAATTTCATTAAGCAAATATTTTACTTGGTAGTCCATCCTTATATGTGCTATAAAATGCTGCATTTTCAGGTGTTTTAAACCTTTCGATATGCAGATCATTTGCCTTTGATGTTTTCAAAATCACTATAATAAATGTGCCATATTTTTTATAATCCCGGCAGAAGCTGCCTGTAACTATTGAATATCTAATCCCAGCAGCCTGTCTACCTAAATACTGCAGTAGTGACCTGTCACTGAATAACAAAAGCACATGTATGACTTTTGTTTCTTACTTTTGTGTCTTCAAATCTTCCATTTATTCTCCTAAGTGATTCACAAGGCAAACACTGTCCTAATTCTGAGGTTTAGCAGTAAATTATAAATACAAATGTGTTTCCATGTAAGAAAGACAAATACGGAATTTAAAGGTAGATGTCTTTTTAAAAATTATTTTTCCTTTCTTTTCAATTTGGTATAGTTTGTTACTGTTTAAAATCAGATTAAATGTTTATAAGTATTTTTATTAACTTATGTATAACACAGTTTATAGGACTTTCCTGGTTTATCCAAAGGTGTTCCAAGGGAAGAAAGTAGCCATCTGCCAAATTGTTGTGGCTTGAATTTCCTTTTTGTTAAAAAGGAGCCAGTTTTTTCAAGTATGTCCTAGGGGAAATATTTAGAAATATACCTAGTATAGAATACAGACAGTAGTAAATTTTATTTATTGCCCCAAAAAGTTGGCATTGAAGGCATGCAAGGTGAAGCTAAAGGATAGTCTAGAATAAATAAATTTTGAAAATGGGGTAGCATTGTTTGTTATGATGAGAGTATCTTCCTGCTTCTTGTGTCATGGCTGTTAAGGACATGTCTCTTGGACATTTATAATGAGATGATAAAATAATCATTGGTATCTGTATTCAGCATGTTTGAACTCATAATCAGGATTGAAAAGTCTTTTTTGATCTCCACATCTCTGGAATCTGGCAGAAGATGTATGTGGTTACACTTTCTTCTGTAGTATCTGTATACAAAGCTGGAATTATTTTAATTATAATCTGAATGCATTTGATATATCCTTGACAAAGCAGTTGGAAGTAATATATTGAGATGTTTTTATGGGATGGACCATAACAATCCTTGTAAGGCCCCATTTTTTTTAAAAGGTCTTCTTGAATTAGATCACATTCTTTGATTTTTCTTCAGGTTTCTCATTTTACAAACAAGATATCCCAGGCTAGGGAACAATATATTTAAAAAACCCTATTTGCTATACCCTGCTCTTTTTTAATGCTTTTGACAAAAAGCCAAGATCTGAAGCTCATAATTTTTTCAAGAATTTTGTCTCATTTTGCTTTCATAGCTTCCACTGATGGCAGGATAGACCTGATTTGTAAGTTAAGAACCAGTATTTGTCAATGTGGCAGTTTGACATTACTGAAGAGTAGAATCATTTAGTTTAAAAATTATGTGGAAAAAATTAATTAAGAAATAAGTTTCTAAAACATCCAGAAAATATATTTGGGTACACATGTATGAAAGTATAATTGACATTTTTTATATAAATTATGTATGTTTCCACACAGAAATTGCAGATTAATGTAGGGGAGACTAAGCACTGAGCTGAGTTAGTTGTAGATGAACATTTTTAAAAGCAGAAGCAAACAAGTATGATTGATAAGATGTTTCTACCAGAGGCTGTTAATTCAGCAAAGACTAAATGTCTTGGGGAAGCAGTGTAAATTTACCAAGACTTCATCCGTTTTCTGGCGTAGATTTTGCTGATGTATCTGATAGCATCTCAGAAATCGACCTGGCAGATGAAGGAGAAGCTCAGTTTCCAGGCTACTCGACACCAAGACTGTTCACCATGAGGACAGTACCAGAGCCCAAGTTCCTCTTTCTTAGCATTTTAGCCTTTAGCTAGGACAGAATAAGTTTTCCTGTTGCTGTTCTGTCACCGATGTAGCCAAATATAAAGCTCAGGGATTCAAGTGGCAAAGTACTCTTGTGTATACTTAGTGTCTGAATCCAAGCTGATGTGAATATTAACTGTTGCCTAAATAAAGATCAAAGACAAAAAATGATGGTAAAAAAGGTCAAGGTAGTAAAGGCAGTTTTATTAAAAGTTATAAAATACTAGAGTCTCAATGAAGCAAAGCCTTTCAATGTGAATACCATTTTAGGGTTATATTTAGTATGTTCAATTTTAGGAATAGGTTTGACTGTTTTCATGTCAAAAACGAGATTTAAACCTAAAAACATGCTGAAATCAAATTTATCCTGTATTGGCTTGGTCCTAATTCTCATGAAAATGCTTGAGAAACATAACACTAGTTTTAATGACAGATAAACAAGGTTTTTTTGTGATCCAAGTAGCCTTAATTTATGCTATTTGGTGGTTTATAAGTATTTCATAAAATAGTGTTTTCACAAATTTTTCTAAAAACAATGTAGCTAACTAAAATAATAACATTTTAATTAATATTTTTAATATAATAATAATATCATGAGCCATCAATGTGCCCTTGTGGCTAGGAAGGCCAATGGCATCCTGAGGTGCATTAGAAAGGGTGTGGTTAGTCGGTCAAGAGAGGTTCTCCTCCCCCTCTATTCTGCATTGGTGAGGCTGCATCTGGAGTATTGTGTCCAGTTCTGGGCCCCTCAGTTCAAGAAGGACAGGGAACTGCTTGAAAGAGTCCAGCGCAGAGCCACAAAGGTGATTAAAGGAGTGGAACATCTCCCTTATGAGGAAAGGCTGAGGGAGCTGGGTCTCTTTAGCTTGGAGAAAAGGAGACTGAGGGGTGACCTCATCCATGTTTATAAATATGTTAAGGGCAAGAATCAGGAGGACAGGGCCAGGCTTTTTTCAGTGATGTTTAGTGATAGGACTAGGGGCAATGGGTGCAAATTGGAACATAGGAGGTTCCACGTAAACATTAGAAGAAACTACTGTGAGAGTGACAGAGCACTGGAACAGGCTGCCCAGAGAGGTTGTGGAGTCTCCTTTGCTGGAGACATTCAAAGGAGAGTAGTGTAGGTGAAAGAGACCTGGGGGTCCTGGTAGACAGGAGGATGACCATGAGCCAGCAATGTGCCCTTGTGGCCAAGAAGGCCAATGGCATCCTGGGATGCATTAGAAAGGGTGTGGTTAGTAGGTCAAGAGAGGTTCTCCTCCCCCTCTATTCTGCATTGGTGAGGCCGCATCTGGAGTATTGTGTCCAGTTCTGGGCCCCTCAGTTCAAGAAGGACAGGGAACTGCTTGAAAGAGTCCAGCGCAGAGCCACAAAGGTGATTAAAGGAGTGGAACATCTCCCTTATGAGGAAAGGCTGAGGGAGCTGGGTCTCTTTAGCTTGGAGAAAAGGAGACTGAGGGGTGACCTCATCAATGTTTACAAACATGTAAGGGATGAGTGTCGGGGAGATGGAGTTAGGCTTTTCTCAGTGATGACCAGTGACAGGACAAGGGGTAATGGGTGCAAATTGGAGCATAGGAGGTTCAAGGTGAATATCCAAAATTTTTTTTTTACTGTGAGAGTGACAGAGCACTGGAACAGGCTGCCAAGGGAGGTTGTGGAGTCTCCTTCACTGGAGACATTCAAAACCCACCTGGATGCATTCCTGTGTGATGTTCTCTAGGTGACCCTGCTCTGGCAGGGGGGGTGGACTAGATGATCTTTCAAGGTCCCTTCCAACCCCTAGGATTCTATGATTCTATGATATTTTATTATAATATTACATAACTAAAATGCTACATCATAAATGTTTAGGTTTTAAAGGGAGGCATTTAACTTCTGACAAAACAATACAATAATAAAAAAAAACAACTAGACAAAAAAAACCCATACAGAGGCCTACCCATATATACCCATAGGGTTCACACATGGCTGAGAGATAGACCCTGAAAAAGTGATAACAAATGGGACTTCTGTTTAGTATGCAGAATAAAAAAAATTCAACAAATTTAACTTACTTAGCAGGCACTTGTTTACATTTAGCCAAAACCTTTCTAAAATCCCATCCTCTGCATGGTACAATCAACACTGCACAGAAATATATCCTGTCAATATGCAGATGCTGCAACCTGCAGTGTGCTAGCCCATTTTCTTTGGAAAAGCAAAGGATGAGTTACTTTTAAATGCATGTTTGTACAGTAAACTAATACAGGAAGCACATATTAAGGATGTAGGAAGCTTATGTTTCGATCTCCTGCCCGAGGAGATTGAAAACCACATCTCATGTGTCTTGGAAGAACACTTAGGCTTTCAAACTGTAGCATTTTTCTGTGCTTTTAGTGAAACTGTGCCAAAGGCAGGAAAACAGAAGATTCATTAAGCACAGCTGAGAACATTCTCATACCATTAAGCTGCAGCATTTTTCACCTTGAAGAATAGATCCTGCCATTCTGGTTTCTGAATGAAAAACAATTTGTGTAATTTAAAGCAAGCAGCTTTAGCCACAACTATTGAAAAAAGGGCATTTTGAGGATTAGATGGCAGGTCAGTGGGGTTTTTTAGGACTTCAGGACTAATTTAAGATGAAGTACAAAGTCTCCCTCTTTGTGGCTTCTGACAGAGATGGCCACCAGCAGATACCTTAGAGAGGCAACCTCCCTCTTGTACAATCTATCTCCCTGTGCTCATGCACTGCAATGCCTGTTGACAGTCACTTGTGCAGGAGGCATGATGGCTTGGCAGGTGGCTTATGGATAAGTATCTTTGGGAGGAACATTTTAGCCTTTTATTCAGATATATCCTGGCTATCCCTTTAGCAATGAAACCCAAGTAAACCTATTCTTCACAAAGTTTCCAAGGACTAAGAAGAGTGTGTGATCTTAAGTCTTGTCAGGTTTTGTTAGACTTGGTGTTCCTGTAAAATACACTAACAAGCTAATTAAACTAGCTGGGGAAAACATGCTTAATTTAGTTGCTACCAAAGAAACTCTCCCATCGCCTAGCTACTCAAATTTCACATTTTAAAAACCCTGGCGTGTCTGTAAATCAATGAGCTATTTTTATTTGTTTACCTTGTGGTAAGCTGGTGAAATCTGGAATATATTTATACATCTTCCTGTTTCATTTATTAAGAACAGCAAGTTCAATCCAAAACACACCTGAGCCCACTGAATTTTGTCAGAGGTTTATGTCATCTCATTATCCATCTTCTCAGAGTACTTCACCTTAGTTTCATTTTCGTAATGAAAACCAGTCATTTATCCTGCTGATTTGATGTAGTACCTTAGTGACTTTCAGAGTTGTTTATGTGTGAGATAAGTTCCCTGTTCTGTTACACCTCTACTCTTTAGAGTATTATTGTCAAAAAGCATAATGCCAATTTGCTGTCTATGCAGCTGAATTTTTTAACAAGGAGTAATAGACCTGAGCTAGGACATCAAGTTGATGTTTCCTTGCATTTTAAATACACAGAGATACAGTGCAAATTTAGATAAAAACTAAAAAACAAAAAAAAACTTAATTCTGTGTAATGATTACATAAAGTTTATTATTCTTTTTGTTAGATTTAAGTGTAAGCAAAGCCTAAATAATGCATAGTCAGTTACATACCCTGGGGAATCAGCATAATTAAGATCATCTTCTAGGTTCATTTTCAAGAGCTTAATTGATGTATAGGGACAATTTTAGCCAATCAGTCTCTCTACCACAAAGTTGGGGTTTTTTTTCTGAGAAAGATGTAAACCTGTGAGAATGACCTGAACTAGTCAGCAGCTTTCCTATGGTAGAGCCCAGTCTATGAGGTATTCAGTAGAGAAAAAAAGTGCTGAATTTCTTCAGTTGATGTTTGCTGCTAGATCACTTGAATGCAAGGCAGAATGGGTAGCTGCATGGATCCTTGGTACAGAGACTCCAGGACAATTTAGAGTAAAATCCCTGTCTTGTGTTTTCTTTGCAGAAACTTTAGTACAGGGTAAAGACAGTTTGGGAGTAGGGCCTGCCCACTCCTTTTAAATACATATTTTTCAGGATCAGCTTCTATTTTACCCTCTTTGGTAACCCATACACACATACTGTCCCCAAACACTGACATGCTTGCACTTATCAAGACAGGTTCATGCGGCTGTGCTTCCTAAAACAGAAATTCAAACTGCAGCAGATCTAATTATAAAGGCTTGTAAGAGAGCAATTTCTTTTTTTTTATCTGGGTTAACCCACTGAACTGCCAAAGCATTATTTTTATTATTTCTTTAAAAACCTGGGCTAGCTCCAGGCCCTGTGTCCCACAGCCTTTGAGGCTTTCCTCTGCTTTATTTCGTCTTCCTTCTATAAAAAGTGAATCTGCCAGCATTAGCTACATGTAAGCAATTCTAGTCGCTCCTTCCACAGGTTTCCTGCAGTTCACAGCTTCTCTACATCCTGCTCTGAACTCTATTCCAGCCAGCCCGTGTTGCACCCAGCATGTCATAAGCTGCTGCAGCAGTCCTCCTGTTTCTCTGCTGTGAAACTTCTCTAACTTTTCTGCTTTCTGACAGTTTGCCCTTGCTCTGATTTTACCTTCTCAGAGTACGGTGTCACAGCCTGCCAAATGTGGTGTGCCAAGAAAGGGGAACACATCTGCTTGTACGTCCTGGCTAGTTCAGCAGAAAGAGAATTGATTTGCTAAAATTTATTTTTGGAGAGTCTATCTTTCCTTCATCCAATATAATTAAATCTGTGAAATAATTTCTAAACTGTCTATTTTGCTTCCTCTGCTTGAACCTTCTCAGTTCTTCTTGATATATGTTAAAATCACACCAAATTAAAAAATCTAAGGGACTTTGGAATTGAATTAATCTTAGCTCTAAATGGTTAACAAAATACAATTGGAGCTAAGCTGGATCTTCAGTTAGGGACGAGGCTTAACTAATACATAGTCAAGAGCAAGATTCAGTGTTTGGAATGGAAGACTTCACCCAAACAGACATTTATTTCCACCAACAGGTTTAGGCCAGATTCTAAAATTCTAGAAAATGCCACCCGTTACCTTTGTGAAGTGTTAAAGATACTGGGTTTTATATATGTAGTTTGTATCAGCTGATGATCTTAACGGTTTTTTCTAACCAAAATGATTCTGTGAATAAGAGGCAGCTGGGATTTGTATGTCAGTAAGAGTTAGAATTCATTGTCAGAAGTAGAAAAATGAACACAATAAATTATAAAGCCAAATAAAATTGTCAAGATACATTTTTGAAAACTCAACTATTTTTCAGCAAGATTTTCTGTACCTTTCACAATTATTAGATGCGACAAAACAACTGGTAGAAAATGAAATTTCTAATTGTGAGTGTCTAGACAGCTACACAAATTAATAGATTTGTTTTCACTGATTAGAAAGGAAAAATGAGGACTGTCCTGACATGAGAATGAAGTCTCACTGCACAGAACAAAACTGCAGGTTAAGATGCTTGTTCCAAGACTTAGAGTAAAAAGCTTGCTTAAGCACCAGTAGAGCAGAATCCCAGAAAGTCACTGATAAACTTTATATTTGAGCCTTATATTTGAGTTAGTTTTTCTTTTGATCACTTACTACTTTTTTAAGCACTGCTTGCAATTATTCAATTGTTCACAGTGTGGATAGAACTTCTACAGCCTGTCATATCTCCAGTTTTGTTTTGAGTGATCACCAGCATTGCTATGAACTTCTGCATCTGTGCTCCTACACCTTCTCAGCAGAGCTGCTAACCCTTCTAGATGTGTTCAACCTCAAAGGTAAGCAGAGAATGTCCAAAAAAATTGGTGTCTGGGTACACAAAAAATGACACATTCCCTGCTTCTTGTATGCTGCCTACATTGCAGGATCGGGTTGCTCTTCTGAAGCGCATGCATGGCTTTGAGTGGGGCAGTGTCGAAGGATTTAACCCGAAATGGCTGCACACCACTTTATAGCACAGAAGCTTATTTGATGCAGTACAAAAATTCTTTCCTTTACTATTTTGCAAATTAATGACTAGCGTGTCTTGAACTAGGATTCATCTGATACTCAGTATCTCAGCCATTGATAGTGATGTGATGAATGACATCTCTTGAAATATGGCTCCAGGATAGTGAAGAATCATGTAAAATTTCTAAGGAATTATTTTCCACTGAGTTATCACAAAGGGAGGATATAAGCCTACATCTAGCTAATGTTGGGTTTGACAAAGTTCTTCTTGTGGGTGTTCCTAATTACCTACCAAACATTATTTATTCCACTGTCTGAAGCAGTTACTGATTTCTTCACATTTGATACCCAATCATGTGGTCTTGCTGTATCTGTTGCCATTGATTGTTACTGATGCCTCAACCAATTTTCAAGGCAGAAATGATTCAACAGTAGAACTACTTACATGCAGTAACATTGCTTTGGGTACATATTTGAAGATGAAATTTGGAGTGCATCCACTCATTCAGATAAAAGCTTTCTGCCAGCAAGGTTTAAAACGGCTTTAAGGTGGCCTCCAAGAATACAAGTATACAGCTGAAATGGGTAGGATATACTATGTATGGAAGTGCAAGGTAAATAAAAAAATTACTTAAGCTTAAGGTCGTTCTTGTAAACCCCAAAGAGAGATGCTCTGACAGTTTGTGGGTGCACATATTTTATTGCTGGTCCCTACTCATAACTGAGAACCATGAAAATAGCCCTTCATCAGTAAGATAGGAACAAGGACCATAGGCAAGTTCATAAAACACAATAACCATTGTTATTTGAAGAACTTAAATTGGTTTCTTAAGTTCAGACGGAGTTTCCTTTCCTAGTGGTGCAAACCACTTGAGAAAGTTTTAGCTTATAGAATGGCAAAATCATCTTCTGGAGACTCTTGGATTCACTTTACACTGGGCAGGTATTACTCTGGCAGTTATAGAAGTCCAGGGCTCCTGGGAATCTCAGTTAAATACCTAAAATTTGTCAGAGTAAGATGACCCCAGGAAAATGGTTCCAAAAACTTCAAATATATAAGGCTCTGTTGTAATTCAGTTAACAGACTTTCAGATTAGTCAGAAAATGCGATCAAAGCCTCACATTAAGGCATTATTAAGAGGAATACACTTTGATCATGACTAATGAGGTGCAAAAGCAGAAAAAAAGAAAAAGGCAAAACTTAAATGAAATAAAAAGATAATTAAATGTAAGAATTAATCTTCCTCCATACTGGCTTATTGACAGGATAGAGGTTCATATTTGTGCATATTTCGACAGATATTATGATGTTCTGTAAACAGTTATTTTCAAAAAAGCTGAGACTACTTTTCCTGAGAGTAAAAAAGAAGTAATATAAAAATGACAGGTTATAGACGGATATCCAATTTATTGACAGAAAACACTAATTAAATGTTTTTATTTAGTAAGAGAAATAATAATTTATTATATTTTTAGGTGTATCATTAATTTGCCAGATAACACAGTTCCTTTGGTTTATTGATATTGGTGAGTTTTGCACTGCAAAGTAGAGCCACTCTAATGGACATGAAGGATGAGGCCTCTGTGCTCTCTTTGAAGAGCCAGTGCAATAAATATGTGTGGTAATAAAGATAGATTTAAAGGGAATTTAAAATCTGTTCTTTTAGCACCATTCGTCTTCAGCTTTTATTGATCTGAAAAAGCCTATGCTACCAAAAATACAAATGCCTCAGAAATTATTCTGAATCAACAGCTCTGAAGTATTATCAAAGCTGTTGGTAGTATTAAAAATAATAAATATAACACAAATAATACTCAAGGTCTTAGGTTAAAGATCAGCAACAAAAATGTATAAATAATATATTTTAAAATAAATAATATATAATTTTAAAACATTAGTATAGTGTTAAATTATACTATATTTATATGATTATACTATATACTTATAGGTATACAGTTTATAGGATACACTTTATTCTCTATTAATATTAAAATGTTATTATAACACATATTATAAAAATCAGATTCACTCATATTTATGTCACCTTTTGGTAATATGCATATGATAATCTAAATAACATTATGGAGTCCATAGCCTGAATATGATGCAGGATTTTACTGACCACTACTTTATTGAGTTAAAATATTCATATTTTTTTAATTCAGAGATCTGGAGGAAATAAACATGTCCCTTTAATTTTGTGACCAATAAAGCTATGAAAAAAAAAAGTAAATTTGTCAAGTTTGCTGCAAAGGTAGAATTTGATTTATACCCTCTGAGAATGACATTAATGGCCAGGTTTTTCTCCATTTTCTTATTGGTGAATGATGGCCCTGTACCATGACATAAAAGAAAACAAAATCAAAAAAGCTTTTAAGCTTGATAAATGGAAATGCTTTTAAAGTGCAAATTAGAACAACCTTGTGGAACTTATTGCCAGAATATTGCTATTCCTAAAAGTTCATGAAGTATTATTTGGTGTTGGACCAGATAACCTCGAAGTGTCCCTTCCGGCTTCAATCATTCTATGATTCTTTGGTTAACATGATTAACAATTTAAACAGCAAGAAAATTAATATAGTCATAAATCCATAGGATTTTATAAAAACTACCTACAAGGGGGGAAAAAATTCACCTGTGTTATACAACTTTCCACAGAAAAAAAGAAATTGAAATGAATACACCCCAGAAAAGTATAATTTTGTTAAGCGAAGACTTTAAATCTTTGGTCAAAGATCCTCAAATCCAAGCTTCAATATATGCTCTAAAATACATTAAGAAAACAGTTCTGATAGGAATTAGCAACAGACACAGACCACAGCTTCTGTGAAGAATTTACTTATGAAATGTTGCTAGGTTTCATGTTACATTATTTCAGTAGTGAATTGCCTTTCTTTTCAGTTCTCTAGTTTTAATTTCCTATTTTTTTATCTGTTAGATGTTTAAAATACTAAATATGATAGTCTGATGCTCTTCCTCTTCTTGATATTAGTTGATGGATTTTTTGATCCAGAAGTTTAATTTTATTATGATAAAAAGTCAAGATACATGCTATATATGCATTCATTACACCTGTATATTGACTTAATACAAGAAATGCCTTATTGTTAGAAACACTTGGTCGTCAACTGTAAAATGAGGTCATGCTTCTAGATGTAAAGTGGTTACTTTAAAATGCCAAAATCAGTGAATTGTTATTATTATACCAATTTCAGACCATTGAAATACAGCATTTTTCTTTGTGTTTTAAGTTGGTCTATGCTGTGATTAAATATTGATGTTTTCTATGTACATGGGTCTTATGGAGTAAATTACAGAGCTGGATGTTATTTTTTAAACCAAGGAACTGACAGTTTTCAAGCTAAGAACTTTGACTAGGAGATGCTTTATTAAGCTGCATTATAGTACCGTATTTTAAGCAGAAAAGAAAGTAACAAAAATCCAAATATGAGAAGATGATAATGGAAGATTTGATTGCAGGATGTTGCTGTAGGCAACTATATGGAAACTTTAGCATGTGTGTCAGTATTAAGAATGAAGAGCGGCCCATCAGATCTGTTTCCCTCTTCTGTGTCTCAGAAAGGGTGATCTACCCAGGCTTGTCACGCTTTTTGGCTTTTATTAACAAAGAGGTATTTCAGGTTGGAGGCTAATTATATATCTTTATATTTTTATTGACTCTCCTTAAAGAGTCTCTGTATGTACAGTTATTCTCACTTTTAACCAGAGATGGAATCTTGCTGAAATCTAACTTAGACTACAAAGACTATCTTTAGATTTACCTCTTAATTGCTTCTATATTTTAGGGAATGTACTGGCTTCTGTTCATTTCCTAAGGCTCCCTTTGGTTCTTCATGGGTAGTAAACTGTTCTTATCCTTTTATATGGGCTCCAACAGCTTTTACAATTCTAAAATGCTCAAACTTAGTCCTAAAACAGTCTCTAAGTTGCTTTAATTATCAAATGGAAAAGAAAGGTTATTTCTTGAAATGCTGAACTTTTTGGTAAGGCAAAAAGTCAGAAACAACAAAATAACATCAAAATTTATTTATTTACTAAAGCAGTAACTTATTCATATTAAAAATATCAATTAATTCCTTATTTCTTATTAAAATGTTTTGTGGAACAGATGCTTTTTAAAAAGCAAACAAGTTAAAACCAATGAATATTTGTTTATAATGCTTATCAACATGTTTAATAACTCTTATTAGCATTTCCATGAGCAACTGTGTTTGTCAGTATTTCTAAATTCAAAAATGTCTCTTTGGCTACAGAGTTTATGATTGACAGATGGTGGCTATGCAATGTATTTTGGAACAAATGCAGCTGACAGACTGTAGGTGGGTAGTACATAAAGCTGGCCAGTTTCAGTGTTCTGTCCCCATATGAATAGCACAGTGTCTAAGGTAATTTTTAAATTTGTTTCCTATTATTTAAAATAAAATTTAATGTTCTAAGTACAGATTTTTTTTTAAATAACCAGTTCTTCAGATGGTGCAAACTGTGTTCACTTGACTGATCAAGCATGGAGCTAAAGAAAACATGTTGATTTAGATTAACCGAGGATGTGACTACTAGTGCATATATCAGGAGTCACAGAGAGATATAAAGAAACTCCACTGCAATTTGTAAAGGTTAACATTTTATCTTCTCCATCCACACTGAAGAAACTTTGGCGTGTTCTATTTGTTTTATCCATCAGCTAACAAGATAATCTCCTGGTCTGACTAGGCTCTGAAAGATCTTAACAGGAATAAATTATCTATATTTTTAATTGCAACAGCATTAGTAGGCCATCAACAAGATAAAAATGTGCTGTACAGCATTTAAAGCTTTTTTGAAAAGGAAAGAAATGGAAATGAAGAGGAGATGTTTGGGCATAGTAGGTATGAAATATGTATTGATACGATCTCAAATTTAGGTAAACTTTGCTTAAGACGGTGCTTCAATTTGAGTGATTATAAGCACTACACATCAAACCTACCATTAGCATTGTATGTACTGCACTTCATAATAGATAGACTCATTTAATGAGGCTATGGGACAAAACTTTTCTCCTGCAACAAAAACAAAGGTAAAAGTGGCTCTAACGATTTTATTGCTCGGAATACCCAAAGGATTGCCTCTGAGATAAATAACTTTGTTGAACTCTCTGATTCTTTGAAAGGTTAAATATAAATCTTGCAGGATCTTAAAATCTTTGTGTCACATTAAGTTTCAGAATGGTGACATTTCATCTTACTAAGGTCACTGCTTTTTAAAAAAACCCTTTGCCTAGAATACACAGCTTTCAAACTTCAGTAAGATTTTCCCCTGCCTGTACTCCTTTTGGGGTGGGGGGGAAAGCAAAAAAGTTGCTAAGGAAAGAAATACTGTCAGAGCACCATGAAGAAAGCTGTGTTGCCTCTAGCACTCATCAAAATAATTAAGAGAATGAGGTGGTTTTCTGTCTACCTGCACAGGGCAGAAATTTTTAAAATATTGACACTGTTGCTTTGGGAAACATGAATTTCTCAGCTTGAACCGGAGACACTCAAACTAATTAACTATTTCCATATAAGAACTGCAAAGGGAGGTCTGTTACAAACTCCATTTTATAATCACATTATACTTTACCTAATTAATGCTTAAGTAGAAGCTCAAGGCCAGTTTCATTTATAATTATTCATGTGTCTGCTTCTTGAATTGAACTGCTGGTATTGTTGTATTCAAGGATTTTTCTAGGTAAAACCAACAGCATACAGGGCTTTCAAGCTAGCCAAGCCATTTTCTGTACAAGCAACTTGTCCTGTTTTAACTCTGTCCAAAATACTGTCTGCAGGAAGTGCCCTATAAGAGGATAAGCTCAAAATTAGATCAGTTTTTATCAAGCTTACATTAAATTTGGAAATTTTATTTTTTTTTTTCTTCTTCAAGTAATACCCAATTCAAGCCAATATGCTTAACGCTTTCAGTTCACGTGAGCATCTGTGTTACTGGGAATAATACCTTTCCAAAGCAAAAAAGTTACTGATCTTTTTTAAACATACATTGAGAGACAAAAAGCTCCATTAATGCTTTCCCAGATGGCATTAAGCCAGGGTAAAGGTCTGATCCCAAGAATAGTTGTAAAATACACATATATAGTCTTCAGCCCCAGTGTAAGTACAAGAATTACAGTAACATACTAACTTGGAATTTTTTTTCCTATAACACACCCCAAACTTATGGTTCAAAACTTTTCAGCTATCTCTGGCTACATCTCATTTTACTATTAATAGTGATTGCTGTTTGAGCTTGCTGGCTATTTGCAGCTATCCTCCTTCCATCAATAGTCAGTTTACAATAGAATACTGGAGCACTACCTGCTACATCTTGATAACAAATGGAGTTTCCTATTGGTTAGCAGCATGGAATAGTCTGATGGAAGAATAAATTAAATCGTGTTGATACTTAGGCAGAATTTTGTGAAATTCTGAAGGTTAGGTAACAAAATCTACAGTTAAGAAAACTTTTGTAAGACACCACAGTTTGATTTTATTGAGTTCTATAGCATGTAACAAAGGGTTACAAACAGCTTGAAATGAAACTATATTTCATGCATTTTCAGAATATACTGTGTATGCTTTGGGAGGGATTGTGAGTTATGTGGACCTAAATCACACAAGTGTAGGAAAGATCACTCAAAGCTAAGCTAAAATTTATATTAGCAATGTGGTGCTTTAAATCTTATGTTAGGTTGAAAAAAGTTGTATATTCAGTTCTTCTGAGCAGGACGCAAAATTAAAATTTTTTTTCACATACCCCAGCAAAAGACTTTGTTGTGATCAAAGATAAGTAAAATTTCAGAGAAAACAGGGACAGAATTTAAAGGGATTCTAATTTATACAAATTTGATTCCTTAGATGCAAACACCAGGAATGTGCTTATCCTCTGATGAGTCTCATCCTAATCAAATTACAGCCTACCTGTCTCTAACAGTTATATGCTTCACAAGGTCCAAAAGCTCTGGTTTAATTAGCCATGTTCAGCTGCCCTATCTAACCGGTGCATAATTTCAGGAGGTCATTAGCTCCTGTAAGAAACTGGATGAAATAAGGACTGGCAGACTCTAATTTGAAGATAGAACTGAGCCAGTTGTGTTGAATGCAATGATCAAATGAGTGGTAATTTGCTCAAGGTGGTTTTGGTTTTGACTTCCTACAAAGGGTTTGGGTTTTTGGATGCTGAAGGGTCTGAGAAAGGTGGCAGCGATGAAGAGAACCTTTGTGAAGGGGTGCTTAAGAGGGAGAATGAAAAGTGCTGCAAGAAAGGTATGGCTGTGAAAGGGAATGTGGTCACCAAGATATCATGTGAGAACATGCAGTACATTGATAAGAATAATGGCCAGGCAGGAACTTTGCAAAATGCAGAAGTCATAAAGCCAGTTGTAACATCAATATCTCCCCTGCTGGGAAAGTGCTAAAAGCTGCTGGCAGAAGGGCAAAGGGCAAGAGAAACAGCTTTTCTAGTACTCACAGCCAGGTAGGAAGCAGAACTGGGAAGATGTCTGAGCATTTCTAAATCAGCACAAAGAGAAAATGAAACAAGGATGGAAGAGAAGGGTAACAAACTCCCTTCGTTTCATTTTGAAAGCAGACTATTGTGCTGAAAATGCTTGACAGGAAAGGAGAATATATTAAAAAAAACTTAAAGTCAGGAATTGGCAGGGAGAGTGGGCTCTAAATTTGTAAAGACACTTTTCATGGGTGCCAACTCCCTTAACTGCAGAAAGAACTTGAGAGGTGTGTTTTGTAATTAACAAGCATGAAGTGAAATTTGCTGCTCTAGATGAGAAGTGAAGGGAGACCCTCCAAAAAAGGTGTTAACTGAAATTGGTCTTACTGCGCCAGGTGGGTACCTTGATAGGTGAATGTTATTAAATGCTGCCTCTGGTTAGGTGATGTGTGAGGTGAACTCTGAGGTACTGAGACCAAGTAAGGGAGCAGCTGAGGGGGCTGAAAACCATCTGGCAAGAAACTAGGGAAGAAATATGTTTTGTATTACAGGACTTGGCCTGTTTTTGAAAAAGACTTTAAGAGGGATGTGTATAACAGCTAGTTTTTCTGTGGGTTGTGAGGTCTCAAGACTAGCTGTTCAGTTAATTGTGCTACTTCACTGCTGTGGTGAACTTGAGAGAGAGAAAACCAGGCAGTTAATGACTTGTGGGTGGTTGGAGTAGGATGATGAAAGTCACTAGACATATTTTGCATACAATCTGTCTGGAACTCATCATATGCCATGAGGTTCTGAGGTATACCACTGCCGTATGGTGTTCTGAGAGACATGGCTGCCCTACACAATGAAAAATGCCCTCATTTGAAGTCGTTTATAGTGAGCAATGTCCCTCTATGTGACTGTATAACCTGGAGCACAATCTAGCAGCAGTAAGTGATGGCTACACTATTTACCATTATAAAGATTAATGTCAATGTTTTATCTTTTTTGTCTGATAATTCATTCCAGATAAAACCCTGTGATTCACTTCTCCTCTGGTACAAATAGATCAGGGCTATCATGTAATTGGCTGAGTTCATCAAGTTCACCACTTACATAAAACAAATTGGCATGATTTCTTCCTTCTTTCTGTCAAATACAAAATGTCCAAGAAACATGACTGAAAGCAATTACATTAATGGTAAAATATGTTTTACAATTGCTTACTTGTTCTAAATTTGAAGACAATTCTACATTTTTTAAAAAACGCTGGTGTTTTGAAAGATGGAATAATCTTTGGCAAGTATCTCTTGACTTTTGAGAATGACCTGATATAACCCCAGCATTTGAAAGAATCTTTGTGATACAGCAATGAAATATCATGATTGATCCTTTCCTTTGGAGATTTATTGAACATAACGTAGGCCTAGAGAACAAGCAGGACACCGCTTGTTTTTGTATTGAGCTTAAAACTGAAATTATTGTGACAATTCTCCAGGATATGATGTAGATAGATAACTGTGACTTCCTAGCTTTATAGGTATGTGAGCTTAGTTAGTTCCTGAGGCATCTCTGTAGAGGTAATCGTGTTTGTATCTGTCTCAGTTAATTGATGTTATGCAAATAGTAATTATTTGCAGTAATGGCTTCTTTTGTCTCCAAATAAGATGCTGTTAGGAAGAGAAAAATATTCAGTGGGGCACTGAATGAAAAGGCTGTTATTTGAAAAATTGCTTGCCTGAAAGTTAATAAAGCTAGAAGAGGGAGAAAAGCCAGGCCTTTGCTGTCACATACATAGGTAATGAGATGGAATGAAAACCACAAGGGAGAGAAGCTACTTGCAAAACCTGAGTAGAAAAGAGAAGGATGAGGTAGGGAGCTCAATGATAAAGTTCTTTAAGCACAAATATGGGAGAGATGCACAGCTGCAGAACATTGAACTACAGTGTTTTAACTATACTTTCTGGGAAGGAAACTATGCCTGGTCAGGAGGACTCCAATGTTTGGGTTTTTTTTTCCTCAAAAGAAAGACATCATATTCTTGGACAGTTACGCAAAAAAAGCCAACAATCATATTTGTTTTAACAATGTGTTTCTAAAAACTTATGTATTTAGGAAGAGCTTAATAGATGTCAACAGGTAAGATGAATCATTTGTGAGATTTTGTTAATAAGACACTTCATGTTGAGAAGGGGAGGGAAATATAAGGGCTATGGAGCATGTGAGGAAGGTATGAAGGTTCACTTTTGTGTTAAAGAAAAAATATATTAAAAATCTATATTTAAAACTAATGGTTTTTCAGAGCCAAATCTCTAGCAGACATCTACTGGAAGTTAAACAACTAGACATTAGAGGAAAGGTCTAGCATTTCTCTGAAATATGGAGGATGACCATTAGGATTTAAGGAGTGGTAATTAAGTAGCTGTGAAATGAAATTCTGCTAATGAGTTTAAGTTTCCCATTTTATCTGAATACTGCACCCCTATGTATATAATATGAGAACTTCCCCTCGACTTGTACTTTTTTGACTATAATGGTTTCAATAAGAAAAATAATTGTGTAAAATGTCAAAGAAAAAATCAACTACACAAAGGGAAGAGGTTTGTTGGGTACTGAAGAACTACTTTACGAAGTTCTGACCAGAAACAAGTTGAATAATAAGGAATACAAGGAAGACTATATAGAACAGAAGGATCCAACACTTTAAGATGAGTACTCACTAGACAAGTTCTAAAGTGACTTGACATGCAATATTTTAGAAGAATTGAAGCTTGCATATTAATGAGCAGCACAGTAGAATATTTCCTTTCCACTAGAAAACAAATGGCTGTGCAGTTGAGAGAGGTAACAGCTGGCATGGGAATCAGTAACATTTTTATCTTAACATACAAGAACATGAAGTAAGCATTTAAGTAGAGCTCAGGTGGTTAATGGCTCCTTGTATAATGTGTGATGAATATACCTAAAGGGTCATAAACCCCTGGGAATTCCCCAAATACTAAATTGTGAGACGGAAAATCATGTTTGTTTTTCAAGAAAACCTGTTTTATTGTTTTTTCTTAATGTTAGGGTAAGTTCTAATGTGGGCTGAATGGCTTGGGTATTCTTCTCCTGCCAATTGACGGAAGATCGCCACAGTCTCAAAAAAACTTTGAGGTCAGGGATCTCTAAGTCTCTTACAGTGTCAATCATTACTAGTGTAACTTCACTACTTGTTTATCCAACTAAGTACAAGCAGCAGTTCCTTATCCCTCACTGTAATTAAATTAGTATGATCCACATAGTGTTTTTATAGTTACTGAATATATGCAGATGTGGACACCTCCACTTTTCTCAACAGCCTTTGGGAAGTACTACTTCAATAAGTAGAAAAGGTCTGGCTCTTAACCATTACATTTCTGCAAACATTTACAGAGGGCTCAGGAAAGATTTTATTAGCTTTGTGATGTCTTGAAACAGCCCTGGGGGAATCCATGCTCTCATTTTGCGAGTTCCTTCTCAAACCAGGAGCAAAAGAAGTCATTTGAACTGCAGGTACCAACATGTCATGAATGGGCATATCTGAGGTAAATGCCTCCAGCCTCACACAGCTAACCTGTTAACCTGATGACCATCTGTTTTTCTTGCAGCTCAGCTATCTTTTATAGTTGACAAAGAAGACACCCTATTGACATACCTTGCAAATGCCCAAGTCCTTTCTGTATTTTACTACTCCCTGGTCATTAATATCCTTTCCTTAGACATCTCTTAGGCTGTGGATTGAGCATGAAATCTCAGCTCTAAACTTGACATTGATGCATGACCCTAGACACTGCAAAGGCTAATTACTTCTGAGAACTATCCCAAGTGCATTGTGCAGTGATCAAAGAGAAGTACTATGGTAGAACTGTAAATTGAGCAAAGGCCTCCTGGGTCTGAGTCTTATCTGCAAGAATTTTTCTGTTGAGGCAGGGAACCTTCTGCCCTTGGATGTGTAACTGATGGCTTTATGACGTTTTTCACTTAATAAAAATCTCCCTGTCTTTGGAGTTTTTAATCATAAAGGTCAAAAGCTTTTCATATGCCTTTTGTCATTCTGTCATTATTGCAAGCTCTAACAGTGAATGTATTATTGCATATGAGTATCTTACAGAATGAAATATGCACCAGATGTAATGTTTGACTTAATTCTTGGTATATTTATTTTTATATTTGGTGAATAAATGCAGATCTGTCATAGGATGAGTACAGAGGAATCCTCAACATAAAATCCCCTGTAGAGAGTCTAATTAGACAGACAGAGAGAAAGTGGAGAGAGACAAATGCCCTAAAAATATACTATGGCTCCATTATTAAAATGTTTGCATGTAATTACAAGATGTACTGTAGATGCATTTTTAGACCTCATCAGCCAAAGTGGATGACAGGTACTTAAAATATTTCAAATCAGACATTATGCACCATTCTCCTCTCCTTGTGATATTTGAATGTGTTTACATAAGGTCCAAATTATAGTCTCTGTTTACATTTGAAACATCATACTAGTTTATAAATCTCAAATTGCAGTAACTTAATTAATTGATATCTTTCTTTGCTTCTTTCTCCATTTCACTTTTTTTTTCTTCTATATTTATATCCATCTTCTGTAGCTGTTCTTCTTTGGTACCTATGAAAATAAGAAGGTAACCTGCCTTCTGCAAAATAGGCTGAAGATGGGAGATAATATATCACATGCCTGAAATGTTATTTTCCATTTATTTGTGCCCCAATGTGTTTATTTTTGAAGCCAGTAAATCTCAACACAAACTTTCATACAGTGATGCAAAATTTGAATTAGGCTCGAAAGACAGTAAATAAATGGTTGAGTGGTAAAGGATAGGGTCTATAATGTGTCAGGAATTATGAAGATTCATACCTCTTAGCTGTGTACTTCCACAATAAAGTTGAGGGGTTGGCTACCTTGTTTCAGTGGGAGATGTTTCTCTTCTCTCGGCACCTGTAGAAACTCACCTCACATAGCAGACTGATTAAATGCATTACCCAAAGTTTCAGAAAAGCTTGATTAGCTTTGGAAACATTGACAAATGCCTCCCCATACCACCCTCTCTAGTTCTGCTCACAAGACTTCTTTTCATGTACAGTGAACAGTATATGTTCACTGTTCCAAGAAGAAAGAATAGCTGCTTGTGAGATCTGCACCTGTATTTTCAATTGATTGATCAAGGAAAGAAAGAGACAGATAATACTGTGGAACTCTGAAGGAAGCAGGTGTTTGGGCATGCTCATTGACTGAACAGTCAGGGCTACTTTGGGTATTGTAGTTGCAAAAAAGAATTTGGGTGAGAAAGCACAGACTGGAAGAGGCACCAGCATGCCTTGAAATGTCTCCTGTGGTAGCTGTAGTGTCCTCTGCAAAAAGTCCTTTCAATAAACAGCAGCATGCACAGCATTCTTTCATGTAATAACCTAACAGATGGCATATCAAAGACCTATATGAAGGGGCAGATGGAGTCCTGGAGAGAAAAGGAGTGTCCCACAGCACAAGAGATTTTAGAAATGAACTGGGAGAAACCAGGCAATCGAGCAACTGTCCTTTCTGCTATATGGAAATCCAGATTTCAAAGTGCAGTAAAATAGCCAGTTTGGTTTAATCAACTGACTTCATGTGCTGGGAGATGTGATTTTTGGAAGGCAGGAATGGGAAGCTGCTTTGGCAGATCCGGTTGTTACTGAGAATCCTTCAGTTCTCTTTGGGAGAACTGTGTGACATGGGTTTTCTTTCCAAGCATTGTTTTTACTCTGACTATATGTACTATGTTACCATAAATGTCAAACTGACTCAGGGGAGGGATAGGGAAGGACCTTAGGTTTGCTGGAGTGTTACATACTTTTGATGGAGGAGAACATTACTTGCTTCTCTGGCAAGTGGTTCTTTTGCACTATTGCAGATAAATACCAGATGGGTACTTACTTTTTTGGCTTGAGTTTTTTGTTTTGAAATATGTTGAAACATTTTTATGAGAAGAACTTGGTGCCATACAGAATTTCTCTCAGCCTTGCCTCATTGATTTGACTGGGTATGTGCCTAGTTCAATATACTTTGGTTAGCTGTACATTTACCCCTGAAAAATTTGTGGGTTTAACACCTATTTCTTTCTTTTTTCAGTGAGAAAGTAAATTGGGAAGAAAATTCATTTTTTAATGATCCAGGTAAGTTAGTAAATTCTCTGTTACATAAACAGGAGGATGGAGTACTGCTTCTCGCTCTTGATGCCATCACTTTTCTGAAGGGTGATAAATATGGACATATGAAAAACTGGTAAATGAGGCTACTGAGTCTGAAAACATCCCTTGGTACTGTGGCTACCTCTATTAATTCAGGAAATTCTGAGCTTCCTGCTACTTCATGACTACCAGAAACTGTCTTCACTATTCCTGTTGTGGCTGGTTCCAGAAAGTTTGATCAGGTATATAGTATTCTGCCTGTGTATTATCACAGGTATGCAATTTGTGCTTCCCTCTCGCTATTCAAATCCTAAATTAACACATGTGAAAAACATGGGTAAGGACATCTAAAGTAAGCAATTAAGTTTCAGAGGTACAGTGTATTCCAAGCAAACTTAATGATCAAGAAGGGATGACTTCTGAGATAATGAAACTCATATGAGAACAGACAATTCTAGTGTGAACTACTTATCAGTGGGTCTTTCTCAAAGTTGTAACAACTGGCTCTTGAGTATCACTGCTGTACCTTCCCAACACTGGACATAAGGGAATTCTGTGGCTAGGCTCGTTAGCTTAAGAAATTAGTAAATTACACAGCCAAGAATACTTAGCTATTGAGTATTATCAGGCCCCTCAGTTCAAGAAGGATATCGAGGTGCTGGAGCAGGTCCAGAGGAGAGCAACAAGGCTGGTGAAAGGACTAGAGGGGAAGTCTTATAGGGATAGGCTGAGGGAGCTCTGGTTCTTTAGCCTGGAGAAAAGGAGACTCAGGGGGGAGCCTTATCACTCTCTTCAACTACCTGAAGGGAGGTTGTAGTCAGGTGGCGGCTGGGCTCTTCTCCCAGGCAGCTGGTGACAAGACAAGAGGGCATGGCCTGAAGCTGCACCAGGGGAGATTTAGGTTTGATATTAGGAAGTACTTCCTCACAGAGGGGGTGATTAGACATTGGAATGGTCTTCCCAGGGAAGTGGTGGAGGCACTGTCTCTGGATATGTTCAAGGAAGGGCTGGATGTAGCACTTAGTGCCATGATCTAGCTGATGTGGTGGTGTTAGGTCATAGGCTGGACTTGATGATCCTAAAGGTTTTTTCCAGCCTTGGTCATTCTGTGATTCTGTGATTACTTGCTGGTTATTTTGCAGTCCACTCTGATCCCTTATCTAGTATTTGCTTGTTTGCAGATCTTTTCATCCTCTTTTTCTGTTTGTGAGTCACTTGTATGAGTTTCTGAGTGTGAAGGAAAGAAAAGCAGGAGATTTTGGAGAAAAGCAGGAAAACAGGTGTAGGAGTAAGAAACTCCATCTTGCTTCTGAATCCCTTTCTGTTCATTTTAGCTTTCTTGGTATATTATGGTCTCTAGCACTGCTTTATTTTTTTTTGTCCATGCTATAAGAGTTTGGTAATTAAAAAAGCCAAAACAAAAAAAACTAACAACTTTGTGAAAAGCCCACTGATAAGGCCTTTGCAATATGATAATCCATTTTATGTGAGTTTTATTGATTTGGGAAAAACAAAACAAAAAACCCCCCACAAAACAAAAACCAAAATAAAAAAAACTGCAACAAACACAAAATAAAATACTACCCTCCTTCACTGTAGCCTTTCCTGAAACACTTTAGAAACTGTCTGAAAGAGACAAACTGCTTCCTTCAATGTGCTATTGTTCTTATATCAGTCTTGATGGACAGTCACTGTACCCTCTCTTCTCAGGCTAGTCTCAGCATCTTTGCCAATAAAACATGTAACCAAGCATATTGAAGGAAATATTTTAATCACTACAGCAGCCACCAGTTTCTCTGTGGCCAAAATCCTTGAGAGCTTGCAACAAAACCAGAAAAGCAACAACAGACAGGTACTACACTGTGGGGCAGAAGACGAGCAAAAGAGATACACAACTCTAAGCTTCAAGGAGCAAATTAAAAAATTGTGGTAATTTCTGATGTATGGAATCTGAAATGTAGGCATATCTCTGGTTCAGCTCACCAATGTTTTTGATAGAAACTTGCCTGTAAGGGTGTAGGATATATTGGTATGATCCTCAGCTTTGCCACTTGTGACTTTAAGGGAGGAGAGCTGGGTACTCCAGCAAGAATCAGCTTTAGTCAGACTGTGTTTGTCTCTTTCCCCTTCTCTCCACCTTTCATGTTTTAGACTTTCAGGCTCAGACAGGAAACCTGATACAATTTCATCAAAACTGTCAGAGATTCCATGTTCCTGAGACAGAGTCGTGGGAGGAGTGGTTCCTGCAGGGCTTTGCCTCTGGCTTCATCACAGGAAGCCACTACCAGACTCTTCTTTTAATTTCCTCAAATACTGATTCTGATATTGTAAGCAGTTCAACAAATTATACCTGTCCACTAATGCAGAATGCTTGGTGGTGCTAGACTCAAATAAACATCAGTTTCATACATCTTGTGCATCTTTCTTTTAGGAAGTTGCATCTTCTGTCTTTGTTTCATTTAATGTCTGTATTATATAGGTAGAGTAAAAACTGTTCTTTTAAAATAATGGCTATTAATAATTCAACATATCTCTAACGTGTCAGCACTGTAATTCTTTGTCCAAAAATATTGGAAAAATACTAGTTTTGCTTCATTTGTAATGACATATTCTAACCTTCTTAAGTGATAATTATTAACATTAGATTATGGGGGTAAAGCAAATGTCAGCATCACAACAAGTGAAATTGGCCCCCTTTATTTTTTTTCCAGTTGTTTCTGCTACTTAATGTAAAAGTTAATTGCTGCTCTTATAAGAAGACTGACAAATCCTATTGCAAAAATTGCTTAAATAATTTATACACCCTATATCCTCTAATCTACCCAATCCTCTTCTGGAAGTAGCAAGCTGGGAAACTAATAAGAAACAGCTAGTGTCAAAACAAGCTGAAGTTGTGTCCCTGCCCTCTGAACCTAATACTTTTACCCTTACTGGGTCAATCAATTACTCAAATCAATTACTTTTCCCAGATGACAGTCTCAATTAATTAAGTTTTTCCTCATGTGAAAGGTATATGCTGAGCATATTGCCTTCTAAAGAGGGAAAAATTCTTCTCTGTTTCATAACAGCTAAAATAAGCAATTGTAATCCCAGCCTAAGCCATGTAGAAGAGCTTAGTGAGAAATAAACTGAGGAGGGTAAAAGGGATACTCTTCAAGAACAGTCATCTTCATATATGGAACTCTGTGACAGTGACAGATATCACAGGTGGCAATTCAAAACACAGGCCTGGATAAAGCACTGGTTGCAATATTTGTCTGAAGAAGTGATGTGTTCCTTCATGAGGTCTGCAGAATCCAGGGGTAGTCTGAGCTTTCTGTCTGTTCAGAAGTCTTCACAGGGAGAATCCAACATGGATCTGAGGATGAAAGTATGACGTGTATGCTTTGAAAGTAAATAAAAAGACACAAATAATTACCAGATCCATATCAGATTAATCTAGCTCATGGAAACAACCAGTTGAAGACCCACCTGATAGTTCTTCAGGGCTGAAAGGAAGAAAGTCTGTCTTGATTTTTGCAAAAGCAAAAGGCATCCTATAATGTGAAGCAGAAATTCCTTAAATGATGTTAAGATGCTTAATCTTAAACATTCTGTTTGGGTGTTTGGATATTTAAGACTAAGGTATTTAAGCCTCAACCAAAAAAACCCCACAAAAAACAAAAACCAAAACCAACCCAAAACCAAGAAACCAAATCAGAACCTCAAAACTCAGACATGCTAAAAAGAATTTACTGTAATCAAGACTTGCATCATCATACCTTAAGTGGTTATGTGACAGAATACAGCTATGAGCTTCATACTATTAATGAAATGAACAAATTATTGGAGGATGACTTTTGCAACTATGAAAATGTAAAGTAAAAAAGCAAAACAAAGCAAAACAAAACAAAAAAATTAGTTTTTGTCTGCTGAATCAGAAACTGAAACCAAAGGCCCCTTTCCACATGACAACACTGTAGCTATCAGAAAGCCATAGTTACATTGCTCTGAACGAGAGGAATTATTTTTATTTTTACTTTAGTTTTGCTTTTCAAAGTTTAATAGCTTCAGCAGAAGTGAGTTGGAACACCCATTAACCTAGTGCATCAGGAGATCAGGAGTGTGTCACTGTACAAGATTACTTCTTTGTGAGCAAGATAACATTTTGAAATCTTGTGGATTTTATTCCAGTTCAGTACATTCATATCTGAAGGATCCTGTAGGATGAGGTAGCTAAAAATAATATGGGAAAATGTCTGATCTAGATGGATCCTAATTAGGCATAGGAATACCAGTATGCCAAAACATTTAGGAGTTTTGGTTTTTATGCTATGTGCAGTACAACAGTGGTTCCAGAAACTGGATCTGCATTGCTCACAGATTAATTGGTAGAAGTAGTAAAAGTTTCTTAAGCTATCTTCAAGGAACTAAGTTTATATTTTGAACTATATTATCAAATACTGTCCCTATAGAAGTGTTAAGAGAGACATGTTAAGCAGCAAACTGGATTATTACTCATTTCTGCATGGACTTTATCTATTAACAGATAGTTTACTTTAAAGAACTTTTCCTGTTCCAGTATATTCTTCTGGCACATCCACTATAAACTGCAAATACAGGAGAAATAGGGCAGCTTATGGTATCTTTAATAAACTTCAATGGCTAACGAAAGATAATGTCGTAAAACAATCTCATCACTTTGCAATTGAAACTGATTTTCCTATCTGTGATCTCTAAATAGTATTAGGAATCCATAAAAATGATATAAAGTTTAATCAGGTTGCAGTACAGAAATATTTTTACTCTCCTTTGAGACTTTTTAAAATTACAACATATGCTTTTAATCAAGCTCCTTGTTGCAGTGAACAAAAATCATTGCCCTCTCAGTAATGGATCTCTGTGCCCATTTAATGCAGGAAGTGACAATGGGCACTAATCTTGCTATACTGGTAGAGAGCAGGTGGCTGACTTAATGCTTTTGCTGTCTAGAACTCAAATTTTCCTGCGAGTCAAAAGCTGTCTCAGAACTGTTGTCTCTTTCAGCCATAGTGAAAGTTTCTTCTTTCATACCAAGCTCATTACATATAATATAAAGAACCTCTCAAAGTACAGTAACAGTTAATGACTTCTAAAACCACTACCAAGCAACAGTTTGAAAAAGCTTCTCAAGCTGGACACAATAGACTCTATAATCATTAAGGTTGGAAGGGACCTTAAAGATTATCAAGTTCCACCCCCCCTGCCATGAACAGGGAACCCCACTACTAGATAGAGGTTGCACAAAACCTCATCCAACCTGGCCTTAAAAACCTCCAGGGATGGGGCATCAACAACCTCCCTGGGCAACCCATTCCAGTTCCTCACCACCCTTAGACTGAAGAATTTCTTCCTAATATCTAACCTAAGTCTCCCCTCTCTCCGTTTGAAGCCATTACCCCTTGTCCTATCACTATCTTCTCCTCCCCAGCTTTCCTGTAGCCCCTTTCAAGTACTGGAAGGTACTACAAGGTCCCCCTGGAGCCTGCTCTTCTCCAGACTGAACAGCCCCAACTCTTTTAGCCTGTCTTCCTAGCAGAGGTGCTCCAACCCTCTGATCATCTTGGTGGCCCTTCTCTGAACCCTCTCCAACAGGTCTATATCTTTCTTGTGCTGAGAGCACCAGAACTGTACACAGTATTCCAGGTGGGGTCTGATCAGAGCAGAGTAGAGGGGCAGAATCGGCTCATATCGAGCTTCTCATCAACTACCACCCGCAATTCCTCCTCCTCAGGACTGCTCTCCAGCTGTTCTTCCCCCAGCCTGTATTTGTGCCTGGGATTGTGCCGACCCAGGTGCAGGACCCTGCACTTGGCCTTCTTGAACTTCATGAGGTTGGCACTGGCCCACCTCTCCAGCCTGTCAAGGTCCCTCTGGATGGCATCCCTTCCCTCTTGGATGTCAACCACACCACACAGCTCAGTCTCACTGTCCATATCTCCAACAAAGATGTTAAACACCACTGGTCCCAGTACTGACCCCTGAGGGACAGCACTCGTCACCTGCCTCCATTTGGACATTGAGCCATTGACCACAACTCCCTGGGTGCAGCCATCCAGCCAATTTTTTATCCACTGAGTGGTCCATCTGTCAAATCCATGCCTTGTCAGTTTGCAGACCAGGATGTCATGTGGGACAGTGTCAAATGCCTTGCACAAATCCAGGTAGGTGACGTCAGTTGCTCTGCCACCATCCACCATCTCTGTGGCCTTGTAGAAGGCCACCAGATTGGTCAGGCATGACTTGCCCTTAGTGAAGCCATGTTGGCTGTCACCAATCACCTCTTTATTTTCCATGTGCCTTAGCAGACTTTCCAGAAGGATCTGCTCCATGACCTTGCCATGGACAGAGATGAGACTGACCAGCCTGTAGTTCCCTGGGTCTTCCTTTTTCCCCTTTTTAAAAACAGGGGCAATGTTCCTTTTTTTCCAATCAGTGGGAACCCTCAATAAAGGGTTCAGTTTTCCTTCTGGCATTCCAGAAAATGCATTAAACAAGAAAGACACCTCTCTTAGCCAGGTTAGGGATCACAGAAACCCTAAAGGTGTCAATGCTTAATTACAGCAACTGAAACATCTTTAGGACCTGCCTCCTTATATACTATTTCCTTTTTTCCCCTTCTCAGAATCCTGTTAGGCCACTAGCAAATCAGATTGCTTTATACATCCATCTGAGAAGTGGTAATTCAGAATAATGGGGAAAAGTCTACTTTCAATCTTTAGGCGGAACAACCAATAGATTTTAAACTATAACAGGAGAAACAATTACTGCATAAAAGTTTTCTAATATTTCTGTTGTTAGACCACATTATTAAACACAATTGCTCATTCCTCTTGTAGGAAATAAAACAGTAGCAGGAAAGGGATGCTCTGAAATAAAGATGAAGTCCCACTGCTGTCTGACAGCAAAATGTGTTTCTCTTCAGTACAGATGGTTTTAAATTTACAAATTGTATTTGTGCTCTATCTTTACTGTATAAGTATTAATACCTAGCTATAAACACCACATACACAAATACTGAATGCATTTAATCCTGTATTATTAGACTACCAAATTTCAAAAGCTAATCTTAAATCATGTAGTATGTTTGGAGCTGGGTTAACAGTATTTGCCAGCAAGCAGAAGAGAAAGTTTTCATGTGTTTCAGAATTAAAACTGAAGCATACAATATAAATTCAACATTCTACTCAATAAAACATTATCATTTCATAGGTCTTTGGTCTTGTTCTCTGTTTTCTCAGTTTTCGCTCCAGGCAGTTCAGGATGCTCAGTTTATACCATTTAGGTGTGATTGTCTTGTGTACTTTGTACTGGTTGGAACAATCAGGGTATATAATCATCTCTGTTTCTGAAGCAATAACAGGTTTCATTTCAAATGTGTTCATTACACAGCATGTACTTTGGAAGCTAGATAAATCTGATTACTTTTTTTGTTTATATCTAACTTTCATAATAGGACATACTTTGCCTGTTAACACTCTGATTGTGGATTCTTGGCAAGGTAAAAGTCAAGAACAAAGCTCTGACATTTTTGTTTTTTAACCTAGCAGAGATTTAACCCAGTCATTTATCTGGGAGTGAACTATGTTCATCTAACAAAAATCTGATATCAACAATTCCATAAGAATGGGTTACACACCAGGATAATGCCACTTCAATGCCACTGTGTTCCTGCATTAACAAAGACAATATCCTCTTGATAAGATCTGTATTGATTCTTAATCTTCTTACTATAAATTAAGGATTTGAGTTTTCCTTTTTAACACCAACTCTGCCCTTTTTTGGAGTTCCCTAAAACTGACTTTTTCTGCTCTGTGATAGGAGAAAGCAGGGGGTTTTGAGCTGAATTAGAGATCAGGCTGCTGTAGCTGGTATGTGTGCTAGTCTTGTTCCCAAATGTGGTCTCAGAGCTCTCCCAGCTCAATCATATTCTTTTAACTATTCCCACTTCTTCATGCTCCCTGCCCATGCACACGTTTCCTCCCACTTATTTTGTAAAAAAAGAAGAAAAGCACCTCAGCTCTGTCCTTCCCCTTACTGATAAAGACTGGTGCATGTGATGGAAGATACGGGCATGCTACCTAGTCCTGTTCCTCATTTACACTGCAAAGTTTCTACAGCCAGAGCTAGTAAAGTTCACACCCACAAATGCAACACAGTGCTTGAACCGAAGCATCTAGCCTTTATGAAGACTCCAGAGGAGGTGAAAAACACCTTGAAATAAGATCAAAAACAATCAGATTCTAGAGCTCTCAAAACTGGAAATGTGAATGCAGCCATGGCTGAAGTGCCTTTTTTCCTTGGAAGAGAGGTGTTAGA
The DNA here is from genome assembly GCF_000747805.2 of Chaetura pelagica. Lineage (NCBI taxonomy): Eukaryota > Metazoa > Chordata > Aves > Apodiformes > Apodidae > Chaetura > Chaetura pelagica. Next base: position 151,966 of record NW_009952189.1, read on the forward strand.
TACAGGTGTCCTGGGGGACATCTCTGTCTTTAGAAATAAGTGCTCCTAGAAGTAAGTGGATGCTTCCTTCTGTCAAAAAGAAAACCTTTCTGGGAGTCTATGGAGGCAAGGAAAGGACAGCAGAAGGGAGTTTTTTCTTCTAATGTTATTTCTTGAGAAAGTTTCTCAAGTGTTTCATCTGGTTAGGAGGCAGAGGTTAATTCTCCAGGTCTGCTTATAGGAAGCAGACTCTTGTCCTCCTTGAAAAGTGCTTGAAATGCCAGGCTTTGAGTGGGAGCCATTCTCCACTTCTTTTGTGTCATTGTGGATTTCTACACTAGCAGAATGTGTCAGAATGTACAAGATGAAGCATAGACCCTCCTCCTACGGCTCAGAGCATGCTCATGGAACAGGGCTGAATGTCTCGCACTTCCTCTTCTTCTCCATTGTGCTTACTTGATCCTGGGTTCCTTTTTCTTCAAGCAGAGAGGGAGAAAGCTCTTCTCTCCCTGAGTGCAGAAGCTTTCTCCTGCCAAGTGGGGTCGATTTGAACTCCTCATCTTCAGAATAGTGGCTGAACGGAGCATTCCTGCTTCTTTATACTCCCCTGTCACACAAACCACTGTTGCTTCTATCTCAAATATGACTTCCAGAACTATTTTCTTTGTGTAACCTATCTTCTCTGTAAATGTTATGCAGTCTGAGCACACACTTTTTGATACCCAAGCATAAAAGCACTACTGTTGGATCTTAACAAGTCTTGGCTCTGGACTGGCACAACAGCAAGGCAATTAAGGAACTTTCAAGTAGTAAAATTTGTTAAAGAAGCAGTACCTTAAAAGAGGAGGATCAGACAAGCAGAAGAAGGAACAAATCCTTATGTATACCAAACCCCTCAGACATTACAAGGGTAGACCATGGACTATGCAGGAGAAAGTGGGACTGGTAAACTGAAGAGTGCAGATCAGCCCCATGGCAACCTCCTCAATAAATCGGGGAGTTGTTTTTATACAAGGTTTAAAATTAAACAAAATCCTCTTTTATCATGCTCTGAAGAGTTCATATATTTTATTATCTTCACAAAATATTTTAAATAGCTTCTTTCTTTTTGTATGTTTGTCTTTCTGTCTGTCTTTCTATCTTTCTTCCCCAGTGCAGAACTCTAGGCAATCTGATTTGAAAAAAAAAATAATAAATTTAAACTTGGATTTTATTTTTTTTCTCCATAACAGAGGTATAGGGACACATCCTCATATATGACTAGCAAGTTTACTCTCCGCAGGAACAAAGATGTTCTGGGCAGAATTAACTTTAGGAGTTACTAATAATGACTCACACTCTCGTAGTCTTGGAGGAAAGGAAATTGATTCAGTTAATGAATACTCAGCATAAGGTTTTATAAGAGCAGGGCACAGGACAGTCTTTGCCAGTTCACTCCTTTTCAGATAGTTACTTACTAAAAGGTTCATTGAGACTCTGGCTTGTTTTTCAGAGATTAACTTAAATACCTTTATGCAATTCATCCAGAGGAATTATCAAAGGTCAATTGGCAGCTTGGAAAAAAAAAATATTCTAAATCTCTCTTCTGAGCAGAAGAGATACTCCTTTCCAGTTAATCCATTAGTAACTTATATTCTGCTTTTTGTGTTCTGCAGCATTTAGTCCAATTTTATCCAACCTGTGTTGCTCTTCTGGCTCTCTAAATCTCTATAAATATGAAAACAAATTATATTTTTATTTAAAGATCAATTTAGTGATATAGTCATTCAAATTTACCAAAGTCTATAGGTTCATGGTTCATTATGTTTCTTCTTCCCTTCTTATTCCCCTGTTCTAACAAATCTATTCAGTTTTATTTGATTTAAATAATCCCTACAATTTAATTGTAGTAATAAACAAGATTCACAAAGACTAAATTATCTTATTTGAAATGTACAAACTGGTTAACATCAAAATTTAAAGCACTTGAAAGCCAAGTGGCCCAGATGTTGCCCCAGCTGCTGGTGACTTAGTGTCACCAACTTGCTCACACTAGAGAATGAAAGTGCAAAAGTTCCTGCTTCTGCTCTCTGCCTTTCCTTGGTATTAGCTTTGGGTTTGTTTGCTTTTTTAAAATTGATTTCCAATGGCCCATTCTCTGTGCTGTTGACCCTGCAGGAATTGGCAGTCAAAGGATGTCATCAAAGCTCCCGCAGGTTTAATGTGTGGTGAGATAAACAGTGCTCTGTCACTGTTCCTCAACTATAATTGTGGCTTAGTGAGGCTGGTCTGGTCGTCTCTGATTCCTCTGGATGTGACAGTTTCTCTTAATCCTACTATAACTCAGGCTGTTAGATGGTTGTTGTGCTAAAATAGATGGCATTATCTTCCCAGTTTCTCCAGTCAGTGATTATGAGGCAGTTCTTAAAGGCTACTTAATGACATATGCTAAAGATGACTTCTTCACACATACCAAGAATTTATTGTGTAGGAGTCTTGTGAGAGTAATGAAGGGAACAAGCACTCATTCCAGATCTTTTCCTGTATTTTTGACGTTATGTTTTCTTGAATTAACAGCTGGAGACTGCAAATTTAACCATTACTCAGTGGTTCATCATCACGACAAGTGTCTGAATTCAAAAAAATTGATTTAAGGAGAAATGTTGTTGAAGTGAGTTGCACAACAGAATTTTACTTAGAAGCTTGTCTATCTGGAGCCTAAATGATGAGAAAGAGATTTCTATACTGAAATACCTTTTTTTTTTTTTGTCTAAAAGTGCATTCTGAAAGTTTAAACTTGGAGTACTTCAGGAATAGAATATTTTAGTTCGCTATATGTATGGAAACAATGGAAAACACTGCAGAGAGTAATTTAAAGTCAACTTCCACTGTAAAAAAACAAGAGAACACTTATGATCTGTTACAGAGACCCAGTGGAGGAGCAAGAGCACTCATTCAGTGCTCTAACTGTTCTCTCCAGCTCTGCAGTTTCATCTGCCAGCCCAGTGAAATATGGGCTCTGGTGTGTCTCAGTCCAACTACTTTGCCCAAAGTGGCAAAATTGTGACTCCTTTCTCCCTCTCTTCACTTCTTACCAATACATTAGCTGTGGTCATTTATTCTTCTTCCCTGTGATTTCATGTTCATTTAAATTAGACAAAGGCTGGTGGTTTGAGTCTCACTGGATTGTACAGAAATATTTGCTGGCATAGTTGGTAAACTGGAATTTTTTCAGCTCTGTGAGGAGGTGGTGTTTTGGTTTTTTGTTTAACTTAGCTTGGAACAGAATTTTTTCACTCAGATGATGTGACTTGATGTGTTTACAATACCTTCAAAAGTACCATCTCATCCAGGCAACCCCTTGATCTTAGTGGATATTTGCCAGTTCATAAGAAACAAGTGTATGATGCTAAAAAAGTTTTGCTGGAATCTTGAAAACCAAATGACTTTCTCAGCAGCAAAGATTAAATGTACTTCAGAGGCTTTATTTCTCATTGGGCATGTATTAGTTCAATGACAAAATGGTTCATGTTCTTGGGATATTTCTAGATTTAGCCAGAGTGAAAATTTGTCCTCAGTATCTGCATTTAGTTGGCTGATTTTGTCTATATTCACACAACACAAAAAACTTGCCATCTCCTTAGATATTTATCCCTTTTTAAGTAGGGGTGAAACAGCCAAGAGTTTCAAAAAGCTTTTGGAAAAGAGAAACAGAAAATGCAATTGTGCAAGACATTAAGAAACCAGGCTAAAGATGCCTTCTGTGTTTCTGTTGCGTTGTTGTAGGTCTGGTTTAACCCATCAACTCAATTTCATTCTGAATTGAGTTCAGGCTAATCTGAAAGGCTCATGAGCATTTTCAGCAAGGCTGCACTGAAGTCTTCATATATAGAACAATCAGAGTTTCAGGAACTTATGCTCTAATTCTGTTTTGCTGTGAGTATCTTGCACAGCTCTATTCTCTCTCTAGATAGTACATGCTGTTTGTTCTGGATATGCTTTTACATGTGCTCTGCAATTGTTTGTGTGTCATAAATTTGCTTCTACTTAACTGCAGCACCATTTTCTCTAAGTGTTTCGGTGCCTACTTCTAAAATTCAGTGGGCTTACTGGAATCCTGGCATCAACTGCTACCTCCATGTTGGGAGGTTTGAAAGTCATCCTGCATCTGCTCTTTTTTCCCCCTTGCCCCCTGAATGTTGTTCAGTTTGTCATCAAAAGTTTCTGATGGACAATGGCCTATGCATCATCTACCTTACTGATTCAAGAACTTAAACCCCCTATTTTAAAAGCTTCTGAAGGGTCTCACTATATCTAGAAACTGATTGAGAAAGATGACTTATATAATGGAATATAACAACTAGATTTACAACCCAGAACAAAATAAACCCAAAGATATTTTTAATCTCTTACGGATTTGAAACCTATTCATTATTTTTTTCTGCCCCCCCCCAAGCCAACAACAAATAACAGCACGTTTATTTTGCTTCTTGTATAAAGAGAATAAAAATAGGTCCCAAAACTCATGAAAGCCAGTATCAACATGTTTCAGCCCTTTCCTCTGTCTCATCCCCTGCTGTTGTATGTTGTTGCAAATCATACCTTTTTTATCAGTTTATTTTGCTTCTTGTATAAAGAGAATAAAAATAGGTCCCAAAACTCATGAAAGCCAGTATCAACATGTTTCAGCCCTTTCCTCTGTCTCATCCCCTGCTGTTGTATGTTGTTGCAAATCATACCTTTTTTATCACCCTGTGTAACAACTGTGATTTTAATCCATCCAGCTGCTTTTTTATACATACATAAGCATGGAAGTTAAATTGATGATCATTCGTTTATCTGCTCATGTAAATATGTATGTAAAAAAAGCTAGCAAAAATTAATATAATTTAATTTAATGCAGTGACCTACTTGTCTATATAAGTATGATGCAAAAGGAAGAATTGCTCAGTTGACTCATATAATGGTGCGAACTGCAAAGAGGAGATAATTAGTGCAACCTTAGGGAATTATTGTCTGGTAGAAATGTGTGGGTGTTTTGAATACAAACTTGCCTGAGTATAAGACAAACTTGTCTAGCAAGCAGTTGTGTGTGAAAACCTGAAATTAACAGGATAAGTCAATAATGTTTCATACAAACTGAACTAGATGAAGGTAGATACTTATCTGAAAGTAATGTGCCCCAAATGGATCTTTTTCCTTCTGCTTTTCTAAAAAGAAGGAAGGTTTATGATACAGAAAATTATAAGGGAAGTCTAACAGGCAGAAAGGATGAAGACAAACTTTCTTTACCCCTTTCAAGTGAAAAATTGCTTTGAATGTTTGCATGCAATTTCCCCTGGTATGAAAGCTTACAGAATATCCACAAGTCACATCCCTCAAACGATGTCCACACCTCCAGAAAAGGCAAGTGCTTCCCCTGATGCTGCGTGCTTATTGCAAGCTTCATGCTTACTTAAATGCCTTAAGGCTCTTCTCTGGGCTTGTCAGGCACCTTTTGCAGGAGAGGGAGAAAGGCAGTGACATTCTGCCATATCCACAACTGAAGTTTCATGGTTTCACTGCTTGTAAGTAAATGTTTTATGCCTGCTGTGACCCAATAACATCTCTGAAGATAATACAACTAATCCTTTGTCATGGAACATTTTGAAGACTTTCCTTAATTTGAGATAGCCCAGAAAGTAATGTAGAAATCTTTGAAGTTGTTTTTTTAAAAGTCATACATCAACTCACTCTTTAATGACAGTTAGTCTTGAAAAGTGCCTGAGTAACTCAGGTCGTTGAAGTGAAAGAATGAGGCACTGAATGTGAAGTTGCTGCAAGGAAGGACACTGGTAATTGTAGCCAAACAGTGCTATATTGACGGCATTTGGTGTTGCTTGGGTCCAGGACTTGCAACTCAAGCCCCCAACATGCTGAGGTAGCTCTGCTGTGTTGTAGTCCCCAGATAGCATCTCTGAACAGTACTGCCTACACATACAACATGGGTGTACCCTGTGGCTGGAACTACCTCAGAACTCTGACCACTACCTCCCACTTTGTGCTGTGGATGTGCCCTGTAAGTGTAACTTCTTTTGTCTGCAGCTTTAAAAAGATTCTCCTTGAAGCAGCTGTCTTCTGACTCTCCTTCTAGATGGCAGCACCCATTTTGAATATTTATTGGGAATTTATAATCTACATTCCTCTTTCATATCACAGTTCACCATTATCATAAAAGTTTGTTTTCATTTTGCAACTATAAAACTATTCAGTATTGCCATTTTTTTACCCTATCCACTAGAACAATGCAATTCCAAATCTTTTCATTTGTCTTCCAAACAGGACAATATTACATGGAGTTGGACACAGTGCCAGAGAGACATACCATGGTAATGTGCCCACTGCAATTGACAATGGGGAAAATCTCTGAAGGTATATCTGGTTCTTTGTCAGTTTGCTGAACCTTCTCACAAAACTAGTACCCCATTGGCATGTGACTCACAGAAAACAAAGAGGAGTTTAGAGCTGTAACTTGTTGTTGAACTTTTCTGTGAGGAGCTCTAGGAGCTCCTTCCTCCAGCAGAAGGGGCATGATATTAATTTGCTTGGAGAACAGTCTGATTATTTGCCTAGATGCGAGATGCTAATTACTTTTTTTTATTATTATTGCAGCTCAATGAGGTACAAATTCACATTCCAAAACTTTCGTGTTACTTCACACATTTGTAATGCAAACCATTACCACCCTGATTTCTACAACATAAAGTACAGCTGCAGCAGTTTCAATGGGTGAATCCATCACACAGTTATCTTCAAACCAGTTTTTTTAATGGTAATAAATCCTTGAATTGCCATTGTTGTTGTTGAAAAAATAAAATTTACAGGAAATTAAAACAAAATCCCCAGACCCACTAAGAAACCAACAAATCTGAGGTAAAGCTTTAAAAATAGTGAGTTAACTGTTGCTGATTCCTTTAATTCTTTTTTTACTGCTAATCTCTGACCCAGCATTGCAGTTCAGCTTGCTCAGTGCCAGCTCTTGTCTTGCAGCAATTCAATCCAAGGAAAACACAGCATGAGATTTTTTTTTTGTCTTCCTGAGCATGGGTTGGAGGTGAAAGAAAATTCAGTATTGCTAACGTAAAGTAAGTTTCTCTCCTTATTGCCACTTCTGCTTAGGCAAATAATAGGCTTTGCATTTTGTTAATTCTTTACTGATGAGAGGTACAAATTTGTTTCAATTTAACAAAGAATCTAATTTTGAGTGGAATTTATCCCTTCTTTCATCGAGATTAATCTGAGGCTTTACAGTATTTGGAAGGGTTACTGCTGACTTGGGAGAGAGAACTCATCTTTATACTGCATTAGGGTGATGGGAAGACAAGTTAAAAACAAGGGATTCTGGGGTGAGCAGAGCTCCCCTTCCCACAGAGATTACCCACAAGTTATGCAAAGATTCACTGACTGTGGTTTCTGCATCAAGGCTACTGGGCCAAAATAAAGAGCTGTCCTCTAGGAAAAAATTTGCATATTGGCTGCAAATTCCTCTGGCTCAGCTGCCTGCAATCTATCACATGTGAAAGGATTTTACACTGCAGTGTAGAAAAATGTGCACCTTGTGATATAGCCTTCAGAGCCACCTTTTTGGGGAAAAAAAATGGACATTTGCCAATGTAGTAAATTGTACTTTATACAAAAGAAAAAATAGACAGTGGTAAATAAAAGCAGAATGACTTAAAAAAAAATTGGAACACCAGAATGCGAGGAGGGATTTTACAGTGTGCATTTCAAGTCAGAGGCAAAGATCTCTGTGGAAGGAATTTATTAGTTCCCAAATCACCTGGGATCTTCTGAAAATATCCATAGGAAATTAAGCATTCTTTAATTAACTACCAGGGGAAGTTTGGAAGAGAAGGAAGCTGGTACTTTTTATCCACCCACACACACATGCATGCGCGCACACAACCCGTGTTTTGATTTGTAACAATTCCTAAGAAACTAGCAAAAAATCTCGAATGAGAAGAATTACCCAGGGAATTTGGGTTCAATTCTGACATCAACAAACACAGGCTTTTGTTAGACTGGACCCAAATGTATGTTATTCTAAGCCTAAATAAAGCTCTTGTTTGGCAAACAACAAAACCAGTAAACATTTCCTTGTCACAGGCAGCTGATTTATTTTTTTGCCCCAAGCTGTGTTTCCTTGCTTGTTTTCTGACCTAGGTTTCAGTGACTTTTCAAAATAAGCTTTCACCACTCTCATTGGACCTGGGGGACCACCGAGTCCATCCTGTGTACAAGTTTGTCATGACTCACCTCAGATGGGTATGGCCAACATATATGCAACTTTTGCATTCCTGAGCAATGCTGAAAAATTTCTTTTTGATACTATTCATGCAACAAACACTTGAAACTCCTCTTCTCATGATGTAGGAAACTTAGTATAAGTTAATAATCGATTTTTTTATATCTAATTAGTGAAAGAAGTTTATGTAGTAAAAATTGCAGTATTTGTCTAACTGCATAGGTTAGAGATGGCATTACTTGATTTGACTAGTATCCTCATCAGCAGGTAATCCCATTACTAAACAGAATTTAAAATTGCCTCTTTTAGCTCACACAAGATGTAGGTTGAATTCCAGATTTCCTGGTATTGACTATGGAAAGTTTTTATTTCCTGGTGCATCTTGGTACATTTATGACCATTTTTTCTGCCATTTTGGAGAGTCTTAATGAATTCTACACTTAGGTAAAAATGACCATGAAAAATCCAAAAGACCAGATTTTTTTATGGCACGAGTATTATTGGCAAGGGTTTTGTTAATTTTACATCCACATATTTCTCTTCTGAGACTGAAAGGACTCTTTCTGGAGTGCTGGGTTGCACTGAGATAACCATATCCCTCTCCATAGCTTTGAAATTATTTTAGAATCAGTAAGTGTGGTTATGTTATAGTTAATAACAGAAGTCTCCAAAAGCAATTAGCTTACAGTAAACCAGCACATCACTCTCCAGGATTGCTTTGTGCATTAACTATAAATCTATTTAGCCATGAGAATCAAAATGTGTTGGTGAGCAGACACTGGAACCTGCTGCTCTTTCATTAAATTTCTTGTGTGATTCAGGGAATATGAGAATAGCTGCTCAGTACAGAAGTTATATAAAAAATACAAGTTATGCACACTATGGTTTGAATGAAAGCTCGGGTTTTGTAACTGTCTGAGAAAACAATAGCAGGTGAGAGGTAATTCTGCATTTTGCTGGTATTAACATTGGAACCAAACTTAAGCTTTAATACCAAAGCCAGCTGTTGTCTGTTCTTCTACAGCTTTAACTTCAGTATTTTCATATGTTTAGGGAATAGTGTTTTTTATTGATTGTTAATCACCTTAATTATTTAACTCCCTGGCTCAATTCTTAACACATAAGATGCACATGCAAGAGCCAGATGTCACTTACCATAAATCAGTTTCCTTAATGCAATTATTATATTCCTAGGTCTGGGCCAGCAAGGTTGTTTTCTGCATCTGTGTTTTGTAAGAACCTTTTTTAATATTTTGAGTTTATCATTCACTCCCTTCATACTTTCAATGAAATTATTACCTAAAAAATAATGCAATTATTGCTTTGGAAATGTACATTGTTCTAACAGGGTTTCTAGAAGACAGATATTTCTCTAAGTCTCTAAGACCAGGAGGTTTTGGGTGGGGGGTGTTGGTTTGTTCAGAGCCTTTTTTTTTTTGCTTCTGTTGTATCAGGTTCAAATAGCTGTTTGGGGATTTGTAGCGCAGGATTTTGAAGAGTTGATAATAATTTAAGACTAGGAAACAATTATATGTTTCTAATGTACATTAGAGAAAGTAAAAATAACAAGAACGCTTATTTATGAGTGCAGTGCTACCTGCCAGTTTTCTGATCCTTAGCCCCTGTGCTCTTTGCTTTCTCTGCCACCCCTGTAAGCGAAGCAGGCATTCATTTCTAGAGGTGATCCTGAGCGTGCTCTCATTTGGTAAGTTTTTCTATTTTAATGTGACTGCAGACAACTTTGACAGTCTGCTCCCTATTGAAATCCATGGCAACACTCTCTACATGACTGAAACCATCTACTGTGACAGGCTTGCACTGCACTGCCTCCTTGCCCTTCTGCTGCTACTCACACTGTTACTTCAGGTCATTCATTATTATGCCACTTCCATAAGTTTATGATGACACAAGCTTGTGATGATTTCCCATTGCTTCATTTTGCCCAACACTTGTACAATTGGCATGTTACTAGCAGTGTTAAAATATATTTGTTTGTTTTCAGATTTTTTTCCTCCTCTATTCATCCTTGTAACTTTAAACACAATTTTAACTGTGTCCTTGAAGTGAAGGTAATATTTGCATGATTAAAGGCTGGTTGTTTTGGGTTTTTTTAATAGCAAGCTTCCTTAAAACAAAGGCTATACATGGAAAATTTAACATTTTTCTCAGTACTTTTGGTTTAATTCTTTGCTCTTAAAAAGTACTGCATCTCGAATATCAGCTCTTCTGACTTGGTCTGTTTTTCAATTTCTTTGCTAGGTCACAGGATAGATGCTGTCATTCAAAGCCCACACAAATGTGGTTAAAAAGTCAGTGTTGTTGCCTTCACCTTCACCAGGGTATGAGTTCTCTTTCTTTTCACAAAGCCCCTGAAGCTTATATTTCTGGATAGAAATAGGAGAGCTGCAACAGGTGGAATACGTTACTCTACACCTTATTCTCATAGTATAAAAAATGGATCAACAATTTTGTTATACCAGATTTCTGCTTTCTGTAAGTAATTTGGTTGATATATAACATGCAGTTTATTTTTCCTTATGTTTAATGCCCACAGGTCAAATAATTTCAAATGGAGTCTGCCTTTAATCCTGTGGGCTGAGAGCTGCCAAGTGATGAGCTATAGAGGCAGCTCTCCAGAGAACAGCTTTTTCAGAGTAAAAACCAGGGTTGCTGCTTGCAGCTGTTTTATGGGGGGGGGTCAGTTGTGCAGGTCAGGTTTTGGGAAAGAGGACTCATTTTCTTCCTACTGAACTTTTATATAGCATGGTTCTCTAGGTGAGCAATGAGCAGTGAGCATGCAGCTCTTGACTCTCAAGGCTGGATTTGATTGTGGCTAGCATGAAAGCATTATTCATTGAGATCCTACATCCAACAACATGAGGAGTTGGAGCCTCATTACCACAAAGCACATGGTGCTGGCAGCTCCCCTCTAAATACCTGCCAGACAGCCCCTGGGCTTTGGGTTTGTATGTACACAGCTCACAGTGGAAAAGGCAAAGCACAGGGGGCAGCATTTTGCTACTTCTCTCTCTCTGGGTACCAGTTCTGTAACAGAAAAACTTGTCTTAATGTAAAAATACACCCTAATAGTAACCTGGGTCATTTCAGCAGGCACAGTTTGAAAAGAAAAAATAATTTCCTTAAGGAGGTTTGTATGTGGGGTTTTGTTTTTGTTTTGTTTGTTGGTTTTGTGGTTTTTTTAATAGAGCTATATTAAACAGCCTTTTAAAAGTTGCATTGGAAAGTAATCATAAATTTAAAATCTCTGTCACATGCTTTGAGAAATAGAAGGGTTGGCCCAGTGTTCTCCTGTGTATTACAAATGATGATTTAGTATTGTCTTAAGAAGACAAGGCTCAGGTAACACTTGTTGAAAAGCAGAAACCCTATGGAAATTAATAGGAATAATATAGAAGCTCAGAGAAACACCTCCAGGCAATCTTTCAAATTTCTGATCCAGAATAAAAGATACTGTGCTTCCACAGGGCCCATTTTCTTTATTAGTAGGTGAACAGTTGTCTCTCAGAAGAAATCCAGTGACCTTGCAGAAATTCATCATCTCAGCTTTAATTTCAATGATGTTGAATAAAACTTTAAAAAATGCTTCCTAGTTAAATAAAGTCACAGCAGAAACCAGTATTCCCAGGAGAAAGGGGAATGTGCAGTAGGCATGGGCTTTTTGGAGGTTTTGCTCATTACAGACACATTTTCAGAAGAAAAAGTATTTTGGGAAACAAGAAAATTAGACAGACCCTGTTAGGAAAGATACTTGACATATGTGTTGGACAAGCTGAGCTACCAACTTGCTGAGTTAACAGCTGTTACCTGCTAACTTCATGGGGTGGAGGGAAAAAAAAACCCCAAACAGGTGCTTATTTAAGTCCATTAGAAGCTGTTTCACAGAAGGGAGGAAATAACTTTACCCCAGTCCTAGGACTGTGGTAATTACACTGTTCTAAAACAAGATGTTTTGGGAGCACAAATGACTCCTCAGATAGCTTTGGCCATTAATTGCTGTGACATTTCTAGCATCTAACCTCACTCCAAGACACTCCTGGGTCTGTCTGTTTTCAAACAAAAGCCTCAAAAATAAGCTGGCAGGAGCTGAATTAGCACCATCAGATCTCAGCAATTAAACTCCAGCATTATTACCAAGCCTAGACACTAGGCACTAAGAGCATCTCCGTGCAAGGAGCAGCTTCATCTTTGCTACAGTGAACACATTTTTTCCAATTAGCAGTATTAAAATTTTGTTCTCATTCCTTTTGAAATCTGCATCAGAAATCTGTTTGGTTTCCTTGTTTAGGAAGGCTTTTTAGTTGATTGCCAGCTTAGGGTTGCTGGTTTTGTTATACGTTTTTTGGAGGCGTTTGTTTTGGTTTTTTTTGCAAGCATTGGATTAAAACTCTTCCCATTATCTTTATCTGAAATATTAGAGAGTATTAGGAAATTCTCCTTAAATTCCCCAAGCTTTCTTTTATGTATGAGATTACTGAAGAGTTCATTACAACACTAACAATCAAAACATAAGCTGTCTTTCTTGTTCTTGAATTCAAGAACACTAAATATGAGGCAGCAAAGGTAACCAGGAAGGGGAAATCCTACTGGCTGAGTTGATATCTTTAATCATTAACACTTTAACATTGGGCCAGCAATAAACAAATGATAGATGCTCTCTACTAACCCCTCTCCCTT
>NW_009952189.1:164935-176427 GCF_000747805.2 Chaetura pelagica
CTCAAAATTCAACTACACAGCTTCAGTGAACCAGTAATGATAAATTTAAAAATAATAACAACAATAATAATAAAAACAAACAAAACAAAAATACCCAAACCCAAAAAAACACCACTAATGAAATACATACAGAGTGTTGCACTTCTCCCCCAGTAACACTCATATCACAACCAAGGCTACAGGGCAGATTTGGAAAGTCCCAGACTGAGCTCCTGGAGACAGCAGCAGACAGCTGGATGCAGGAACACAGGGATTCAGGAGTGCACAGATTGGTATCAAAGGCAGAAAAACAAATGGAGTCCTCCCAGGACACTGGCCATGAACAAATAGAGCTTGACCCTTGTGATCCCTCAGACTTATATTGAGCATGACATGTATGGGATGGAATACTTAATTTGGTTGGTTTTGGTCACCTGTTTGGTCTGCTCCTCCCTACAGGAGGGTCACAGGTGTGACCCCTTTACTCTCTTCTGGTTCCAGAGCATAAGGTAGTTTTACAGAACTAGCATCCTTGGTTCTGCAGGCAGTTCTCCAGCAGTAAACATTCAGCATTTCCAGTCCTAGAAGCAGACACTGACTGAAAAATATGCTGTTAATTTCAACAAATGCAGCTACTAGAAGAGACAACTGAAAGGTAAAATTACTAGTAAAATGGGCTCTATCCTGGCTCAAACCAGGACAGACTGAAACTTGCCAGGTAGCCAGCAGTGTTGAAACATTTTGTTTCAAGCAAATTACATACAAAGAAGATGAGAAAAATCTCAAAGTATAAAACACTGTTGTCAAAATGAGGGAGACAACAGGGTTCACTTCTCGGTTGGCTGCTGAAGGTGACAGTAAAGCTATTGAGCCATAAGCTGGAAGGAACAGCTGACACTCTCAACTCCACACGCAATTGTCCTTGTGCACCTGACTTCATTCTGGACGGAAAGATGCAATTCTCCAAAACTGGTAACATAAAACTGTTCTAATTCTGTACTAGGCATTTTAAAGCTCATTTGCTCTACTGCTGTTTCCAGTCACTCCCTTTTTGGGGGGTAGATAACATAAAGTCACCCCACTGTTTTATCTACTGTCCCTTATAGATCTGATTAATGATTGCAGCTACTTTCTCAGTGTTCCACAAACAGGCAAAAATGAGGGTTTTCTGGTTTTTTCCACTGGGGTGATTTAGGTGGCTTTTCATACAAAGTTTAATTACAATTCTGAAAACAAGCTTGCTTTACACTATTAGGAAATAATACATGAAAATGCTTGCACATTTTCAGTTTCCAATCTCCTGATAAGATACTACTTAATTAGTCTACTTCTTCAGAGCATAATAACCTGCTTTCTACCTTTTAGTTCCATAAATCATTTCACTTAAGATTCTTTGTGAGAAATACAAGAGATCAGTGTATTCTTCAGTATGTCAAAACTGTATCTGAGAATAAGGCCTTAGTTTGTCATCATCTGAGCAAAACCACTTCTTAGATCAAAAGTAATTGTAGCTTTATATACTGCTGTGAGTCAAGTAAGCATGTTTATTAGTGTGATTTAAGAACTGTTTTACATTTAAAAACCCTATATGTATCAAAGCTGTTCATAATTCATTAGGTATTTAGCAGAGTTTATTTTTTAAACCTAATAAAAACCTAAGGCAAGCTATCAAGCTATGCAGAAATATTATGTATAGAAATAATTTTAAAGGCATTATTAAGACTGGCTCCAAGAAAGACTGAACTGATACTCAATTCCAAACTTGAACAAAAGGTGTCAATTGCTAAAAGCAAAAGACAAGTGGATTCTAAGGGATGACTGATCTTATCCCAAGTCCCTGTGGTATCTTGTTCAGATAATGAGAAACAATCTATGGACTATTTTAGCATTTTTTCATATTATATCCAGATTATATTTTTCTAGACCGAGGATTTTAAAAAAGCAAAAGTAGACTTCAATTATGTGCATTAGTACATATATGTGTTACTAAAAAAAAACCAGCAGACTATATTCCTGATTAAATATAATCTAAATGATCAAGGTTTGGAACTCTAAAGTATGCAAGAAGGAACCCCCGTGATTACATTGCTGCTAGTTGTGTAATACACAAATTCAGCTGAGAGATGGTGCTTCTCTTAGCACATGCCCTTTCACTTACTGTCTGCAATTCAGTTTTCATTCAATCCATCATTAAATCAAGACAGACAGACCTGCAGCATTTGAAATGGAATATGACCAAGTCACCAGTTTTGACGTCTAGGTCCAAAATGTATTTCTCCTAAGAGGAACCCATCTACACCAAATAACAGGGGTTTTTTTGGGTTTTGGGTTTTTTTTACAATGATAAAGCAGCGAGTTGTCTAAGATGCTGAAATATATTGTCAAAATAGTTTAAGATGCAAATATATTACCTATATTTGGGCATTTAGTTTATTTTCTTTGATAATACCTATACATTCCTTCTTTTTTGAGCACTTATCCCTGGTAGCTGTAAGTTGGTTACAACTAAAAGCTACCTCTCTTGAAGGCAGAGTAGCAATCAAAACTGAGTCACACACTTGTCAAAATGTTCCTTTAAGAATTCTTAAATACCAGCTACTCACAAGAAGCAAAACCAGAACCCGAATCCTAACAACACTGTCCCACTGGAGAAGTTTGTATAATGCATCCAAGATTTGTTTAGACCATCAAATTGATTAATAGAGGTAGTAGTAAACCTGGCAAACCATTATTAAACATAGCTGAGTAAGTCCTCACATTGTAAATTATTTAACATTTGAGTACTGAAAATGTTAGACCTGTATCTGTATTCAAACAGATACACTTAAGTAAAACCTCACAGTGATATCTGAATTAGGTAACCAAGTAGCCAACTACATTCAACCCAATTTAATTTGCTGCCTAGAAAGTGGCGTTGTTGTATCAGTCCTAGATTATACAGAAGCATTTTTTTTGCTATTTAATACACTCAGTTTCAGCACAGTGGTATCAGTACTGGAAACTGGTCAAACCCCAAGTACCAGTCTGCAACTATACCTCAAATTTGTCACAGCAACAGGATGACACCAAAAAAAAAAAAAAATCTTGTTTAAATGGAGGTGTCAACATTTAAGTATAGAAAACTACACTCAAAGCTGACAAATAATCTATTCTACAATATTTCATTTTACATAAAATATTATGACCTAGACACCCATTTTTGCAATTACACAGCAATTTCCATTATTGTAAAAGATTGCATGTTTTAGCTATTCCTACTGCAGGAATTTACATGCTTTTTAAAACTGATAACCTCATTAATATATGTCTGCTACTGAAACTTTTTTTAACACAGATACTGTGTAGTATTGGAGATTATTCTGCAATTTGTCACATATAGGTGAGTAAAAGTGAACTTGCAACTCAAAACACACTAAAGAACCAGCTTGTACAGTGACACTGAACCTAAAGACCCTGATCTTGCATATTGCTCATACTTTTTTAACAGATTACCCCATTACCACCTACCAAAACACCTGTGAGGTAACTCTTCCACACTGTTAACAGCATGAGTTTTCACTGTGAACCTTGATAACCTTCTCAATTAGAAATGATTGAAATAAATTTTTAAAAAACCCTTTCCCCACCAGGGAATTAAGAGGGCAAACCAGAGTATTATCCAAAAACATTACCAAGTAAACAAAAAGTTTGTGCAAGTGCATTTAAATAAGCCATCTAAAACCGTAACTAACTTAGGCAGCAAGTAGAAGACAATTATTTTCAAGTAAACAAGTTGCCTGTATACCAAAAATCTCTTTAAATTGTAGCTCCTTCATTTCAAACAAATGCTAGACCTTATGAATTAAGCTATTTGCATTTATCTATTTCATGAACCAAAGATTTTCTTTATTAACTGAAATTCCTAAGTTTCAGATACTGAAGTAGTAACATCAAGACTACATTCAAGGTAATAATATTTAAAGAGAATGCAACAAATCAGCGCAACATTGGACTGCTGGGGAAAATACTATTTATTATACATTTAAATACAAGTTTGAAATGTGTTGTGGACACATCTGCAGGATTACAGGTAAAAAATAAAAATGTACAAAGTTATGTTCTGCATCTCTCAAGACTGATGCTTCAAAAAAGCTTCACAAAATACCAGGAGTTCATCATTATATGAACAACAAAGATAATAATGCATACAATCTCTTGCTTAGCAGATTATCTTTGTTCCCTCCCTCCATAAAGTACCTAGAGTTTGTAAACAGTCTTTAATAGTGTTAATAGCTTTAAGGAATGTGTAATCACAGTTTGTGCGGATTCATCCTGCAAGGATTTATGATGCTACACTGTAGTTTCGTGTTTCCATAACCCAGTTCTAATATTACCAGTACTGTCTGCAGTGAGCAAGGGTCCATCCTGTCCACTGCTTTTAAGTGGTCCATTCTGAATGGCTAAATTTAAGCCATAAGATTTTTGTTGGTTTTCAAGTTCAACCGCTATTGGTTTCCTTAGAATATCTTTTTTGTTGTTGGCAGCTATTGTCTTGTCAGTATTTCCACTACTTTTTGGAAGTGTACTGCAAGCATCACTGCTGTCTTGTTGGGATTGGTTATACTGACGTTCTCTGTAGGCCAAATAGGCTCTTCGGCTCCTTGAGTGCCCTTCGCTGTTGCTTTGTCTACTCTTAGGTAAGCCATTTTGCACACTTCCCTCCACACTGGTAGGAACATCATAGGCATACTCCCTCAACACTGCAAGCCTGCTAGCACGATGCCCTTTGCTTCTGTTCTTATGGTGCCGACTTGGGTGGCCATTGGTCCGAAACTGTACCTCTAATGGAGCTACGTGCATTTTGATATCATTATCCACTGAATGTTCAGTGAGACTGTTATCAAGTTGAGGACCCGTGTTCAATGGCAGAGACGTAGGGTGGCACTGAGCTGCTGCAGCTTGTAAGTTAGTTAGTTTACAACCTTGAGAAGAATTTTTTAAGCTTGATGCACTTTTATTTGTGCATGAAGATTCTGCACTACTGTTGGTGCACTTTGGGGCCTCTCCGTTGGTTCCACTGGAACTGGAGGGCTGCACATTTACTTGCACCGAATACGTGCTCCTTCCAGGGCAGCAAGTCGTTATCCAAGCATGCCTGACATCTTCCCTGTTAACACAATGGTGCACCATAAGAAAGGCACTGAGACTTAAACACGTTGCCCCAAAAAAACAGCTGAAGATCAGGTCTGTGGGATAATACAGGGAAACCGACAGAGCTCCAAAGATCCACAGAGCAACGTACAAAAGCAAAGTAAGGCCCACACCCAGCAGCTGTGCTTGAAAACTGTGCTCGTTCTCCAAAGCAGATGTGGAAACTAGTGACACTGACAAGGAATCTTGATGAGCCAGTTCCCCGTGTTCATTGGTGGCCAGACGCTGCTGCTCCTCAAGGGGCTCCTTAAGTTCATATTTACGTTCCGGGTGACGTTTTAGTTG
Source organism: Chaetura pelagica (assembly GCF_000747805.2). Classification (NCBI taxonomy): domain Eukaryota; kingdom Metazoa; phylum Chordata; class Aves; order Apodiformes; family Apodidae; genus Chaetura; species Chaetura pelagica. The sequence goes on from NW_009952189.1 coordinate 170,390, forward strand.
TATGAATATGCTGAGAAAATACATGCAGTTTATGAAAATGATAAAGCTAGCAGGTCCATAAAATGCTCCTAAGCTAGGTTCCCAGCTCATCCAACAACTGGAAAAGAAACAAGCCAAAGAAACAAAATTAACATCTTCCCACAAGTCACTTATACTTTATCAGTTCATAATGGTACTTTGAAAGGATCTTGGCTGCGAGACATTTTCTGGATGAATCAGAATTGCAATATGTACTTAGAAAAGCAAACCCATTAAATCTTACAAGATAGCTCTCAGTTATATGGCACTTACTAGGGAGCGTTAGGTCTGCTGCCGTAATTTCGGATGTTTGCTGCTGCTGTTATTCCACAAACTATGACAGGGATCCCTCCACCAATAAGGTAGAACCTAAAAAATAAAGCCAGTATATCAGTGGCTGCTTAATGGCAATGGATTTTCTTCAGTCACCGTGAAGGAAATGAGAGCTTTCCAGGATTCTGGAAATATGCAAGTTGCTTACAGTAAGTCTTCCTCACTACAAATTTTCTTCCTCCAGTTGTAAACCACCCTCACCTCCCTCAAAGGCACTGAACACAGTTACAAGGAAGAAGCAAATGCTGGCAGTCAAAAGCTGTAAGGTGCTGGAAGACAATACAGAAACTTGGAAGGAAAACATTAATTGTATGTCTCTTGTTCCAGATATGGATTTGCTCAATATTACAGACACTATGTGCAGAAGATCAGCCATAAGAACTCTTGTTACTAGTCTCGTTTTTTTGTATGGAGGGGTTTGGGAGGGTGGTGTTGATGTTTTTTTAATTGATTATATTTTAATGGACTCCATAATCTCATAGTATATAGCTCTTCCTTCCCTGTGGTGGCATTAATGAGAACTACACCTTCACAAGGACATGTATTGAAGGAATGTGGTTACAACTGGCCTTGACCTACACAAAGGTACCAAGTATCAAAACAAACAAACAAAAAAGCACACTGGTATATTGCTGTGTCCAAGTCTTTAGCAATACCTAAGAGCCCAAATTACAAACCAAAATTATAATGCAGCAAGGAGCTGTATGAACATGGTAGTAAAGTAAATAACATGTACAAAGCATGCTAGAGGAGATGCAGTAATATTAGCATCATGGGGCAGAACAGTCTACAAGCCAAAGCTTTTCCATCAGTTAGATCAAAAAGAGAAAAACAAACCTAATGACATGGGTACACACGGGGTGTTAAAATGGCAACAGAAAAAAAAAAGTAAATAGTGAAATGTTGTGTTTCTAAGTAGAACGTTCACCCAGTTTTTGTATTATATTAATACAAATATTTTTATTTTATGTCATGTTTTACATTAAGTATCTCATTTTAAAGATCTTCAGCAGGGCTCTTCATAAAGCAGTTCTTTTATGTGAAAAAAAACCCCAAACCGTTTCCTTTTGACTTGGCTGGAGTTTGCTGAACAAAATAACAGTTCTTCACAATAAACTTTGTGATTTCCTTTCTGTGACTGGCAGCTGAATATCTCAGTTATTTTTACACCCTCTTGCCTGGCACAGCAATGCAATACACTTGTTTTTCACAGTTAAGAAATTCCAACCAGTGTCAAGCATTGCACTGTTTTCTCAACATGGCTACTGTGAGCCACAATAAATCCCTCCTCTAGTGTCTATAGCAGCTTTCTGAAGAACACCAGATCAGTTTCAAAGACTCCACCTTTTTCAAGTTCTGTGACAGAGTCCCATTAAACACACTGAATTAATATCATCCTAACCAACAAAACTGTTTTTTTAATTGATTATATTTTAATGGACTCCATAATCTCATAGTATATCGCTCTTCCTTCCCTGTGGTGGCATTAATGAGAACTACACCTTCACAAGGACATGTATTGAAGGAATGTGGTTACAACTGGCCTTGACCTACACAAAGGTACCAAGTATCAAAACAAACAAACAAAAAAGCACACTGGTATATTGCTGTGTCCAAGTCTTTAGCAATACCTAAGAGCCCAAATTACAAACCAAAATTATAATGCAGCAAGGAGCTGTATGAACATGGTAGTAAAGTAAATAACATGTACAAAGCATGCTAGAGGAGATGCAGTAATATTAGCATCATGGGGCAGAACAGTCTACAAGCCAAAGCTTTTCCATCAGTTAGATCAAAAAGAGAAAAACAAACCTAATGACATGGGTACACACGGGGTGTTAAAATGGCAACAGAAAAAAAAAAAAGTAAATAGTGAAATGTTGTGTTTCTAAGTAGAACGTTCACCCAGTTTTTGTATTATATTAATACAAATATTTTTATTTTATGTCATGTTTTACATTAAGTATCTCATTTTAAAGATCTTCAGCAGGGCTCTTCATAAAGCAGTTCTTTTATGTGATAAAAAACCCCAAACCGTTTCCTTTTGACTTGGCTGGAGTTTGCTGAACAAAATAACAGTTCTTCACAATAAACTTTGTGATTTCCTTTCTGTGACTGGCAGCTGAATATCTCAGTTATTTTTACACCCTCTTGCCTGGCACAGCAATGCAATACACTTGTTTTTCACAGTTAAGAAATTCCAACCAGTGTCAAGCATTGCACTGTTTTCTCAACATGGCTACTGTGAGCCACAATAAATCCCTCCTCTAGTGTCTATAGCAGCTTTCTGAAGAACACCAGATCAGTTTCAAAGACTCCACCTTTTTCAAGTTCTGTGACAGAGTCCCATTAAACACACTGAATTAATATCATCCTAACCAACAAAACTGTCTTACATGCAATGAATTTCCCAAGAATAAAGCTTATCTACACTACAGTGGAAGAAGGCTTAACAGGTATTAAGTTATTTAAACCCAAAGAACACAAAGCAGATTAAGTGAAATATGGCAAATAAGGAGAAAAATGTGTACCTACAGACATTTATCTGTTTTTTTAATCTGTTCCGAAATTCTGAAAGGCATACTGAGGAGCAACATAAACAGTGTGGAAGCAGAGAACAGTTGTTTTGTCTCTCTGCATTCAAATATTAGGGAGCCTGATAACAGTAGGTGACCTGTTCCAAACAAGTAAGAAACTCTTTCAAAAAACTCTGTCCTATGCCACTATGGGTAGTTTTGTTTTGAATACATGTGAAAAAGGCAACTGAAATCTATCTATGGCTCTTTCATGCAAAGACATCACACACCTCTCTGCATGAGGGAATTCCTGATCTGCAAGAAGTTGGATATTGAGAAAATCTAAAAAAATATGGAGCATGTTTGCTCCCTTCTGATATTCGTCTCCACAGTTACTACCATTGTCATCAATGAGGTGTCAAAATCTGAAATGGTCTGGAGATGTTTATATCTATGCAGAGCTGAACCTGTGGGGCTGTCAATTTGACTGCACCATATTCCAAAGCAAAAAATCCATGACAAATAAGGGATAGACAAAGATGTTAAAAAGGCTACTCAGGACCCTGCTGTCAGACAAACAGTGATGGGCAGGATACCCTACAGTGAATACAACATATTTACTGCAAATTTCAGTTCATGATATCTAGAAAAGAATTTCCTATTTTCTGCACTCTCTATACTTCAAAATCAATTTTCAATAGTAGCTTGTACACTAATGAAAATTAATCAACTTCTGCCATCTTGTGGAGAATTTCAGCTTAGCAGTTTTTAATTAATACCCAGAGGATCAGTGAGCTATATGTATGATAATGTTTTCTATTAAAATATTTGACATACGGTGAATTTCAAATATAATTAGTTTGTTCCATTTCAGTGATTTCAGAAATAAAAATTCTAAAAGGAATGCTTCATAAGGAGCACTATTTTCATTTGATAATGACTGATACCTTTTTTTTTTTCAAATTATTTTTATGCAATCTCTGGAAAACACTAACTTTACTTACTTAAACTGCAGTGTTTGCAAATTGTGTGATAACAGAGTTCTAATACATTCTTTCTTCTATGATAACTTAATGAGAAATATTGTTACCTGAAGTCTTACTCAAAGCTACAGCAGTGATGCTGAAACGCTACTGATTTCTTAATTTACAAATCAGGAATTTAGCACTGCAACAGTAATATATGAGACCAATTGTCCTTCATCTCATCCTACTCAACATAACGATGAAGAACAGGAAAATCTGGAAGGGACTCTACAGACCTGGACAGAATTTTTTTTGTGAAAGGCACTTGTAAAAAACCACTGTTGACGTGCATTGACGTATTTTGGTCAGAATATAAGCATAGCAACCAGGGAAATAATGAGTTGCAGAAACAAATAACAGACTCACCTCAGCATTGGTCTGGGTGGAGGAGGTGGCTCATCAGGATCTTGACATCTTTTTGCTTTTTTAGTTACTTGCTTGTAAATGTTACGAGATGTCACTCCCAGCCACAGTACTGTTGCAAGAGTGGAATAATGGAGAATTATCCCAACCTTAAAAAATAAAGAAAAATGAATCACCAGAGATTTCCTTTCTACCAAGTTAAAAAAATCAATCATGTAACATCCAACTTGCATAAAACCTGAATTTGAAGGCTCAGTTCAAGAGAAGAAAAAATCCCCTTATTTTATAATTACTGTTCTAAATGCCAAGCCATTGTGGTTTTCAAAAATGTAAAATCTATTATGCAGGCCTGTCTGTGTATCAGTTTGGTCTGTAATGGCTAAGTAGGTGCAGTTGCCTCTAGTGGAAGGAAAACTTAATGTGGGAAGAACTTTGCTGGCCAATATTTTTAAGATTTTCTATCAATGATACACTTTAGGAAACTATTTTATGGAACACTTTGTCTGATTTTACAAATAATATTCAAATTGAAGTAAGTAAGGGAACAGCAAGATAATGATACTGTGGTAACTACTTAGCAGGTGGCAACTGCATCTGCATTATTCTATAAACTGAGTGTTGCTTTTTTAAAAGAAGTTTGGGGAATTCTCAAGTCCCCTGTTTTTTTTTAAGAAAAGGTACAATCTGGTTTCCCTGTATTTCCTTACTTATTAGTCAACACTGAGATAAACTGACTGCAAGTAGTTTTCATATATCCCTTTAAATGAGAGCAGACATGCATGGAAGTGGTGACACTTTAGTTTGTTAAGATGGAGATGGGGTTTTGTGCAAGTTCAATCGCCACTAAAAGAACTGTAAACAACCCATCATATCACACCATTTCTCTTGGAGGATTACTGTCTTGAAGAAGGCAAGAAAAAAGATGACAGTTTGTCAAACTATTTCCTCATCTCCATATTTAGATATATGTGCGTGTGTGCACAGATTAGCATTTTCTTTTTATTTGTAGGAAAAAGATCAGGGACATATTTTATTGCAGTACATTGAACCACTGAACAAATAACTACTGTAACTTCAATCAGAAAGTATGATGGAATATTATGGTGAGGGATTAGAAACTTCTATGAATCACAGGATAGAAAAAAGAAAACATTTTTTAAATTCACTGGTATAATTCCAAAGCAGCAACTGTTATTACACCGAAACACGGCAACTGAACCGGAGATGGCCAAACCTGAGACAAACAAAGCATTTTAAAAGAGGAGTCCCATTAAAGCAAAAAATCCCAGTAAAGTTTATTTAGGCAAAGCACAGGTCTTCAACTGAAAACATCCCTCTTTCTGTCTCTTAAAGTTATGTTGAGCAAAGTGTAAATAAATCTTTCACTGCCTGTGGAAATTACTTTTTATATGGTCTCTAAAGGCCACATACAGGCTTATAAAACAATTTTAAAATAAGTAAGTCTCAAAAAGAAAATGAACAGGTAAAAACTTTTTTGGTTTTGTCATAGCATTTTGGGAAAAAAAGTTTCTGTCACACTTCTGAAATACTTTTCCACTTTAAGTAAAAAATCAGCTTTATCTTTTTGGCTGGATGAAAATACAAGATAAAGCTTTAATAAAAAAAGAAGACTGATTTTTTTTTTTCTAAATTTTACATTCTGATGAAAATGTCTGTACAGTATCAGTGTTCTCTAAGAGGTAAGGGGTGCATAAACATATATAGGAGCATGAAAGTGGCCATTAACTTCAAGTGCTTTTGTATTTACTTACTGTTTTGCAAA
>NW_009952189.1:176453-229725 GCF_000747805.2 Chaetura pelagica
AATATGAAAGCTCAGGTTAACTAGCATATGCCAGCTTTTTACACTGATCCTGATCACACTGTTAAAAAGAAACAAATTAGACAACATGAAACACAGCTGCATTATTGTCTTTCAGAAAGTAGCAAGACACACTTGTGATAAATGAGATATAATTACTGTTAATGATTGTTTGACTACCACATATTTTGTAATCAAATATAATCTCTGGTCTTCATCACAAGAAATTAAAACACCCTCCTATTAACTAGCTTTATAAAAGTATTTGGGGCCTGATTAAAAAATGTTAGGCTTCAAGATTTCACATCAATAGAAGTGTAAGGGGCTGAATAGTTTTTTTAATTCTACAGTCATTCTTGAGTGGTTTCTTATCATGAAGTAAAAGCAAAGAATTAAAGAGGTACATGGTTACGAGAGCTTAATTTTCATATTCAAGAACAGACTAAATAGCTACTTGCATAACAGTTAGTTTGCATCAACAAATTCTATAGAAAAAAAACCCAAGAAATGCAGATTACTATGTCTTGTTCCTATCAAAAAGAAAAAGTAGTACTAAGCCCCATTAAACTAATTTCTTTAGTTTAGTGATGTTGATTCATACCTGTGATGGTATATATAACTGACTATGATCATCAACAGACACATTAGCAAAACCATGGCAGTAGCATAAATTACTGGGTGCAAAAGATCAGCTGGCTGCACATATAATTCAGCTCCTGTCAAGTCCTGACAAGAAAAACAAAATTAACATTAGTCCACCTTATCTCTTCATTCTGTGGGGTAGGGGAATCGGCACAGGGAACACAAAACAAAGAACAGGAGTATTCTAGATTAAATCCTCCCATGACCCTCCAATTATTATTTGATGTTCTGGCTTTCTTCCACAATTATCTGCTGTTCTGGCCGACCTTTATAAATGCAGTCACAAATCTCACAGAACAATTAAACTTCACATATGCTTGAATATAAAGAGAAGTCAGCAGCTTATAGACACGCACAATTTTCTTCTTAAAATACTTATCTGTAGAGCATGTAGAACTGTGTGTTTCAGTTATGAATCCTGCATGTGTTCTGCAACAACCCGAAGAACGATACAGAAGTGCCCTCAGCAAGTTTTCAGATAATGCCATAGACTGGGGAGACTGATCAATAGATTGGATGATATTCAGAGGGATGTTGTTGAGCCAGATAAATGGTCTGATAAAACATCATGAAATTCAGCAAAGGCAAATGTGAAAAGATCAGCATCTGGGATTGAATAACCCCATGCATGCAACAATACAGTCTGAGCACTGTACTGAAAGCAACAAAAGAACCACTTCAGGGTACAGGTAGACAAAAGTCAAGCACAAGTCAGTAGTGTAGCCTGCAGCCCAAGGCCATACCTGCCTGTACTAGCAAAACCACAGCAAGTGGAGTAATTAATTATTCCCTTCTCTACAGGATCACGAGGCCACCTCTGCAGAACTGTCTTCAACCTGAGGCTCCCCAGTACAAGAAAGGCACTGACATACTGCATGGAGCAAGTCTAACCACATCGCTGGGATGACTAGCAGGCTGAAGAACACAATGTCTGAGGCTAAAAATGTGGGTTTGTTCATCTTCAAGAAGAAAAGGAAGATAAGAGAAATATCATTAATATACTGAGCTACCTACTGGGGTAGTGTGAAGAAGACTGAGTCAAACTCTTCTTGGAGCTGAACAATGAAACGATGAGAGGGAATGGACACTATCAGCAATGTGGAAAATTCTGATTAGATACACGAAAAAAATTCTGATGTGTTGACCTACTGCCCAAAGAGACTGTGTAGTCTCTGTCCCTGGAGATACTCAAAGCTTGACTGAAGATGACCCAAAGCAATATGATCCAACTTTGAAGCTTAGAAAACTTCAAGCAGATAACTGGACCAAATGACACCCACATGTTCCTACCAGACTGCTATTCTATGGTTATTGTTTGACTGGAATAGAGAGCTGATAACTCAAATAGAATCCAACAGCTTTTTAGCATTATTCAAGTTTTCTGAACCCACCTGTCAAAATACTACCCAACGACTAAGCATGGAATGGAACCTTGGGACTGTTAAAGCATGGCAGTATTTCAAATAACATCTGAGGAATTACATTTTCATTTACTACCAAGAACAGCAAGAAAAATTAGTTGTTTGGATGCAGTTACAATTTACAAGGGATCCAATTCCATACTAGCAATGAACAGTAAAAAAAAACAAAAAAAACCAAAAAAAAACAACAACCCAAAAACACCCCCAAACCCCCCAAAACCTTAAGCTCTCTCCAGCACAAAATAAAACAAATTTGCTTGACAAAGATCAGTGGAAAAAATCTGTTAAGTCATTTTTCAGAATACAGACACTTCTGCCACCTATAATTCTGAGTATATCACTCAAACCTCTAGAGTTGGCTTACTCAGACCTCTAAGAAAGTGTGCTGGGGAAAAGGAAAACTCTGGCATTTGCAAGGAATGGCAGAACATTAGAAGGAAGCTTCCATTTGTTTTGAGAAAAGTCAGTGTGATATATAATCTGTTTTTAAGGTTAAACAGGGTAATCTGATGCAAGAGAAGAGTTCTTGAACTGATGCTTACAATTCGAGTCAACAGTCTCTTCACCATTCCTTCAATTGTTCTTTCATCAGAATACAAATTTGTTATGCCTAACTAACTCATCAACCTAATTCCAAACTAATTTAGTTAGATTGTCCATTCAACTTTTATGTATTTGGTTTTCTTTGGCACCTGGAAAAAACATTTTGGGAAAGATCATAAGATATGCCTCAGGCAGCCAGTGTCATCTGATTTCAACACTTCCCATAGCCTGGTTGATATCCAGCTGGAGATGCCTGGGAACCCACTGCTGCTACAAGCATGAGCGAGTGTTTTGTCACATGCAGCTGGTGAGTATCTCAGAACAGACACAGCAGAATTCTGGTTGCTACTTCCAGATTGGTGACAGGTAGCAAGATGTTATGCATGCACTCCTGTGAACTTCAAGAGCTACAGAACAGTAGAGATGACATTAAGAACAACCTTGTTGCATTTATAGCCAACTAGCAGAACTCTGTTTCTTCTCAGCTGCCATTGCTGTTTTTTCCTTTTGCTGCAGGCTTGTACTAATGAGATTTTATCTGAGCCTCCTGCTAATATCTTCTATTATTAAAGAGTGGTTAAAATTATTTTCAAATAAAATACAAAGTTTATAGCTTTATCTTCCTAAATCACTAGATTAGAAAACTAGGCAGTCAGTTATAGGTTTTCTTATCAGTGAGAACTTTATGCTATGAAACATCTAAAGATGGGTCAAGTACACCACAACCTGCTTTTTTCTACACACAAGTACTAAAGTAAACTAAAAAAGAGTGAAGTAACTCTGGTTAAGGCATTTGTCACCTAGCCAGGAGGACGGAATATTTTGTTCATGTCCCTCCTGCCAGTACTGTTCATGTATTAGACGATAATGACAACTGCTGAATTAGAAGCCAGACTTCTAAAACTGAAACCAGAAGAACTTTCTATGAGCCTGGGAACACACCCTAGACTTTGACAACACTATGGGAGTCTACAGATTAAATAGGCTAGTTTAGCTTTTTTAGTTAATGTATGGATAGGCATTATGAAACCCTTTTTCAGCAGCTACTTCAATATCCAAAGCTTTTACAATGTATTAACTTTGTGCTAGGAACATCTATTAGATGAGCACTGCTCTTTGTCCCCCTCCATCTACCTTCCCTCCTCTCCAGCCCCTACAACGTAATATTTTGAGTAGCTCAGTATTTAAGGAATACCAGCTTTGTGCAAGCATAGAATGAGAGCTACTGGCAGAAAAGGAAGAAGGCTGCTCCTTCCTCTAACTTTTTTGATTTCTGAATGTCAAAAGCTGACTCACAATAAGATATTTATATAATCTTACCTTGTATTAATTTAGAAATAGTAATTTACAGCACTAGATTGAATATGCTTTTCATTTTTCTTCCTCCAGATGGCAGAAATGTGACCAATTTAAAGCATAAACTCTCTTTACATGCATACTGCATATAGAAATGAAGTTTAATTCTATTTAAAAGAACACTAATGCTTTAGGAAAGGATTATAGATTTTATACTATCAAATAAGGCAGCAACAGGATTATAACAGTTTGAAGTAATTTAAAACGTTACCTTCACAGGTAAAGGGAAAAGTTACTCTCTTTGAGCTTTTAAAAAGCATGGCATATAAATCTTAATTTTATGTACATTTAACTTTTTGGTATTCTCTTAAGAGGAAGATTTTTTGAAAAATTGCGTTGGAAAACAGGAGTATCAGTTTCTCAATGCACTGATTGTCATAAAGAAATTATCTTTCCTCCATGGATGATTACATAAAAATATACATTTAATTCCACACAGAGCACATTAACTACAATAAAACCCACACAAAATTTACACATCAGTTAACAATATTTCCTTATTTCCTCTTAATATTTCATGCAGCTTCCTGCTAGCCTACAACTTTTATTTATCACATTTTATCATTTAGTGTCTGTAGTGATGACTGATGGACAGGGAAATAGTCATCATCTGTGAAAAGGGAAGCATCCCAGGCCAAATTCTCAAATCAAGAGCCCTGGGAATGAACAAAAAAAGAAATCCTACTTCAAAATGGAAGAGCACTAAAAGAAGGTGTCCCACTCCCTTCTCCAACTATGACTACACTTTAGAACTGCTTAACCATTTTACTGACATCAATATGCTAAGACTTATTCGTAAGCAATATTTAAAAAAAAATTTAATAGTAACTGTTTTGATTTTACTTTCCTTTTTGAATCAGTGTCTCCTATGTAGGCAACAGACCTACATACTAGTGAATTAACAGCTAATTTGCAGTGAAACGTCCATCTCTGGTTATGGATCACAGCAAAAAAAACCCCAAAACAACCAAGCCTAGGGAAGGTGCCAACAGACAAAGCTAAGAAATTTAGTTTAACACAGAGAAGATTTTGACTGTTACCTTTAAGGTGTTATTGCTAGACTAAAATTCATAAAAGCCCATTTCGTGAAGTAGCTCATTAAAATGGCTTCCTGTAACATGGTACTTTCCATTTTAATGTTCTTTTGTGTTAAGTACATACAGCAGTTAATTCCACTTTGACAGATTTCCACTTAATGTTACATCAACATTTATATCAAAGCAGCAAAACCTGAAGTTTTATTTGTGTCTAATTTTATGTGTTATGAAATGTGGGAATGCTAATTTTCTTTAATGCAAGAAAAAAAACCCAAACCCCAAAATTGCATTTTTAAGATGAGTAAGTTTCAGAAAGAGAGAGGTAATTCTAAGTGTCATACCATTAAAACTGCATAGTTGCTGAGGGAGTAGCACTGAATGGTAGTAGTATTTTCATCGGACAGAAGAATGCGACAACCATCAGATTTCCATCCCCCTTGTCCATTCAGCAGATCAAAGTCCCACTGAGCTGCCACAGCATCTGCTCCGTGCGCAATGCGCCGTAGTGTCACGTTGATAGGAACGTGGTGACTGGCCAAGTTCAAGCCATCTGTTACAAAAGACAGGTATTTGCACATAGATTTCTCCACACGTAACACATCAGATGCTAAAAACCTTTTAGTAGATAGACACTAGTTGAAACAAACAAGTGAAAAATGTTTCTTAGTTTTAGATATCCTAAAGTAATAGTAACAAACAAACCTATTTTGGTAAGAATAACTGGTGTTACAACTGTACGACGTTTCCCATCGTCAGCCAGATTTGTTGAATTCCCTGTTGCTGGAAAAAGCTTTCCATTGCGAAAAGCAATGAGCTGAAGCTTGTAGACAGATTCATCTGATGGTCTGATTTCTCTTTTTTCCTTTTGGGTGAAAAGGGAGGCCGGCAACTGGATAGAAGCCTCTACAATCGTGTTCTAGAAATAAACATATTTTTAAAGCTTTAAAGAGAAAATTAAACTCTTTACAGAGATTAAAGTAGCAGCTTCTCTAACTGAACAGTTTCAGAGATGAATGAATGCATTTAACAAACTATGTGCTGTGAAAAACCTATCTGACACTGTTTCCAAGTAATGCATGATAAAATAGTTGAATCAGGTTATTAAAGTCTTCACACTTTTTTAAAAAGAAAACAAAAGAGTTAAGATTTTTTAGTTACCCTACTTGTGACAGAGAATAAAATTGAAGTTGATACCAGTAAACTACTGCAAGAGTGTTCCAGATTAGACTACTGGCAACTAGAAGCCACAACCAAGACAAGCAGACAAAGAATGCTTCAATTCTGAATTAGTACTATTAAAAATGAAACGCTGTATATAAACAGGGTTTGGTAACTTGTATATAAATTATATCTGGGTAGAGAAGCATGCATGCAATTTCACAGAAATGCATAAATGTAATTAAATAATAAATATAGCCTGCAGTGACATTCAAGCACATTAAGTAATAAAAGCAAACTGGTATGTTGGGGAATGTAAGGGAAAAAATACTTCTACAGAACATGAGGAAGCGTTTCCATTCTGTGCACACCCGCATATGTATGTATGTGGGGGTCTGTGTATGTACACAGACACACAACACAAAATTAACCTTTCAGGTTTATCTTCTACTTTATGCTTAATTACAGTATCACTCTGAGCAGAATATTTCGGATCTTACAGATACTTAATATCTGTTTTAATATGTAATGAAGGTGAAAATGCAGCAAAATAAAGCCAAGTATTATTATGAACTAGAGAGCATTTCAATTTGCATACTTATGAGAGGTCTGTAAGGATCTTTCAACTTCAGATGTTTTAATAAAAACCCACACCTACTCATTAAAAATTGCATCTATTGAAAATTATTCTATAATCAAACTCTGTTATAATTTTCACTCTTATTACCTCTTGTCACAGTCATTCTGGATCACATAAAAATGCTGCGGTAACATTTGAAGCTAGTAACGTAAGCTTGCTTTCCAAATAGTTCATATTTAAGACATTATTACAAAGTCAGTATGAAAAAAATGAGTATCCAACCTTTAAAGCCAGACTTGATAGTGTATTTGAAACATTGCACTTAAAGCTTAATTGTTTATCTAGATTTCCATCTGGATCTCTTCGCCCATAATCACTGAGTCCTGTACGGTCTGATGTAGCCACTTTCTGAAACACGGTGCATGTCATCCCAGTGAAAGCAGCAGCCTTTATTACATAAGCCTCAAGGGCAATATTTGGAGAATACTGTGGACACAGAAGTCAAACATTAAAATATTACCAATGCAGGATGAATAATCTTAAACGTATTCTCTACCGTAACAGAAAAAACAACACCCAGAAAACAGTTTATCTGACAGAGATAAATCTGTTCAGAGTATTTCTCTTCTCACTACAGAAACAGCAGGCATTTCTGATGATTCCAACATCTACTAAGAAAAATATAAAGTTACTGAAACTCAATAGCTAGAAAAAATTTATTCAAAATAAAAAGATTTATACTTACAGTAGAATAAACTTGAGCTCCATTTGCAAGCCGATACATAGCAATTTTCTGTAAACACTGAACAATTCTTGTGCAAGCCTTGGCTTCTCTTTGTGCCATCCACAGAACACGTTCATCAGCTAACATGATGTTACTTGCTATGTCCACCATCACATCACCAAGCTAACAGGGAAGAGAAATAAGACTATTTTTATATATTTGAAAGCATTCCTCAAGTAGGATCATTATCAGAAAATACAAAATGCCTTGACAGCACAAAAAGCAAAAGGAAATTGGTTGTTCCCATTTCAGTCACTGCTTGTGAGGTTAAGATACTGAAATACTTTGACTCAGACATTGACATCCATTCAAAAAAATACTATCACGCAAATGAAATTTGTCTGTTTACATTTACAAAGCAAAATCATGAGAAACAACATTAAAAGCAAAGAGTGCAGTACTGCACATTCTATTGTACTAATTATTTTTAAAGGACTATTTAAACTCAACTTTAAACACAAAATAAATAGAACAAACTAGAAATCAACAATAACACAGTTTGCTGGTATGGGAGAAGATAATAAGAAAAGAGTAACACATGCAAAAATTAGCATGCAAGCCTTCTGCTTCTCTTCCTTTCGCCATGTCTGCCTTTTCTTTGATTCCTTCCTTGCTTGCCTTCAATTCTGCATGAATGATTTTAGGTTGCAGGTTATACAAGAGAGACAGCAAACACTGGTAGGTACCAGAGCTGCTTTCAAACCACCAATTGTAAGTTTATCTTCACACTCCCTATCCTGCCATCTGTATGACAAATACAAACTATAAAGGAAATTAATTTATTTAAGCCACAATTTGGCCAATATTATTGAGAATATACATTGACAACATTGACCTACACTAGATTTTTACAACATTCAAGAAAGAGTGACAAATATTGGACCAAAAAAGAAGGTGTGTGTATCTTCTGGTTAGAATTGACTGAAATGCAATTCACAGTGCCTAGATTTTGGGACTGGAATTTTCTGCATAAAAAGAGGGTGGGGTGAGGAAGATATCTTCTTTACTACTCAAGTTTCCTAATTTCTTTTCAGATTATTAGTAATAAGGAGACAACACTGCCGTTTGTTCTTTTAAAAAAAAATCTTTAAGAATAAAGGCAAGAATAGAAATATAAAAATATTTGCTGTTTTAAGAACTGTCTCCTTAGGGACAGAAGCCACAATCCATAAACAAACTGAACAGCTGACACAGACCCTCAAGCAGCATTTGCAGGTTCAAGATCAAATAAAAGTTAAATTAATTGAAGATGCTTATTATGACTTATTACTACTCGGAAACCAGTAACATGTTTTACATATCAATAAATGGTGTTATTATAATAAATTATCAGTAGTTAGACCCTGAAGTCACAGGACTATGCCTCTTCCATAATTTAAAAAAAATACTATACATTATTCTTTCCTCTCTTATCAAAGTAAGCACAATTTTTTCCAACTGCATTCAACTGAACATAACCTACTAAGAACTTTCTGAACACTTCTCTTCAGTTTGTTGTTTTTTTCTAATATGAAAAAGTTATTAGAATAAGCTTTTCATAATTTACAGTATTTCTTTTTCAGAACAGCCACTGTAATGCAAACTAAAGAACTGACAGTGAGATGGTGTAAGCAAATACAGTGTCAATAAAAGGTCTGTAGAGTAATACCCTAATATGAAATAATTAAGTCTTACTAATAGCTACCAAAAATTAATAAATGAAATATTCAAGGAACACAAGTGCAATATCAGCAAATCAAATGTTGACTTCAAGTCAACCAATTAACCCAATAAATACATTTTCTGAGTCCAAAACTACCTTTTTTGTGTATCATCTAGTACCTCCAAACATGGCAAAGTAATGTCAGATTGTGTCACTCTACAGACATCAAATCACAGCTGGGAAAAGTATAACCTTATATTGTAACAAATTATGGAGCAATCTAAAAAACATTTCTTTTTTTGACTAGGTACAAAACCAGACATTTAATGAAATGCTTCTATAATTCCAAAATATACAAAAAATATCCAAGCTATGACTGCAAAAAAAAGATTTAGCCTGAAAACTCTCCACGGAGTTCTGCAAAGAATTTACAACCAGCATTTATGGTTTGCTGATGGTGGATGGGGAAATTTGGCTTTTTTTGCTCATGTTTAAAATTGAGGCACTGTGGTCTCCAGCTTCCCAACATGCACTGTACAGTGAGATCAATATAACCTCTGTTCAGCAGTGAAACAGAGAGTTCCTACCCACTAGTGGGACTAATCAACTACTTGCATTCATCTCCCCAAAAATGAGCGTTCTCTAAGATTTTAATGTCTTATCTTGTATCCTGCAAGATATAGGAATAGTGAAAACCTTAGAGATACAGCTCAATACTGAATAAAGACAGTCTACTGTGGTGAGAGGGGAGAATATAAGTCTTGTTTTATTCACTATTGAGAGGATCTCTGAGGCTTTCATTATTTATATTTTTTAGATAAGAACACATCAATGAAAACCTGTGTGACCCACTCCATATTAAATAAAAACAGACTTACTGTACCTATCTCCCTGCTCCAGTGCTGACCAGAGGTGTTACTCACATTACAGGTCCAGTGAATGCTGGATCATCTCAGCGCGAATGCAAAGTCTGTGACCATGGGTCAGCAACTTCAGGGACCTACTAAACAAACAAAAACATGGAAGAGAATCTGATAATCCACTAACTCAGCGCCTGCATCTAACGTTGAGAAGGTTTCACTGCTCAGAATCCTTAAGGACAAACACTTTGATTATCTTTAAAGTGATGGCAAATTATCCAGTTACCTCTTTATATTTTTCAGCAAATCTTCCAAACTTCTCTATCATTTCAGCCACAAAAATAACATCCATCTTGTCAGAGAAATTTGCTGCTTCAACTGTGTAAGCCAAGAGCTGTCTTGCTGTTGCCACTGCATTAGTGAGGTTGAGCGGCATCTACATTGAGAACAAACATGAATTTTGATGAAGTGAAAATGAAATACAAGGTAGAGGCAACACTTCAGCATTTGAGAAATAAGCACTTTCACCAAGAGAATAGCAATCCCAACAGGGAACACAGTGCTTTAAGCAGCTAGGAACTGCCACATTATCTGTTAACAACATTTCTTAAGAGCCAGAGAACCAGCATTTGTACCAGCAGCCAGAAACTGGGTCTTGTCCCATTGTTCTAGAAAGGAAAGAGGTGTTTCACCAAGAAAAGGAGGAAAAACAAAACCTAACAGTACTGTCAAATGCTTTTCCTTTTCACCAGAGCCTAGGCACAGCAAAACAAGGCTCCTAAAATATGGTGTTTTATAGAGAGAGAGAAGTAAAAAAAATTTAAACACACCACTGCAGTAGAACTCACTCTTTGTTCTGTAATTACGGAAAACATTAGGAATGGAATACACACAAAAATCCCACAATGGATCATCTCTATGACAAAGCTCATTATTTCATTCCCAAAAACAAGCATCATGCTGGAAAATTCTTCACTAAGTAGTAGGCAACATCAACATGTAATACAGTCAAAAGCTGTGCAAATGTCATCAGCTCATGTTCAGATGCTGTTTATCCATGGTAATCCAAACTAGAGATATCCTGCCTCTCTATTTTTTGGTGTACAGATACCTACTCTGCCCTACTGAGTTTGCAGTGTGCCACTTAAGCACAACTATATATTTGTCCCTGCTGGTCCTAGCACTTGTGCATAGATTTGAATGCTATTAATAGAAGAAAATTTTTTTCCAAAACACTAAAATTATGTATTTAAAGCTTAGCACACTGAACAAAGTCAACTTTCAAATTCAGATACTTTGTAAAATATTTTGAGCATTCTTTAAACATGTTTTTTTTCACCTAAAACTAGAAGAACAGTGAAATATAGATGGTCTTTTATAAATGTTCCAAAGGTTTCACTCCATTTTAAACTTAGATCCCTACTTCATTTAAATTTCTTGGCAGAGTTCTAAAGTTTAAAACAGCTCAGCTACCTTTGTATTCAAAGGCTCTAAAGATGCTTATTATTATATTTTAATATTAGTCTCAAAGAGACAATAAATTTCTGTGCAGAATACTGGCACATGGTGTGATTCTTGGGGTTCCCTACACAGGGACAGGAGTTGGAGCTGATGATTTTGATGGGTCCCTTCCAACTCAGCATATTCTATGATTCTATAATACTGCTAAAAATTCCAGACCAGCTACACATAGAAACAGGAAGGCTCTAGTGCACAAAACCAAATCCTAAACCAAAACCTTAAAAAAAAAAATTTAAAACCTCTGTTTCAGTGTAGCATACCTGTGTGTGTGTATTCTTAAGCAGGTAATAGCGACTTATCTACTTAAACCACGGAAATTATACTTCTACCTTTGCTTTTCTCAAGCTAACCAATCTGACCTCACATTTCAGGCTTCCTAATGCAGCTGGCAACATTCTTGCACAACCCAATAAACGTGGGCTAACCAGAAGCATTTTTAACAGGCTTAAGCAATCTAGGCTCTGGAGCAGCTGGGACTCCAAAGTCAGACTACAGTACATAGTAGCATTGAGCTGTTACAGGCCTTGCAGTAAAACATGGATTACCACGAGAGGAAAAAGCAAACTAACAGCACCCAAAATGCTCAACAAGCAAACAATCAACTTTGCCCAACCAATCTGTCCCACAAAAGGACAACAAAGGGATCCCTGGCATCATCTCCCAACTGCTAACTAGTCATTAAGGATCTCCACCCTTTATTTAAGCCCACAAATATGTTTCTTGGGACTAATCCATGGTATGTACCTCTAGTGCTAGGAATGTAAAGCAGTAGAGCACAAACCTTTATGTCAACCCCTAAGTGTATTTTGGAGCAGAACAGGCAGTCCTTTCCCCTTCTCTCCCTCCCACTCTTTCCATCTTTCTTATGCCAGTGCTCATTGGTCCTCAGGGAACCAGAGAATGAATAAAAAAAACTACGTCTGGATTAATAAATGACTGAACACAGAAGAAGCCAGCAACAACTCATCTACATGATATGCAGTTCATTGTAATGTGCAGGTCAATGGTTTCACCTCAAGCTACAGTTAGCCCAAGCTGCTGGGTGTCAAGCCTCCATCTCGTGTATAAATCTGAGACATCCAAAGGGCAAGTATCAATTTACATACTCACTGTCCCAGTCAGAAGCTGTGGTGCTTCTGATAGTGTGATGTTTTCTTTAAAGGTATGTGAGCTCACTCACTGAAACACTCTGACCACACACAACATGCAATAATCCCACACTGAGGTCAGACAAGCACCACGGCACCAGTAAAACGTGTATGGTGCTTCCAACATCATTAGCTCAAGTGGCATAGATTTATTATTTTAAAAAAACAACCACCAAAACCACAATAACAAAATTATGTCGCAATAGTTTCTCCTGTTGCATCTATGCCAGTGATCTGACACTACACAGTGGAAAACGTCAAGCTTAAACTAGAGGTTCAAGAGTTTATGCAGTATTTCACAATACAGCACCTAGCACAATGCTAGATACATCACTGCATAACAGTGTTTGTGAAAGTGTGCATTAACTAGAGATAAGCCTCAAAAGGAGTTTGGAGCTGAAAAATTTTGTTTCATAGCTACATTTAAAATCTAGTATACTCTATTGAATCCTGGTAATTACTAGCAGATTAGGAAGTCGAGTTAAAACTTTCAGTAATTAACTCTCATTGGCCACACTAAGTCTGTGAGAGGCTTACAGCAACAGAGGCAGAGCAGAGTTTGACTGTTCTCTCTTGTTATAACGAGCATAGCTGTTCTCCATCACAGCTTCAGCCAGCCTTGTTTTGTCATAGGACATATGGGCAGAAAAGGGCATCTAGGTGACAAAACCAGACGTGGCAAGTTCCATTCTCTTTACACAAGGACACCAAAGAAGAACGTTCTCCTTGCACTTTCAAGTGCCCTAGCACTAAAAACAAACTGTTACCATGAACCTACAATTTCCAGTACCTAGACCACCAGTATTACCAGCTTAAAAAACCTGAGAAACAGATTTTGGAGTTTTTATTTTTATTAAGGAGTTTAATTTTACAGAAAAGAACAAGTTACCTGATTGAACATATAAAGAACTCGAGTCACATCATTTGCATATTGGCACCTGGAGTAATCCTCTTCTGCCCAGTACCCTCCCCTGTCACATCTGCGCCATGCTCTTCTCTCATCTTGTGAGTTGCCAGGATATATCCCACTGCCAGCAGAATAACGTGTGCACAGCAGGTATGCTGTGATGCCTGCCAATGTTCTAGGCCACCTGGGGAGTCAAAAGAAAAAAAAATAAAAGGGAAAAAAAAGAAGAAAAAATCAAATTGACATGACAAGTAAATAAAAGCATTAAGAACTACAACATGAAATAAAGAAACACTCAAAGCTAAGCATCTCTAAACTCTTTAAAGGGCCACCCTGGCTCATCTTCAATATTTTCAAGCTGTTCATATTTGTGCACTATTAACTAAACGAGTTCCAATGCTAGAATGCTTTTTTCATTCTTTCATGAGGTTGAAAGTGGAGAGAAAAAGGTGACAATAAAATTTGTAAAAATAGTTTACAACTTTTTAATACGGAGAATTGGCCTACCTTATAAAAAAAAAAAATCTGTATTAACACTACAAAAATTGTTAAATACATAGTAGCAAGTCCTGCAAGCTTTCTACTTGTCCTGTTCACTTGCATTAGTACAACTGTCAAATGTATTCATACCAATAGTAAATTGCAGATTGGAACAGAAGACTACATTGACAGTATCAAAGAAACAGCAGCAGTAGTACAAGAACCGTGATGCTTTTGCAAGCAAATATCATGCCAAACATAAATTATTGGGAAAAGTTATGTTCAGGAAGTACAAAAGAACTCCTTTCACTCGAGGAAAATGAAGTACACACTTCTCTTAAAAACTTATTTGCACAAACATATACACAAATAAAAATTAATATACAGAAAATTAAAATGCAGTATGTCTTTAGTGAACTGATCATTCATAAAATCAAAACATAATAAGGAAAAAAACATGAAGGAAAACATAATAACACAAGTGTGCTGGTTTTGTCTGGATAGAGTTTATTTTTTCATAGTAGCTGGTACGGGCTGTATTTTGGATTTGTGCTGGAAACACATAATACAGGGATGTTTGAGTTACTGCTGAGCAGGGCTTACAGAGTTAAGGCCTTTTCTGCTCCTCATACAATCCCACGAGTGAGAATGCTGGGGGTGCACAAGAAGTTGGAAGGGGACACAGCTGCAACGGCTGACCCCCACTGACCAGAGGGATATTCCATATCATATGATGTCATGCTCAGCATTTAGAGATGGAGGAAGAAGGAGAGGGACATTTGGAGTGATGGAGTTTGTCTTCCAAGTAACCATTTCACGTGAGGAAGCCCTGCTTTCCTGGGGCTGGCTGAACACCTGCCTGCCGATGGGAAGCAGTGAATGAATTCTTTGCTTTGCTTGCATACACATCTTTTGCTTTACCTATCTCAACTCATGAGTTTTCTCACTTTTACCATTCCAGTTCTCTTCCCCCATCCCACCAAGGGGAAGTGAGCAAGAGGCTGTGTGGGACGTAGTTTCCAGCTGGGGTTTAACAATGACAAGAAGGAAACCACACCCAAGTTAAGCTGCAATGCTGAGGAGAAGGAAGGCAACAAGGAATGCCAGCCAGTCTGCCTGCCCCTGCTTTCCAACCTCTACCTTCATAAGATATGCATAAGCAGTATTTATGATTCAGAACACTAATATTTAAAGTTTAAAAGCAAAAAGCATGCATACAGAAATTGCAGAATGCTAGGGATCTCAAATCAAACTAACCAACATCTGAAATTTAACTAAAACTGAGACTAAAGGAGACCTCCTTTGATCATCCCAGGCTTTCAGTACCACAAGCAAGTCAAGCTCCTTGAACAATTTTTTTTTTCAGTTAGAAGTACCTCAAAGTGCCTTGCATAAAGCAGTTACTTCCAATAATTGAAAAGGCTGAACAAATAATTCTGTTATATTACACTGCTGCTTTTATATCTAGACTGCATTTTGGTAAATGGCTATTTAGTCACTGCTATCACCTAAATTGAGAGATGTTCAGAATATATCTACAGTTGGAAAAAATAAATTCTGTGTTTATAGAAGGATGAAGTAAATACCTTGAAGAATGTTCCATTTCTGGAAATTAAAATTTAAACAATATTGCCAAGCAGAGAAACTGAACAAATCTCTGGCCAGCTCCATTTACCTTCCTTATTCATCAGTTGAGTAACATGAGTTAAATGGTATTAAATTATGCAAGTGATAAATCTCTTGGGGTATACTGAAAGTCTTCTCTATCTCAAATTCCTTTTTATTCCTGACCAGCTCAAAAGAACAATTTCTGCATGTTCAGTGATGGAACAAAGATTCTTACTTCAGGCCATTTTGGTAAAGATTACTTAGGTTTGGGCAACAAGCAACTCAAAGACAGTTGCTGATGGCATCCTTAAAATGCACAGGTCATGCAAACAACTGTAAGAGAATTCAAAGCCAGTAAGGAATCTAATGGAAAAGACTAGACATGAATTACAATAAACCAAAATAAAAAACAAAGGCTTAAATTTCCACTATCTTTTCTAACAGCTTTGGCATTACAAATCAGCTCTCCATATTGTAGTGACATTTAGTTAAGATACAGACACTTATTATTACAACCATCATTGGATTATATGAATACTAGAAGAGACTGAAGATCATTTGGGTATTGTAGCAGAGGTTCATCTGGCCTTGCAAATATGCTCACACTTATATTCAGAGCCTCAGCAGCCACTTAAAGAAATTAACAGAAGTGCCAGCATTCCTTTATCAGAACAGAAAACTTATATCAGAACTGGTAGCAATGGTGGTGGTTTAAAGGAAGAAGAAAAAAAATTAAATAATAATTAGAACACTTAAAATTCCAGAAATTACATTCAGGTATTTTAGTGAGTGTAAATTAAGCCAAAGAACAGTATAGATTCTGCAAGAGTAATGTAAAATTATTTACCATCTTTTCTTGCATACAGAAGAAAAGCCAGCAGAAAAGAGAAAGATCTTCCTTAGAAAAATCACAACCACCTTTGTGAATTGCTGCAGTCTCAGTAGTGACCTTAGTGCAACACTACATGTACCCTAGCAAGCTAGCAAAAATATCACTTTGGATCATGTCTGGCCAAAGACAGAGCAAGTAATGGATCTGCTAGGAGGTGAGGAAGGGCTGAGGAGATACAACATATGTTGACTTACGTAAGTTTCCAAAATTTCTGTATAGACAAGTCCAATCAATAAATACTGGGCAATAACTGAGGAAAGTTCATCTTCATTCAAAGATAAACTACTTCCATGCTCCCACTTCTTATGGAAACATAATAAGCCTTCAAAGAATGAAGACAAAAAGAAAACAGGCAGATGAGGACAAATAATAATTCAGCTGGCACAGCTGTTAGAAGACATGCATGCCCACAAATACTTTGCATAATACACTCAAACCTCAGCTTCCAGAATACAGAGTCAGGTTTCCAGAAACACTAACACTAGGGAGCCAAAACAATTTCCAAAACAATTTTACCAACACTGAAATTTTTGTATTAGAGTTTCCACATCAAAGATGCCACTTTGAAAAGGATATCTGTCTCTGTCTTTACAGACTGTTTTCCAAAAGTTGTATTTTTCCTAAGTATTTTAAGTTGAAGTGTAGTCAGCTCAGTTTTGACTGAATGTATTGCCTTACAGACTGAGTGACACATGGCCTAACGATAATTTAATCTCTGCAGTCCTGACACATGTTGTATGACAACCTCCAAGGCAAATATTTTCACTGAAAAAATGGCATTTGCCCTTCCCTTCCTCACTATTCACACTTACTGCTAAAGAATCAGAAAAACGAGCGTGAAACACTAGAACTCAAGTGAAAAGTTCTTCAGGAGAGCTTTAATTACTGTATTTTCACACAAATATAATTTCTTAGTTCTCTCTTTATGTATCTTCTTGAACTACTATAGCCAACAAAGGGAAAAAGTGACAGTTTCAGCGTCTGCATTACTTCAAAGGTGATTACATTATCGCAAGATTATTTGCCTTCTCTCCACTTCCTCTATTTTTTATCCATCTCTTTCATTTCTGTTATTTTCCCTTTACTTGTACAGCCTTCACTTTTCATTCATCTCCCTGTGCTCCCTAGACAGCATTTTATCATATTTTACCATGATCTTCTCAAAAGACTACTAGCAATGCCAGACAGTCATATAGTCTCTGCTACCTTTGCAACAAATTCAGGTATCTACAGGAAATTTTACTAATAAAACTAATATATTATCCATCTAATGATTTAGAAAGTTTTCCACTAAACTGGACATAAAAGGTGGGCAATTTAAAACTCCCAGCTTTCTGCCATAAAGCAACACAAATGCACAATGTCTAAGAGAAGTGCTTCGTGGGGAACAGTGTCCCTTATCCTCTTTCCTCTCCCATTAATAATACCCCTTGAGCAGGTACAAGTTTCTTTTTAGCCCCCTGATGAATCAGACAGAGGAACTGATTCCAGCTGTAACTACAGTTCTTTTACTCCCTTTTTTTCCTAAGTGAATGTAAACCTGGTCCATTCTCAGCCATGAAGGGTTTCCCCCCAGTAGACATATGAGATAAGACGATGAGACCCTCTTTACTTCCAAAGAAGCAAGAGAAGACATGCCTCCAGCCAGGCTCAAAAGGTAACTAATGACATGAAATTCTCATAATGCAAACAAAGGCTAAAGAAGTTTGGCTGCATTCTTAATTTCTTGTGAGCCTAGGCTTTACTATCTTTCACAGTTTACTAAACTGCCAGCAAAAGTGCAAATTTGGACTGTATTAACACATTTATTTCATCACTGTTTATAATTAGGTGCTCAAAATTTATCACATATACATGAGAGTAGACAGCTGTGGGGGAGAAGATGGTTCATTTACATTTAAGTACTGTAATTTCATTTCAGGAAAAAAAAACCCAAAACAATAGACTGTGAGGTTATAGAAGAATCCTTCCCTTTATGCATATTTATTCTATTTTGAAAGCATTCATTTATTTAAACCAACAATAACTTGCAGGTACAATGAGCTTTTGTATCATAATTTCATTAGCTTACAGGTAATCCGTTTTTCTTATTTCATCTTAGTAATTCTCAAAATTCAGCATGACAATTACAGTTTTAAGATTAATTACACCCAACAGTTTTCAAAAGAATAATTATTATATTTAAGAAATAATTCTGTCAACCTTCCAGCATAAAATTATTCTAAACACAACTGTTGAAGGATTTACTGAAGCAGAAACATTAGGTTCCATTTTAGCATGCAATAATGTGTTTTCAATATAATAATGGATTGTGACATATTCAGGGATATTATAACTGGGACTTAGAAAAATTCTAATTTTTAAAAAAATAGATTTCATAATGAAGACAGTTTTTGCCTAATCTTTGTAAATTAATGTTAAACTACTATTTCTGAGCCAAAGAGACTGAAAACAAACATACTCCTTTGCTACACTTTGTTATCCCATCTCTGAAGGGATAAAAATCTAGATGCCAGTTTTGAAACAGCTTTCAAGCTAAAATGACTAACCAGTTCCAACTAAAAAGCTATAAAATCAAATTCACCTAGGATCATTTAAAGCCATCTGCTCAGAACCATTTTCTCACTAGTCAAAGGCTTATTTCCATATGGTCTCAAAGGTGAAAAATTAAGTCTTTATTATTATTCTACCTAAACTACAAGTCTGTTATAGTAAACCCTGACATCATGAACTATAATGAAGACAGTTTTTGCCTAATCTTTGTAAATTAATGTTAAACTACTATTTCTGAGCCAAAGAGACTGAAAACAAACATACTCCTTTGCTACACTTTGTTATCCCATCTCTGAAGGGATAAAAATCTAGATGCCAGTTTTGAAACAGCTTTCAAGCTAAAATGACTAACCAGTTCCAACTAAAAAGCTATAAAATCAAATTCACCTAGGATCATTTAAAGCCATCTGCTCAGAACCATTTTCTCACTAGTCAAAGGCTTATTTCCATATGGTCTCAAAGGTGAAAAATTAAGTCTTTATTATTATTCTACCTAAACTACAAGTCTGTTATAGTAAACCCTGACATCATGAACTTTTTGATAAGCTTAACATTTCCTGAAATCTTACTTCTTTCTACTGAATTCCAGAGGGGGTAAATCCTATTACACCGAACAGTCACTGAACAGCACAGGTTAATTTAATGGAAAACACTTTGAAATAAGCCTTTACCATCTGTTTTCACCTCTAATGGCAAATCAAAGAAGAACGATTCACACTAGAATCATTTAAAAAATGCATAAGTGATTTAAATAGATGTGTTCTTTGATGAATATGCCATGCATCTGTTTGACTTTCTTCACCTTTTATCTTACATTCTCATTTTCTAATGTGATGCTCATCTCTGCAGTTGAAACCACCTCAGTATAAAAAGCAGATATGCACAAAGTTTCTTATATAAAAATTCCTTACAATGTGAAAGCGAAGCTCTTCAGTAGTTCCAAACTGCCTCTGTGCAGCAAGTGATCTTAACACTACTTCCCTTATTAATAGTTCCTCATACACCAGCTACCCTCATAATAAATTGTTCAAGCAATAAAGATGAACACAGAACAAATGCTCTCAGCAAGAACTTTACTTGAATTCTGCTCCTACTGAAGGTCTTCTGCACTTGAAAGCTTGTCTTTTCTCCCCCATAAAACTATGTCCCAGCAACATGCTTTAACTTACTTTTCAGTTCTTACAATATAAAATTTATGGTCTTAGATTAGCTGTATAGAAAGAAGACAACTTTAAATAATTCTAATGTACACAGGGAAAGGAAGAAAAGGTTGTAAATGTAAGCAAAAGATGGAGCTGAAGATCAACATATCCAAGCAGCGTAAGTCAAAATAAATGAATAGGCAAAAGTAGTTATTACATTAAGAAATCCTACAAACTGTAGTGAAAACACATGCTATGGCATACACTAATTCTCAACAGAAGCTACTGCAGGGAGGTACAACACAGAGTAGTTATAAAGGGAATTACCTTACATACAGAGAATCTATACAGAAGCTATCTGTTACAGCTGGCACCTCCAGGAGTAATGTGTTGTTAGTGACCAGCAGCAGAAAGATTAGAAAAAGGAAAACAGGTGAAGAGGTAAGAACAAAAGATAAAATATTCTGCAATACCCAAGAAAATGGAACATCAGAGCTACCATTATAGTCCCAAAAATCATTGAAAGGAAGCATCATTCATATTATTTACTCTAATACAGGGAAAAAAAACTGTATTACATGTTTAAAAACAGAATGATAATCCGGTGCCCCCCCATCAGTATGTGGTCCAACTCTAACTTACATATGATCTAAAGTTTTACTCTATTCCAATAATTTAATTTGTATATTTCAAATACTATAGTTTACTTTCCATCTCTTCCAAAGATGAAAGTTAACAGGCTTAGAGTTTCACATTTCATGGTCTAGTTATGTGTAATTCTTCCAATACATACATACACATAGATGCCTTTAAAGCACAGTATCTTAGTTAAAACTAAAATTAAATTGACTGTTTTGTCTGAAAAAAAAAAAATTGAGGTTACCAACCTGAAATCTCCTTTATTGTTCATAACCCTCTCTGGAGGGCAATACTGTGCAGAACTTTCTAACACCACAATGTCTACTGTCCTTGTGTTATTCCCACGTCTGGTTTGTACATGGCATCCCCAGTTTCCTGTGGAGCCAGCTTGAATGTTTGAGATTGTCAGTGCACTGGGAAGATAAAACAAACAAATTAAACACAAAAGTCTTGCAATAAAATGTATGTAAGCTTTTATCAAAAGATGAAGTAGAGAAAGACGATTGGAAGAACCAACCATTTTCCTACAACTGTGTGTGATCTTACAAAACCAGAGCTTCCTATGATTAAATGTACTGTAATTAACAGAGTATTCTGTTATATCTATCCTGAAGAATATATGTATACACTGAAGAATAGTATTCATTATTCTTCTAGCTTTTAAATTTTGCCAAGGTAGGAAAAGAAAAAGAACAGCCATGGGAAAAAGTTCCTTCACTACAAAAAAAAAGAAGATGCAAGTCCAAATTGCCCAAGTGCTATCATTGCTCTTCAACAAAATTTTTTTATAGTTGTTCTAGAAAGGCCAAACTAAAATCACTTCCCAAATGCATAATTTGTGAGACAGTTAGAAGCCCTATTTTATTGATACAATTACAGGATATATAACCACTCTGTAGATGCTGAATGAGTCAAAAATCTGCTGCAGGCAGAATAAATTTCACTTAGAGATCTCTGCTGGACAACTTCAATATTACCAACTGTGGTGTGATCAAAAGGAAGAAGAAAGAATCCATTAGTAGTTCAATTAAATACGTTGGTTTTGTAATTTTAATGTTCCAAGAGAACAAATGCATACTACCACAAACATTTTATATGAAGCGCATTGAGTAAGCTCTGGAGATAATTATAACCTAACAGTCCCCAAGCTACCTGCTCTAACTAACCCTGGTATTTGACTAATCAAATCTCTAGATCTCCCTCCCCAAACTTTATAGCTAGCAACAGTGACAAAGCCCTGGTAATTTGAGCGATGTCAAAGACTACTTCCCTACTTGGGATGTTTCTTTCTACAGATGTTCACGCAGCGAGGATACAACCTTACTGGTTATGGAAATAGTGACTAAATTAGAGTAGAAAATAAGGAGCGTGAAATACATTTTCTCTTTATAGATTCACCTGGCAATCAGTGAGCAGTTGTGAATCATGTTTTTTTCAACAAAAATACCCTGGGACTCATCAGTTTCCACTATCTTTCCATCCTGATACCACAAGACTTGCATGTCTTGATCAATATACGAAGCCATACATTGGAAAGGTAGACTATCTCCTTCAAAGACAACCTGACGATGAGATGGAGTCATATAGAAAGACGGTAATTCAAGTGGTGGTTCTAGAATTCAAGAAAGAAAAGAACAATTAAAAGCAAGAATCTGTTACATACATAATTTTCAAGAGGTGAAAAACACACTAAGTAAGTACAACTATTGATATAACCTCCTTGTAAGCTGCATCTTGAAGGTTTACAGAAAAACTACAGAACAACTAATGGAATAATTTGCACATGGGAAGTCAGATAGCCAGACTTGGGGAAAAAAAAACACAGTTTCTGATTCCTATTGTGAAATTTACATAAAAAACCTTGAAAAACATGGATTAGCAAGAAAAAGGAGTTAATTTCCAAACAGTGCTACTCATCCCTAGTTTCTGGAGACTAACATCCATAATTCCCAAATTATTTATTTCCAAACAATCATGATTGAACATCAACATTTGAAAATTAATCACTATTACCACCATCCTAGAAGCACTGAATTTTAGGGAAACAGGAAAAGGAAAAAAGTGTGTTCACTAATAGTAACAGGATATGGAATGCATCAGAAAATAAGCGTTGGTTGTCGTGAGTGCTTACCACAGGTCAGAAGCTCCTGCTTAACACCAGTCACCATCTGTGACTGAAGTGACTTGGGATAAGCACATTTGGTTTCACGTACAGTTATATTTCTTTCTTTTAACCACTGATGCATCCACAGTATGTTGCAATCACAAAGGAGATAATCAGTCTGAAATTCTCTGCAACACAAAATAGGTATTCACAATGACAAAATGCAACACTTACAAGGTCTGAAGGCTTGACACCATTAGCTGTGCAATGCCTCTCATTGTCACAGACACAGACAACAAGCAGACAAACCCCAGAATACAGCAGAATTGCCAGGCCAGTACATACTGGAAGGTACTATAATCCTCTGCAGGTTGTGGTCTAGGAAAAAAGGTACATAATCCCCAAGAAAAGGAAACCTAATTTCTAGGATTTTTTTACATGGAAGGAGTTTATGTTCTTTAAGTGAACAATAACAAAGAATTTTTTAATATGCATCACCATAACTTAAGAACACACTTCATTCCTTCACTTGAGCAATCAAATGCTTTAACAGTAAAATCAACAGAAATATGGTAATAGCCTCTCATCTATTTCTCTTTCCAGAACCACTGTTCACACTATTTAAATGACTCTCTTTTATGTGAACATCATAAGGCTTTTCATTAATTCAGAAAGCCTCCTCCGTATAATTTAATACTTTCTACTAAAAAGAATTATCAAATTCCCTCATAGGTGTCTGTTGTAGTCAGCCACAGTAAAAGAGAACATAAATATTTTATCTGTTTAGAAACAGTTAAAAATATATCCAAATTTATTGCTGCATCTACCTATCTTTTACCCCTAGTGAAAATATAATTTATCCTTCTCTTTGCAAACATCTAGAGGGTAACAACATCACAGGCACTTCAATCAATTAACATTCTTGTGAAACTCCATTTGGTGTTTGTTCACAGGAATTCCTCCAGACACACACACTTCTAATAGCAATTGTTATATCCAGGTTTTCTTTTTCAGACTTGTGATGTTCTTGGACAGAAACCTTTATGTACACAATTAAAATACCAAGCATAACAACTTAGGTACAATTAAAAGAAACAGGAGGAGGGAAAGAAGTATTTTCCTTTATACATGTGAAATATATTCTAAGTCAAAGCCAGAAGTCAGAACTTTTGAGAAAGTCCCAGTACAGTGAGCCAACTGTCACGACTACAAGGAAAAAACGCAAGCTAACCATCAGTATTGACTTTTTTTTCCTTTTACTTCCTTCCTTACAAAAGATTACAACTCTCCTGAAATTAAAGGAGAGAAAAACAGCATGAGGTTGAGATGTACCCACTGCTATGTGTTAACAAAACTATACTGTTCTTCAAGGACTAAGATCATCCTTAAACCAATTTGTTCCCTTTGTTAAAAAAAGCTGTAAAATGGTATTTGTTTAATATAAAGTAATAAATTATGCATACAGTAACATTTTCAAAAGCCCATATGACAGAGTAGTTTTGTTCTCTCAGAACTGCATACAAATATTGAGCATCTTTTGAAGGAACTTATATAAACACCCAAATATCTATATGCACATTCCCCATGCACTTATCCAGATGAAGAAACCATTGTTATGAGGTTTAAAAGTAAAAATGCAAAACCATAATACAAGTGTATATAAAATGGTTTATGTTAACAAATGATTATGCAAATTAAGATTAAATGTAATAAGTACTTACAGAGACTTTAGTGAACCAAGATGATCAAATGTTCCCTGCGTAAGGGTAGAAAACAGATTTCCAGAAAGATTCCTAAGAAATAAAAGTATAGTTATTTAAACTCGTGCTCAAGTAACTGGCATTTGAAATAACAAAAACCCACCTCTTCAAGATAACAGTATTTTAAAACCTACAGAAGACTATTCTGACAAAGACTGGAAGAATAATAATCAGGTCTGATAGCCTAGCAAACATCCCCAAAAAATCTGTACCCCAATACTCCTTTCTCAGATGAAAAATTTTAAGGATTGGGAAAAAAGATCGAGAACAAATACTTTAATTTTATTTAAAGCAATAACTAAAAGATGTTGAACACACAATTTAAAATAAACTTTTTTGTTCACAGTGAATTGATGTGTTGCTATTAACACACTATAAGAAACATTTTTGTTCTGGGAGACTATTTTTTTAAAATATTATACATCCCATTTTCACTACATAAGTGAAATAGCACGTAGTAATCTAACAACCAGGACAAAGAAACATTCCATATTCTTACATATTATTTCTTAAAGTAAATTAAGAACTACAAAATGTGCAAGAAAAAACAGCAAAACTCAACTACACTGATGCCACAGTAGAAGGCACAGGTATTAAGAGATTCTCTAACCTTGACATATTTTTCTAGGGAAAATATTTTGTGTGGTCTGCTACTTCCCACATCTCCCCTTCCTCCATTCTGCCTCCTAAGAAACTGGAAAATGGTTGCAAAGCAGACAGAGCACAGAACAGTATGCTTTTGGTTGCCCTCACTGCCCTGGTTTGTTTTTTTAAGCTTGCGACTGAGTAACAAAGAATAATCATGGCCACACTGCACGTCTTTCAAGTGCATGCTTAAAAAAAAGCTACTCCCCTTGAAACAAAGAACATTAACTTACATAAGAATAAAACTTTAAAAGTTAAATTACATGCATCAAATTATACTTACAATCTAATAAGATTTACAAGTCCTCTAAATATATCTGCATTCAGGCAGCCTATTCTGTTATTAGTCAAGTCTCTATAGATAGGAGAAAAGCAAAAAATGGAATAAACTTTTTTATTTCCAAATTACATACAGTTTGAAAACAAAAGTATTTCAACTAAAATTAATACGTAACAGACTGCACCATATATACACTAAGACTTTTTCAGCAAAACCCAAAAGATACTGCTGTATGAGTGTGCACACATGCACATAGAGTATTTAATTTCTAAAGTAATAATGGTTTGCCCATATACAGTCAAATAAGCCTAGTCTTACCAGTAAACCCCCTTAGAACAGGCTTGGCTTACATCACTACAAAGTACATTTTTGTATTTGTACAGTAGATTCATCACATGCACTACATCACTTTAATTTTTTTTATGTGATAGAGAGACCTGTACTACTGTATTTATTGTACATAAATAGGACCACATCTATATTTATACGTAGATAACTATTTAAATATTACATATTTTGCAACGTAGGTCTTAGATCAGAGTGCCAAAATTTCTTAAATTTAAAAAAATTAAGCTCGCAAGTCATAATGGCCCCGAATTGACCCTTCAGCTTTATTTTTAAGGTTTTCAGAAGTGCAATTACCAACAAAACTTCATTTTAAGAGAGCCAGATAATCTGATTAGTGACAAATGACTACATATATTACAAAAATTTAAGAAGAAAAGGTGCATGCTGACTAAAAGTCAGGGGAGGCTAATCACCAAGTCTTAAAGGCTTTCCCAGGTATTCTGAAAATCTGAAGTGTATTAAAAAAAGAAAAAGGAAGAAAGAAAAGGGGGAAAAAAATTAAAAGGCCATCATGTTGACATCTTGTTTTTCAGGTTTCATCTGGGACGGAGTTTTTCCAGGCAAGGTATAAATCTTCCAAAAATGTGTTAATGGGAATGTTGGCACAACCTTCAGTAAAGCAGCATTAACAGCACTGTAACTTTGTAACTTCAGTGTAGTATTAATAGCAAGGGACTCTGTGTTCCACTATGACCTTTGGGGAAAAAAAAACATTAAATCATGACAAGTTTAACATTTAACAAAGCAAGACTTGATGGCATCAAAGCTGAATGAACATTTACCCAGTGATGTTTCAAATCACTGAAACGCAAAAAAGGAGAACTAATACAAGAGAAAGTCAGTAAAAACAAGTGAGACTGCCAAGCCACAAGCAGTGGATGTTCTTCAGTCACAGGACTGAAGGCAGACTTTGTTACATACATAGATATGTGTGTGTGTGTAGAAATTAAGCCAGAAAGTACACATTTAACTTTAAATACATAATAGCATCGATGTCTACATTACCAGAACTTAAGACTTACTCAGCTTTCAGGGTTTTTTTGTTTGTTTTGCTTAAGCTGACTAGCTAGATATACTACTTACAGTCTTTTCAGAGATGAAAGCCCCAGAAAAGCTCCTGGATCTATAGTACTAATAAGGTTGTTCTTAAGGTCCCTAGAGAGAAAAATTAAGAAATTACATTTATCACAAGCTACCCTTTAAAACAGATGTACATGCATGAGGATACACTTAAATTGTCTCAACCTGGTAACTGCCCAAAAACCCACATAAAACACATTTCTACTTTCTTTCAAAATTTGACAATCTGTACATAAACTAGAAGAGGAACATAAACATGTGCATTCCTTTAAATTTTCCATCAGTTCCTACCACATGAAAGGGTATAGAAGCAAGGATACTTTGCCAAACAGATTACAACTGCTCAGTCTCTTAACATTTCATTACACAGTACAACTATTTAGCACAGTGTTGTTGTCTTTAGCTTACCCAATTTTAAATACTTTAGTAGTGCCTAACACCTACCAAAAAGAAGCAAAACAAAATCCTAAAAATACACTAAAGGCATGACATTGAAAGTTTCCACCAGTGTTACTGCCACAAAAGCAAAACCTTGGCTGAAAATCCCAAATAGAGGCGGTAAAATAGCTCAGGCTTTTAAATCTTAAGTTTCCAGAACAGGAAATTGTAAGGGAAAATGTAAAGTAAGCCATTAAACTGCTTTACTAATTGTACAAGTGATATAGGAGTTTTAACTCCTAACTCGAGGTATTTTCCAGATACAGCTTAATTTGAAAGGTCACAGAAAGCATCTGTCAGCATCTACAGTTCTGAATAAACTTTATCACTGCAAGAATGCTAAAATTATTTCTACTTCCTTATTCATCCAAGATTTTTATTATATTATCTGAAATTTTGCAAGCACTTATTTCTAAAATAAAAAATGCACATTTCATGAACATGTGAGCATTCTGCATTTGAAAATAAAGTAATTTCAATTTAAAGAAATTTTTTGTAAGCAAGGGTAGAAAACACATCTCCTAAATTTTCTCAACATTAATAATTCTGCTTGAAAGAGAACAGTACAAGAGGATTACATCTACCATCACACAGATATGCATGAGTGAAAATACAAATTCATCCCAAGATTTCACAATAGCATGTCCTGCAGACAGACCAACAACCATGGTACAACAGTGTTGTGGCACATGGATCATGCTTCAGTGCTATACCTAATAAACATTTTAAATAATTCAAATACTTCAAATACTTCAAATTTACCTTGCAGTACAGTAAATTAATTTTCAATAAAACTATGACATATGCACAATTATCTCAACTTTATTTTTTTGCCCTGTACAAAGCAATATCAGGTGTGAAACAACTAGTGGTTTTAAGCTTCTTTCAGCTGGCTTATAAAACCAGTACCAAGATCACAGCAAATCTGAGAATGCTAAGTGTTATTCATCACTTATTTACTATCAGCCTTTGGAACAGGGAAGAAAAATGGTATTTCCTGTTCAGATTTTAAGTTTCAGTTTAAAATCATGTAACCCCCACTTAAAATCCCACTGTGGAAAACACTCCGGAAACTTTGACGACATGTCCTGGAAATCCACTAGTCTAGATTATCAGTGATCTTTAATTTCATTGCTTAAATTCAAAGCATACTGCCTGATACACCTCCTTCTTAAATCCATTGGTTCAGTGGAAAAAACATTACAGCTTTAAAATTAAAAGCAAGAGTTCTACTACTTCCACAACCTGTTTATACATTTTGTCCGGTTAGTTGATAAAAACTGTTTTAGTATAGTCCTTATGTAATTTCTTGCATTTTTCCCCCTCTGTTTAGTAGGTCTTAAAACCAATTCCAGAAGGATAATTACACTAGAATTAGTAATTATTTTTATAAGAAATGCCACCAGTTACGTTTTCATAAAACTCATTCAATGGACTGAATATTCTGTATTTTTTAAGTAAGATAGCAAAGCATTAATGAATCACCATACTGATGTAACTTTTTAAAAAACACCCTTAATGCCCAGTGTTACCATTTTCTCAACCTGCAACTACAGGAGGGAGTTGGGGAGTCTCTGGGGTTTTTCCCCCCTCCAAACAGCAGTACATTAGACTAGCTATGTACTCATCTATCTAAAAGCACACGAGAACTGTGAATAAGATATTTAAAGATGTCAGAATTAACACAGTGCTGACATGTCTGGCAGCTCATCAGAAACTGTAAAAGATATTGATACAGAGGCTGGTGCAACTGCAAGGACTCCAGGGCTTGAGACAGTTAATAAACGAAGAAATGACAGCTGTAGTTTAAACTACAAGATCAACAGGATTCTAGCCATACAAGGGAGGTGGGGGAGACAATGTCATCAGAAAGCTGTGTTTAGCTTTGAAGTTTTTATTGCTTTAACACATTCATATATTTATAAAAACTACCAGGTTTTAGCAATGGTAATTCAATCGTCTCAACTGCTGCTTTTAATCATTTTTCTTAGGCAAAGGTCAAGCAACAGGATATATTTATAGATATTTGTTCAAATAAAAGAAAATCTGTCAACAAGAAATCCATTAGATGAGGGTTTCAGTTAGGACAATATTTCAAGTTCACCAAGCCCTAGCTCAATGGTACATCTTTTATTTTGTAGCAACTACATCTTTCATCTAGCAATTAAAAATACTGCTAAAAAACCCAAACAAACCACAAACCAGGCAGTAGAGCAATCTTATGCTAAGAATCTATTTTTTAAAAAATAAATTCTAAAATAATTTTCTTTTAAATCTAAACAACACTGCAGATGACAATGCCCTTGTATTTATCAGGAAAGGTGACTAGCTAAGATTAGGAAGTTTTAAGGGATGTTTTAAGATCTTGTAATCCAAATTCTGGCTAAAAGCACAACTAAATCAGATCAACTGTCCTGCTGTTATATCCAGTGAAGTATTGAAAACCTCAAAAGATGTACATTTCACCATCTCATCAGCCAACTCTAAGTGTTTAACTATTCTCACTATGAAGAATTTTCTTATATCCAGTTGGAACAGCCCTTTTCCAGATCCACAATTAAGCAGGCAAACAGCAATTTACCAACAAGTAAACATATTTTAAGAGCCTGACAATTGCACCTTATGTTACCTTGTTAAGGCAAGAAAAATACCTTAATGAAAGAATATTTAAATTTAAATATGATTTGCCATGTAAAAAACAATATTTTAATGTCATTAGAATTTACAATGAAATGTTTTAGCGATCAGTTGTCTATGACTTAAGAGTGCACATATAAAAATTACTTAAGTTTGAATTTATATTACTTAATACTGCTTTCTGTCTCAATGAAGATTGTCTTAGTTATTTTTAAAGCATCCTACAGGCACAAACAAAGTATGCATATATATATATACATGTATACAGTATTTAGCTCTCTCATCTACCATTGGATAAGCAATATTCTCTTCTTCCTGAACAGAACTTGAAAATCAACTTGAATATCATCAGACAAGAAACACATTAACTACCATGGACTCTTACTATATGAAATGCCTTTTCACAAAGGAAATGAGGGAAGAGGACAAAGTAAGAAACTGCAATCTGTTCAGAAGACTGATTGACAAAGTCCCTTGGGAGACTGTCTTGATGGGTAAAGGAGTCCAGGAAGGCTGGACATACTTCAAGAAGGAAGTATTATAGGCCCAGGAACAGGCTGTCCCCATGGGCCTAAAGATGAACTGTGGGGTAAGAAGACCAGCCTGGCTGAACAGAAAGATTTGCCTGGACCTCAGGAAGAAAAGGAGAGTTCACAGCCTCTGGAAGAGAGGACAGGCTTCTCATGAGGAATACAGAGATGTATGAAGGCCATGGAGGGAGAAATTTAGGAGGGGAAATCAAATTGGCTACTGCTATCAAAGACAAAAAAAAATAAAACTTTTCTATAAATAGATTAATAACAAAAGAAGGACTAGGGAGAATCTCCATCCTTTATTGGATGCAGAGGGAAACAGTGACAAAGCATGAGGAAAAAGCTAAGGTGCTAAACACCTTCTTTGCCTCAATCTTTAGCAATCAAATGGGTTGTCCCTAGACACAGTCCCCTGAACTGGAAAAATGTGGAGGCAGGGCACAATGAGACCTTTGTAATCCAAGAGGAAATGGTCAGTGACCTGCTACACCACCTAAACATCCGTAAGTCTATGGGGCTGGGTGGGTTGCACCCAAGGGTACTGAAGGAGTTGCCGAATGTACTCGCCAAGCCTCTTTCCATCATTTACCAGCCATCTTGGCTAACTGGGGAGGTCCCAGGGGACTGAAGGGTAGCAAATCATAGAATCATATGATAAGAAATGTGGTACCCACCCACAACAAAGGCCAAAAAGAGGATCCAGAGAACTAGAGAACTGTAAGTCTGACCTCAGTGCCAGGGAAGGTCATGGACCAGATCATCTGGAGTGCCATTATGCACCATATACAGAACCACCAGGTGATCAGGTCCAGTCAGCATAGGTTCATGAAAGGAAGGTCCTGCTTGTCTGAACTATCTCCTACAACAGGACAACACGCTTATTGGATAAGGCAAAGGCTGTGCTTGCTTGACTTTAGAAAGGCCTTTGACCACTGTCTCCCACAGGATTCTAATGAAAAAAATGGCAGCTCATCACTTGGATGTGCACACACTTTGCTGGATAAAAAAACTGGTTGCTCAGCCAGGCCCAGAGATTAGTGGAGAATGGAGTTAAATCCAGTTGGCGGCCAGTCACAAGTGGTGTTCCCCAGGACTCAGTGCTGAGGCCACTCCTGCTTAACATCTTTACTGATGACTTGGATGAAAGGATAAAGTGCACCCTCAGTAAGTTTGCAGATGACACTAAGCTGGGTGGCAGTGTCGATCTGCTTTAGGGTAGGGAGGCTCTGCAGAGGGATCTAGACAGGCTTTACTGCTGGGCAAAAGCCAATGGTATGAATTTCAATAAGGCCAAATGTCAGGTTAGACATTTGGACTTTATTATCTTGAAGGTCTTTTCCAACCTTGATGATTCAATGATTCTAAGATGAAGCACAAGTAGTAAGAAGAACTAAAAATAAGAAAAAAACTGTCAAAAAAGTGAAATTTTAAAGGCATGTAAGTTATCACAGTGTAAATTAAGGAATATAATTTGAAACTGCTGAGCATAATGTTAATGTTTAAATCATTACTGTGGCTTTCAGTCTTTTTCCCTTCATTATTGACTATTCATTAAAGTTTGAAAAATTATTTTAATTACAAGAGTAGCTTCTGTCCAAGGTCACAAGAGTAT
This sequence comes from Chaetura pelagica, assembly GCF_000747805.2. Lineage (NCBI taxonomy): Eukaryota > Metazoa > Chordata > Aves > Apodiformes > Apodidae > Chaetura > Chaetura pelagica. The sequence continues at coordinate 208,801 of NW_009952189.1, forward strand.
TTAAAGCAGAAAAGTTAATTTTTAGTGTGGTTAAATAAATATTGTTTTAAATGCATCATGCACACAGAGATGGTCATTAATGACTAGTGTACAATGTTAGCTCTTCTTTCTTTTATAATTATGACAGCTGGCAGTTAATAATAATTTCTTGTTCTAGTAACTTGTATACCAGTGCACATAAGATGTATCTCACACTGGTATCTCATATCACTTTAAATGCCCAAAACATGATGCATGCCTTATTGCTTTATTTTCCTTTTCATGAAAGAAGATATTAAAATAACCTAAAATATCCCTACAAATTACAGGATTTAAATGGAAGAAAGCTGGGCTCTTATTATTTCAAAGAAAATTAAGATTTGGATGCCAGAGAAAATGCAAATCATCATCTCAGACTAATTAAAGTTTCAAGTATTTCCTGTCTGGAAATTGTAACAAGTTACAACAAATAACAACTGTCAGCAGATGCCTTTATTACCTAAGCTAGGATGCCAAAATAACATGCAAAAGTCTAAAATGCCATCATTGCTGATAACCTTGCTTCTTTGGCACAATGGCTTATTTCTACAATGAAGCTCATCTGCTAGTGTGAAGACAAATCTTTCTTCTGGCATGTGGAGGATGGAATAGTGGAAGTGTCTGAATTTATTTAGGCCTGGTGACCAGGATTGCAGCCTTCACAGTTTAGAGGAAGAATGTAATACTTTTAATCCCCTGAAGCCAAAAGTCATTTGGAACTCTTCCTAGATGTTGTGAGATGATTATGAAACTGGCTACCTTCCCAGTCAAATGACCTAGAAAAATCCTTATCTCCAAAGTTTCTGCTTGCTCCCAGGTAGATCAACCTGCCAATCCTGACCTTCTACCAGCTGGAAAAAAGCTGACCGTAACAGAACCTACAATGCTGCTTCTTATCCCATAGGTGATATATCATCTGAAAGGGAAAGTGAAAACAGGAAGCAAAAGGTGTCCAACAAGTTACTCCTGTCAGACTCACTCCCATTTCCCACCCCCAATACATCCAGTATATACTGGAGTTGTAAAGAAGTAAAACTGTTAAAATAAATGTCAAACTTACAATGAATTTAGCCTCTTTCAGAGGCTCTAATACATCTGCTTCCCCTAAAAATACACTTAAGAATTATTTGATAAAGAGTCTGATGCTTCATAAGAAATTAAAAAAATAATTTTCTTTACAACATAGGTTTTCATATTAATCCAGTTGTCATAGCATTCCAGTGACCCTTCCACTGGAACTGCCCTGACCTCACCCACAGATGAGATTATCCTTTTATGCTATTACATTCCATTCTCTCTTAACTTTAACTCTTCAATTGCATCAACGAACACATCTCTCTTAAATAAGACATTTTGCTCTCAGAATTATTAATGTAACATAAACAATATATAACTTCATTTTAAAAATTAAAATAGTTTTTAAAGAACTGCTTACAATCTTTCAAGAAGGTGTAATCCAGAGAAGGAACCATTCTTCAACTCTGTTATTTTATTGTTACTCAGAATCCTGTAGACAAAAACAGACAAGGACAAGATATTATAAACTTGTTAACAAAATTATTTGCTGCAGCTTGCACTTCTCATGCAAAAAATTTTAACAGCCTTTATGTCCAACTACAATGCCTAGCTGATTGTCTGATGTGCATATAGCAGCACTGTTTAAATATTATGAAGAAGAAAGAGGATTTTCTATGTTAAATCATCTAAATACCACGCAAGCTTAGATAATCAACATATTAAAGAAAGCACACCCTTCTTGCATTGTAACATAACATTAGAATTCGTGTGCTAGAAAAAGAAGTATTAAACAACCAATCTAGACATTCAACATTCTGGTTTCAAAACCACACAGCTTATCACCTGTTTCCTATTTCTTCAGTTGCCACCTCGGCCAGTCACAAACACTCACTTCTCTCATTGTGTGCTACCTTTCCCAGCCATTCTTCATATATTCATCCTTCACAATGTAATCTTTTAAAAACATCTGCAAATAAGCTCAGTAAACACTCCTTTACTTCTATCTATCCTTTCTTCTCTTCATGGACCACACAACCACAATTCTGCTGCTCTACATAACTGGATCAGGCCCATCTAGCCAAGTATTTTGTTCTCCAATCACAGTTCTCTGCCAATGCAAATTATCCTCAAGTTAGGAAATCTCTTGTAGAGTTGGATGATTCCTTACTTAGGAGGATTTCTAATCAGCTACAAATCTCTCCATCACAAAAAAAAGCCTGCCTTTCTTTCAAATCATGTAAAACTTTGGCATCCACAACACTCCTTATGACACGTTTCACAGTACAAAACTCCACTCCATAAAGAACACCTCATCTCATTTGTTCTGAACACAGCACCTGCTAGCTTCATTTGATGCTCCTCACTTCTTACACTGAAACAAGCCGTAATCAAGCGCTACCTACCGTCTCTTTACCACGTGTAGAAACCTAGATAGTCTCCTGCCAGATAGAAGATTCGTATTTTACTTAATTACTCTTCACATGAAAGCCATTCTGTGCCACCTTAATAATTTCTGAGTGCTTTCCAGCTTTATTAAACTCAAAACATTCTGAGAGAAGACCACCAGAACTGAGATAGTATTCAACACACAGACAAGTCACAAATCTAAAAAGTGGGATAATGATCACAGAATCTTAGGGGTTGGAAGGGACCTTGAAAGATCATCTAGTCCAACCCCCCTCACAGAACAGGATCACCCAGAGCACATCACACAGGAATGCATGCAGGTGAGTTTTTAACATCTCCAGTGAAGAAGACTCCACAACCTCTCTGGGCAGCCTGTTCCACTGCTCTGTCACTCTCACAGTAAAGAAGTTTTTCCTGATGTTTACGTGGAACCTCCTATGTTCCAGTTTGCACCCACTGCCCCTTGTCCTACCACTAGACATCACTGACAAAAGCCTGGCTCCGTCCTCCTGACACTCGCCCTTTCCATATTTGTAAACATTTGTGAGGTCACCCCTCAGTCTCCTCCAAGCTAAAGAGACCCAGCTCCCTCAGCCTTTCCCCATAAGGGAGATGTTCCACTCCCTTAATCATCTTTGTGGGTCTGCCTTGGACTCTTTCAAGCAGTTCCCTGTCCTTCTTGAACTGAGGGGCCCAGAACTGGATACAATATTCCAGATGAGGCCTCACCAAGGCAGAAGACAGGGGGAGGAGAACCTCCCTTGACCTACTAATCACACCCTTTCTGATACACCCCAGGATGCCATTGGCCTTTCTAGCCACAAGGGCACATTGCTGGCTCATGGTCATCCTCCTGCCCACCAGGACCCCCCGGTCCCTTTCTCCTACACTGCTCTCCAGCAGGTCAGCTCCCAACCTGTACTGGTACATGGGGTTGTTCTTCCCCAGATGCAAGACTCTACACTTGCCCTTGTTGAATTTCATCAAGTTTCTCCCCGCCCAATTCTCCATCCTGTCCAGGTCTTGCTGAATGGCAGCACAGCCTTCTGGTGTGTCATCCACTCCTCCCAGTTTAGTGTCATCAGCAAACTTGCTGAGGGTACACTCTGTTCCTTCATCCAGGTCATTGATGAAAATATGGAATAGTATCGGTCCCAGTACCAACCCCCGAGGGACTCCACTAGTCACAGACCTCCAACTAGATTCTGTCCCATTGACCACAACTCTCTGACTTCTTCCTTTCAACCAGTTCATGATGCTCTGTTTTGTTTCTTATTGTTTTCCTAGCAATTCTAATTATAATACTTCCACTTGAAGATTTCTGGTCTGCTCAGTGCCCATCATCTTATATACAAAGATGTAACTGTCCTCATCTCCAATACAATTTTCATTTTTCTACAGTGTGCTACTTCTGCCATATTATTGCCCAATTACTAGTTTCATAAACTTTTTCAAAAATTCTTCACTTTACCCTCAATTCTTTTTACATCCAGCAGCTCACCAAATTCTGTCAACCCTCTACTCACACTGTTTTAGAAGTTAATAAATCTCTTGTGCATTACAGGTCTCTAAGACTCCACACCACTGAGAAGGCTACACATTTATTTCCACATCATTTCTTATTCTTCAGCAAGTTTGCTGTTCATAGAATGATCCTCATTTTCATGCTGACATACTATTCTTGTCAAATGCCTTTGGTGAGGGACTGAGAGATCCCTTTTGAAAAAGCATCTATGTCTCATTGTATCAACTGCATCATCCTTGTAAATGTTTTGCTGATTCTGAAGAACTCCAAAGGTTTGTGGAAGAGCTTCCCATTACAAGAGATGTAAATTGCAGGCTTTAAACTGAAGGACCTGGGGGGAGGGATCAAAAAATGGCAATGATCATTTCACCATCACCACTACAGCCAATTAGGGAATAAATCAGGCCAACCAGAGTAGTATAAAATGTGTCTTATCTGTCTCCCAAAATGAGAACAAAAAATTAACCACCTGAAGTGTATGTATACAAATGCACACAATCCGGGAAACAAACAGGAGGAGCTAGAGCTCTGTGCCCAGTCAGATAATTATGATATCACAGGAAGAACTGAAACATGGTGGGACAATTCACATGACTGGAGGACTGTGATAAATGGCTATAGGCTGCTTCACATAGACAGGCAGGGGAGAAGAGGTGGAGGAGCTACGCTCCGTGTTAGGGGAAAACCTTGAATGAATTGTAAGTCAACTGTGGTAATTGTGGTAGCCCTATTGAATGCCCCTGGGTCAAAATCAGATTGGGAGAAGCCAACACGGATTTATCAGGGGCAAATCATGCTTGACAAATGTGATTGCCTTCTACAACAAAGTAACCTGTTCAGCTGATGCAGGGCAATCAGTGGACATAATCTAGCTGGACTTTTCCAAGGCTTTTGATACGGTTCCCCACAGCCTCCTCCTGGAGAAACTGACTTGTTACAATCTTGACAAATGGCCTGTGCAGTTGGTGGCGAACTGGCCAACAGCCCATACCCAGAGGGTGACAGTAAATAGTTTATTCTCAAACTGGTACCTAGTCACACTTGAGGAACCCCAGGGACTGACATGACTGGAGAGCTTGACACTCCAGAAGGGCATCACAAGCAGAGATAAAGAAATAATCGTCCCGCTCTACTTGGCGCTTGTCAGACCACACCTGGAATATTGCCTTCAGGTTTGGTCCCTGCTCTACATGAAGGACACAGACAGGCTGTAGAGGGTCCACAGAAGGGCCACAAGGATGATCAGAGCACTGGAAGACCTGCCATATGAGGAGAGGCTGAGAAAACTGGGTTTGTTCAGTCTTGAGGAGAGAAGGCTTCAGGGAGACCTTATTACAATGATCCAGTACTTAAAGAGTGGCTACAAAGAGGATGGAGATTCCCTATTTACAAGGAGTCCCATGGAAAAGACAAGGGGTAATGGGCACAAGTTGATCCTGGGGAGATTCCAATCGGACACAAGAGGAAAATTTTTCACCGTGAGGACAGTAAAACATTGGAATAGTCTCCCAAGGAAAGTGGTAGATTCCCCCACTTTGGACAGTTTTGAGTCTCCCCTTGACAGGGTGCTGAGCCATCTCATATAAACTATAGTAGCACCTAGAAAGGTTGGACCAGATGATCCTCGAGGACCCTTCCAACTAGGCATTCTATTATTCCATGAAATATTCCAGAGTACATCTCTCTCTCTCTTTATCCAGGTATTCAGTATATTTATTATAAATTCTACTGATTTATTGAACACAAACATCAGAATTGGAACCATGTAGTTCCACTAAACTCCTGATGCACTTAAAAAAAATTAAAAAAAACAAAAATCAGCATTTGCCATCCCTCCAGCCCTCAAAAACAAAGTTCATTCAAAGCAAGACTTCAACCATTCATCTTTTGACTTCTTCATTCCTGAGTTCTTCTAAAAGGTCTCCAGTGCACACCATCTTGTCCTGGAAATTTATTCACTCTGTCAGTTTGCTCCACAACTTCTGATACAGTAACTTCAATTTCAGACAGGTCCTCTGTCAAATGCATCCTGCAGATCCAACTGGTCCATGCACTTCTTCACTTTGGCCAATTACATCCCAGGCCGGATAACTACTTCCACACCTACAACTGCCACTAGGAGATTTCTTCCCAGACTACTACATGGTATATCCTTTACAACAGCCATAAACCAAACACACACACACCCCTCTTCCCACAGATGTATAAAATTTACTATCTAATGACAGGGAATAGATCACAAATAAGATAAAACTAAAATACAGAAATACCAATCTATGAAAACAGCATCATTTTGACACAACCAGATACTACACTGAGTACTTTTCTTCTCCATGTTTCACAAAGATTGCCTCAAGTCTCTGTGGTTATGACAAACATCGGGCAATTTTTTGTCTCAAAGCTTTGGCTTCAAGTCAATCTCTCTCAGCCTCACATGCACAGAATCAAGACAGCTGAACAAATTATTTTAAAACCTTTCCATTTCCAGACTGACAGAAGGTTTGAAAATTCTGGAAGATTAAGTCATTCAACCCACGTTACAGTACTGAAGCTAAGAGAGGGAGATCCCATTCCTTCTCCTCCCCTTACAGTCATACCATGTATTTCTGCAGCTCATCTCAAGTCATTCCTGGTGTTCACTGCATCACAAACAACTAACATTAAACTACACATTTACCCAAGGCATCTTTCAAGACATTTAGATGTCAACTGCAAAAGCATGATCAACAAAGTATGGTACACAAACAGCTAACCCAAGGTGAAGACTGATCACAGGAATGGGGGAGAGGATCAGAAAAAGATACATAAAAGTATATTGAGAATTTGCTGGTGTGTGGGCCTATAATGTCCACTAAAGTGTCAGTTTACAAAATTTACTCTAGTGAAAATACAGTTGAGTCAAATACATTAAGCTACCTTACAGGATAGAAAGTAGAAAAATTGCCCCTTGGCTGCAGCTGTGATAACCTAGATGACCAAACGAATGAAAAACAGTATTTTTTAAAAACAGATGTACAAGTGGGGGGTTAAGAGAGCAATCTGTCATTCATTTCACTGCTGGCCCAGACTTAAACCATGACAACAAGTCAAGAAAGCCCAAGTACTCTTCAGAAATCTACATGTATTCCAATGCATCCTTGCATCAAGGAAGGTCCAACACGTAACAGAATACACATTTGCAAGACTGCAAGTGTGATAAATACAATCATAATCATTATAGTAGTAGTAATAATAATATACAATTTGGAATGCCTGTAAAACTAGTAAAATTTAACTGAAGCATTAAAATCACACATCCTAAATCTTTGAAACTACTTTCACTTCTACTCAAAGAGAAAAAGGTTTTAACTTAATATTTAAGTATTATTTGTAGAAATGGTAGATACAGGTTTCATTCTGCAAATCAAATCTATTGAGAGCAAAGTACACCTTTATTTCAACATCCTTTCTGGTTTCAGGTATGTACATGGGAAGAAAAATAATAATTTATAAAGAAATTAGAGAAGGGCCTTCTAAAAAACCCTTATTAATAGTTAATGCAATCTGAACATAAGGCATAACAGCAGCAGCAAGAAAAAACACAGAACAATTCCAGACTTAGAGATAAAAGAAGAAGAAAATACATTAGGTTCAAAAAACATCCAAATCAATACAAGCAAGCAAATTGGAATCTTTGGTAGCTCAGAAATAATTTCTATTTTAGTTATAATTGACTTAATCTTAAGATTTATTGATTTTACTGGTAGTCCTCCAGGAAAAGAAGCTATTCAAAATGGGGCAGAAACCACTTTGGAAGTAGCTGTAACTGGCTGAACTAAATTTAAACTAAATTAAAAATTAGTTTTCTGACACTGTCTATAAAATAATAGGCCTAAAGTAGAAGCCGTTGATTATCTGTGCACTAGGTAAATACCCCTCTGCAGTGTGATGTAGAAATTATAGTCAGCCTGATCTAGTATTTTCTCTGCAGACGCTGTTAGTTTCTCAACCATAAAAGTTTACAATAAATGATAGATTTTACAACAGTTCATATAACCTAAGACATCTCATTACACAAAAATGTTGCAAGTGTAATTTTTTTTAAAAAATGCAGCTTAAAACTTGCTATTAATATATTTAGTCTATACATTATCTGAAGTGCTAAGGGATGTGGCATAAGAAGCCAAAACACAATAAAGTATTCACCTCAAAGTAGACATTTTCTAGTCACTTTCACAATTTGAAATTATGGACTATTATGTACCACTTAGACAGAGAAAATTATTTGTGATCAATAATAATTCTAAGTTACTACTTTAAGAACATAAGTTCTCCTAAGAGGCGAGTAATTCTGGGAATACGTGAACTTTTCCATTATTTAGATGTTTAAATGGAAATGGTAGAGAGCTACTCATGCTCATCTTGTTCAACTCCTTTTTAACAAGTGAGTTTGCAACATAAAAGATATCTAGTGATTTCCTGAAGTGGTTTCCATAAGCAAAAGTCACTGCTGCTCTCTAACTCTTACAACCTCCAGCTCAGGTTTTTAATTTTTATTTTTATTTTTTTTCCCTTTAAATAATCAGCAATAACTGCTTGGAACAAATGCATCTTTCTTGTCCAGTTCTTGTATAGCAGAAAATAAAATGTGGAACTGCTGCTTGCAAACACACAGCCGGAGGAATTAACATAAAAACTTGGAAGAAAGGGCAGCTGAAAAGTAGGTTCTAGAAAGCATTATGGACACCACCTCATGTCAGCTTAAAGCAACACGTTTCCTTCTCCTTTGAGTGAGCAGAATGGTTGTAGAGAGACAAAGAGGTGATCTAGAGCAACGCATCTCAAGAAAATAACTACCACAACCTCACCCTCTGCCCCACCCCCCACAAAAAAAAAAAAAGGTGACTTCAGCTTTCCATTTGTTCCAAGAACACTGCTGAAATGTGCTTTTGTGTATACAGCTTGGATCTGAAAGCCATTTCTCTTTTATTCCATAAAGTGGCAGAGGAATTTGGCAAAGCTCTTTAAAGAAACTCAACTCCGGCTCTAAGTTACTGGCCAGACCCTAAGCAATAGCACGCAAAACATAACTACGCAGTCAAACCCGAAGTTTGTCCTTTCAGCAACACACCACTAGGCACACCACTAAAGGTGATGTAATAATCTTGCTCTTTTTTTTGATAAAGCAGAAAAAAAAAAGTAAGTAAATCAAGGCCTGACCTGGTTTTAACATTAAAAAAAAGGTGATAAGTTTCATTATATGAATCACAGAATCACAGAATCCTAGGGGTTGGAAAGGACCTTGAAAGATCATCTAGTCCAACCTCCCTGCCAGAGCACTTTGGTTTGTCAGCTATAAAACAGTCACCACTAAGACAGCAGTCAACTAGACAGGAATTCAGAATGCATCTCCAAACTTCACAAATTAATCCTTTCATAGGATACTATTTAAAATAGACACACATCCATTAACACTACTAAAAAACAGTCCAAATGCACTCCAACAAGCCTGTATGAAGGTTGGGAGATGGTGTAACTTTTGGTAGAAAGCTGAAGTAGCTTCCAGAACACATTTTAAGAGACTCAAATGGAGTGACAGGAAATAGAAAATAAATCAGATAATTTCAGGATGATGGCTGTACACTCTAAGGACTGGAAAGTGGCCACCAGCAAAAGTTAAACTAGAACAACCATCTGTGCAACCAAGAAAAATGTTTTTTGCTGAAAGCCATGACCATGCAAAAAAGAAATACATTTCTCCAAGTTTATCTTGCAGAAACTGACTTAACAAGGATGTAAACCCAGTATTTTTTTCAACAGTTAGTATTTTGCCTTCTAGTGAGTTACTGGTGTCAAAGGGAAAGTAGTAATGGATGGAACAGGACATGAACAGTACTTGCTTAGAAGTAATCCTGAAATGAAAAACACTCCACAAGCTATATACAGAGAGTTTTAAATCTTTCCAAAGCCCCTAACAAAAGGGGACAGTATTTTCCAATTTAACAAAAATATTAGAATTGAGGAAGCTTGGCAATAAAACATTTGCAATATAAAAGTTTGCAACAGATAAAAGATTTCCTGTACTATTTCATTATTATGCATATTAGACGATATTAAGATTGTAAACTGAAAGACTCAGAAATAATGAAATTACAGAATTAAAAATGTGCCTATTTACAGAGTTTCATTTTTAACTAGGAGTGTGCTGGCTTTAGATGATGTAATGGTAAGGTTTTTTTTCTCTACACAAACCCTGCATCATTCAAGCAATGATTCTCACTTTGTGCACTGCTATTTACGATATTTTTTTAACTGATAGTCCGTATATGGCCACATACTTTATTATTGCCTTTCTCTAAGGACAGACTCTTCTTTAAATACAGAAAATCTTTATTTCTAGTGAAACACAGTGGCAATCACTGCAATTTGAATGAATGAATTTTCTCTACAAAAGTACTAAGTAAAAATTATCTTAGAGAAACAACAGAACTTAGGGGCAAAAAAGAATGCAAAAATGAGTAGCAGTTGTTGAAAATCATACTACTACCAAAATAAATTTTTGTAAAACTATAACCTTACCAACAAAACATCTTTGTCTAGCACTTGCCGCAGGCTGGAAAACCTATTTAAGAGAAAACTAAGGCAACACAATAGCATCCAATTTCTTTGAACACTGAGCTGCCATTTCTAAAGCTAACCAAAAGCACTGGTAACGTATCCCTTATGACCATTACATTCTGGGAAATTTCCTCCAAGTTCTCTCTCCCTCCTGCCTCATCTACAGCATCTGCATTAGTTTAAGAAATTATTATCATCAACTTTTTCTAACTCTCCTGTCTTACACCCCCCTCCCTTCAACTGCCTCTTGAGTTTCTCACTTCTTATCCACCAGATGTACACTTTTAGCATTCTCATTTACTTGCAATTTGGCATAAGTTTGCCATATTCCTCCAACCTTCACACATGCACTCAAGAGAGTAACTCACTTCACAGGAAATACTGCACACACACACATATCTAGCCAGACTCTCCTAACTTAAGCTGTTATGGCCAACACACTGAATGTGTCATATCACAGCAGTATTAATTATAGCATATGCTGTAACACCCAGCCTCACATGTATGTACATTTCCTATCAGGTATATGTACTCTCTAGAAAGTGCATTGTCTAGGCACGTCAGCAAGCACTTCCTATCAACTGCTGCCACACCAAGATATATTTTCACCAAAATGTATATCCTAATCCTGCAGAAGTCAGCAGTTTTTGAATAGTTTAACTCCCTGCACTGACTAGGCATGGAGCCAGACAAATGCTAGTACAGGAGCAAGGGAAGGGAAAAAAAAACCACACCCGCACAGCAAGAGTCTGAGAGATGAAGGTACCAAGACACCAGCTCCAGTTCAGGCTACAGTTTTACAGGCAGCAGGACATGGATGTAACTTTTTGCACTCATGGGAAGATCCTTCACCTGCCATTGCTCCTGGTCATCCCTGCAGCAGGAGCCGGAAGAGAGTGTGGAAAGGGACCATCCTTCTCCAGATGTAAAGTCAGCTCACTGCAACCCATGGAAACTAATATTTCAACACAATTCTGAGATTTGGTTTAAATTCCTGTTAATGCCAGAGGCTGTTACCCTAAAACAACACTTTGAGGTATTAAGAATCCGTTGTTGGGATGTCTTACAGGATGCTTTTACAAATCTAACTTGCCAACTCTGCCTGAGATAGAGTTTCAAGGTAAAATCTATTCTGCAACAACTTCGGCGAACTAATAACAAGTTCTCATATCTGACAGGAGAAAAACAAAACAAAACTACCTTTTTGTTCATCTCCTCAGATGGAAATAGCTCATCACATGAATAACACGAGTGTTATCTGTGAAGAGTTTTGCCAGACTTTGTTATGCCACTACCATTTCCTTACATGACCCATCTTCTCCTACTGGCATCCAGTTATTAATCCTGCCTTAACTGATTCTGTGGGAAGCTGCTGAACTTCCAAGAATTCTTGCTCATCTCTCAGTAAGCCAGTTCACATAATCATGGAATAGTTAGGGTTGAAAGTGATCTTTAAAGGTCATCTAGTCCAATCCCCACTACAACAAACAGGGACATATTCAACCAGATACAGCTGCTGAGAGCCCCATCCAATCTGACCTTGAACATTTCCACAAATAGAATCACAGAATAGGGCATCTACCACCTCTCTGGGCAAACTGTCCCAGTGTTTCACCACTCCTAGTGTAAAAAATTTCTTCCTTATATTTAGTCTAAATCTACCCTCTTTCAGTTTAAAACCATGAGCCCTTGTCCTATCACCACAGGCCCTGCTAAAAAGTTTGGCCTCATCCTTCTTAGAAGCCCCCTTTAGGTTCTGAAAGTCTGCTATAAGATCATCATGAAGCCTTCTCTTCTCCAGGCTGAACAACCCCAACTCTCTCAGACTCTCCCTTTGGGCATGTGTTCCAATCTGATCATTTCTGCGGCCCTCCAATTGATTAGCCTGGATCACACACAACTAAAATAAGTACTCTACTTGGGACCTAGCAGCTCTGCAGTGCACTGGCATCCCACTCACTCTAAGCAGCTTGGACATCTGTAGGACAGTACTGTAGTGCACCACTGGACATGCCCTGTGTCATTACCAAGGGAGGAGTCACAACACAGTCATGCACATCAATAGTAATTAATAGATATTATCAGTCCCATGGGAGCACTGTAAGGGCAAGAAGACATTGCAGTTTTCACTGCTAAACAGCCAAACAGAGAAATACAAAGGCAAAAATAAAACTCTCACCTATTTTCTGTGTTAAAGAATAAAGATATTCAATAGATTTAACATTTTTACAAAAACTGTATCTCTGCAGAAAGTGAAACTCACAGAAACATACTTTTTCTTCTCTGAAGAAACATTTTTTATTATTACTAATGAAAAAACTCAACTGTTTTTAATCTTCATTGATTAACTATTCGTACAAAGAAAGCATATAAACTGTAGAGATTCAAAAATTACAGAGACTATTATGGTGAAGACTAAGACTAAATAAGGCAGTAATGACAAATCCATGAACCTGCAACATATTTGACCCTTGCAAAGTACACATGGAAACTATTAATTCTGAAAAATCTAACCTTGCAGCTCCATACAGGTTTTAAATTACAAAAATAACTTTGGGAACACAAACTGCAAGCAAAAAGGAATGACACACATAGTTATTCATTCTTCATCACTGCAGCACAAATTCTAGTTCTATTTCTATCTCTTGGCATTAAATGTTAGTAATTTGAAGTTTTGCTTAACAGAAACAAAAACAGGAGTATGGCTGGTAAATAAAAGGCTGTAATTTAAAAAAAAAAAAAAAATCCTGAAAGTGAAAAATCTGAGGCTAGATACAGCATAATGCATTTAACAGTTTAATACTCACTGAAGGGCTAATGAACACAAAGGGCACTGCTTATATGGATATCTTAATGGGAATAAAGGTACTGGGCAATTCTACATTAATATTGTGGCTCAGATAATTAATAAGAATTCGTACTCATTATGAAAAATAAAATGAACTCTGCAGAATTTTGCAGAACCTCTGTTCTCTACACTTATTTTTAATTAGCAGTAACCAATACATAGCTCTCATTCAAAATCTGACCCCCAGGCTTTGAACAACTGCCTACAGCTGTACCAACGGAACATAAGCCACGTTTCCAATTGTTTCATATATTTAATCAAAATTGCAACAACCTTATCAGGAAAAGCACCCAAAACAATTTAAAAATGCTTATACAGAAGAAGGATATATTTTAAAAATCAGCATGCATTGATACAATCATCATTTGATAAAGACTATTACCAGTTACAACCCACCATACATGTTAAAGCCGTTACTCAACACTAAAAGAAGCAAGAGAACCCTATTCAAACTTGACTGGGTATCCCAGTGAACACATACTAACCACATAACATGGTCTTCTAAAGTTGAATAGTTATTTAGGTAGAACTAAAAATTGCAATTTAGAATAAAATGCTGTTTAAATTGTGAGCTCAGAATTGTCTTACAATACTCAATATACACAAAAGTGTACACAATCATAAAACACCACATGTATTCAATATCCTATAATAATAACCCCATGATTCAGTGTTGGAATAAGGCATATAGCAAAGCATGAATCAGATTTTAAATCTTCTCAACAAGGTAAAAGGCATACATAAGATCTGACACACATATACTGAACAGGGCTATTAGGATACAAGCCTAACAAAATGAAACATCACTGATGATTTTTAGGGGTCGGATGTAAAAGGCATGCACAAGTACTTGCAAATTATTAAACTGTGGATACAACAATTTTCAAGTACTATCTCTGTACTGCCATGTGTTCATGAGTAAAACAGATTTTGCACAGTCAGTGTATCCTCTGACCAAAGAAAATTTTAAGTTAAGTTTTAAGAGGAGTTGTTAGCCTTTTGTGTTTTTTAAAAAATATTATCACTGCCCAAGTACTTACAACAGTCTAAAATAGACTATTTTAACAAAAAAAAGGGATTAGCTGTCAAGAGTACTTTCAAGATAATAATGGAAATTACTTTAAAGGAAAAGGCAAACTTCCACAGAAGACATTTAATATGCCTGTTCCTCCTGTTTGGCAATGTTTTGGTAAAGGACCTGTTTTTCCAAACACAGAATAGAGAAAGGCCCAACTAAGTAGAACAAAGGAAGACAGTTTAGCAAAGCATCAGATCATCTCATAAAAAAAAAATATTAAAAATTGGAAATAATTTCTGTAAGTCATTACATAATATCTCCTTTATTTTTATAACCCAAGTCCTTTTGTGTACGAGAAAAAATTACTCATGTAACTATACATAATTCATGTAATTACAATTTAATCTCAAGATACAAGTGACTCCTTGAAATACGAGTGACCTTTTGCTTTGAAGCTTCCGGAATTTAGGACTTTGTGTTACAAATGGAAAGGCTGTGCAAATATCCGAAGGGCAAAATAAGTATGTCTTTCAGCTGCTTAATATATGTAGTTCAACATTAATATTATTTGGAGCTGGACAAAACCTGAGATTTTAAAATGTTTTTCGACAGCAACCCAGTTCAGCGTATCTTTGAAGAGTTCTGAACACAAATCTAGGCTACCACTCTGCTTTGTAAATTCTAGCACTTGTAAATGCAAACACTGATACTTCCATGTTCCCATTAGGATATGAGGGTAAGCAAAGTTGTTTCCTGACCAGTAAGGCTCCTAATTCAGAAACACAGTTCTTTATTGAATATATGTTTTTATTCTTATTTGGATTCCTGTTCCTATAGAATAACCAATGTGCAACAGGTAACTAAAATTTCCCAACAAACAAGGATTACAACTTCATGGGCTTGTCTTGAGTGGAATTACACAATCTCTTCCAAAGATCAAACAGCTATTATCCAACAAGTTATCACATCACGATTTGAATTTGCATCAAACACACACAACTGCAATGGGTACCTTATCTCAGACTTCCACAGGAAGAGCATAGCCCATTCCTCATTTAAGTGTGATTCAGGGAAACGGCATTAGGATCTAACTAAACATGCTAAAGAGCATATCAGACAAAGCACCGAGTCACATTCATGTTATCTTCACATCCAATGCATCTTGTCTGACCGGTTAAACTCCAAAGGTCAAAGCCATCTACAGTGCTAATGTAGATACACCCTTCATTTGCATCCCAAACAATTCTTATGACATAAAGCTATGAAAAAGTCCCTTCCTTAGCTATAACTAAACTTGAGTTCTCCTTGGAATTTGACCTAACTGCTCTGTAAAGCACCAGTTACTTGGATTCTAAAGGAATCTCAACTCACAGTACTGCCAGAAATCCTAAACATTACTTATTCTCCCTAAGACATCTCTCTATGCTTTAATAATCTTTTTCCAGTGTTTGCTTTTCTTCCTCAATTATTAAACAAACTTACCTTGCCTTTTACCAATTTAAATAAAATTATTATAACCTTTCTGAATTATAACTAAAAATCCTAGCTAATACTGACCTAAATTAACGACAATAAAACGTTTTATGGCAAATAAATGCCAAGGCATTTCAGAAATTAAGTGACCGTGCTCAACTTATCAATATCATTGCAAACCACCTACAGCTGTGTGCAAGAATGAAAAGAAAACCTGGCCAGCATCTTCAGATGCCAATAAAGCATCCTAATTTCCACTATTTTATTTTTGCACTTTTTAGAGATTTTTGTCCTCAATAAAACTTCACTGAGGGGAAAAAAAAACAACAACTAAATAGACAGCAGCTGATCTACTGAAAGTCTAAGAGTTTTATCAGCGATAGGGATAGAATCAGGATTTCCAGAAGTACTATAATAACTTCATTTGAGTCATCCCTAGCTCACTCAAAAAAAACCCCATACAGGTTCTCATAAAGGTCTCCTCGAGCTAGAGCAAGAAGGCTTCATCGAAAGGCTCCACTTGATTGGGCAGCCCATAGTAGGCTCAAACCACTATACTCCCTTTGTTGTCCCAATCCCTAATCCCTACCCATAAGCTTTCAACCTGCTCATGGCTAGTCTTCAGGGACAACTCTTCACATTCTATCCACTTCTATATAGAGGGCAACACCTCTCTTCCTCTCCTGTCCTTTCTGAACAGCTTGTAGCCATTGATAGCCACACTCCATGTTATTTGAAAAGTCATGGCAGTCAGGTGAAGTCCTTAGTGACTGGAAGGAAGGAAATATTACACTCATTTTTTAAAAGGGTAAAAAGGACCCTGGGAACTACCAATCTGTCAGACTCATCTCTATGCCTGGAAAGATCATGGAACAGGTCCTCCTAGAAGACATGCTAAGGCACATGGAAGACAGGGAGGTGATTCAGGACAGCCATCATGGCTTTACTATGGGCAAATCCTGCCAGACCAATCTAGTGACTTTCTACAATGGAGTGACTGCATCAGTAGACAAAGGAAGATCTACAGATGCCATCTATCTGGACTTCTGCAAGGCCTTTGACATGGTCCCCCACAACATCCTTCCTTCTAAGTTTAAGATATTTGATGGAATTTGTTTGATGGGTGGACTGTTCAGTGGTTAAGGAATTGGATGCATGGTTGCATCCAGGGGGTAGTGGTCAAGGGCTCAATATCCAGATGGAAAATTGTAACAAGTGGTGTCCCTCAGGGGTCTGTACTGGGACCAGTGTTGTTTAATACCTTCATTAATGATATTGACAGTGGCATTGAGAGCACCCTCAGAAAGTTTGCCAATGACACCAAGCTGGGTGGTGTGTTATACCAGAGGGATGGGATACCATCCAGAGGGACCCAGACAAGCTGGAAAAGTGGGCCCAGGCAAACCTCATAAGGTTCAACAGGGCCAAGTGCAGAGTCCTGCACCTGGGCCAAGGCAACCAGAGATACCAGTACAGGCTCGGCGAAGACATGCTAGAGAGCAGCCCTGTGGAAAAAGACCTGGGGCTACTAGTGGATCAAAAGCTGGACATGAGCCCCCAGTGTGCAGTTGCAGCCCAGAAGGCCAACTGCATCCTGGGCTGCATCAAGAGAAGTGTGGCCATCACATCAAGAGAGGTGATTCTGCCCCTCTGCTCTGTCCTGATGAGACCTCACACCTGGAGTACTGCATCCAGCTCTGGAGCCCCCAACACAAGATGGTTGGGAACTCATTGGAGTGTGTCCAGAGGAGGGCAACAAAAATTTTCAGTGATACCACTTACTAATTGAAGTAAGTACAATGTTTGGGAAAAAACAAATTTGGAAAAAAGAAAGAACACAAGGGGGACACAGAATAAAAACGGGGCCTAGATAACAGAGAAACAGAAAGTATTAGACAAAACCAGATTCCAACTGGAGAAAAATATTCCCCAAGTAGTGAACAGCCTCGCCTTCAGATAGGCCTGCAAGACACCTGCCAGACAGATGAAAGGGATGGAATGCAGCACTCCCCACAGCTCATCTTGGTTACAGCCTTGAGCACTGGAGAAAAACACATTGAGTAACTGAAATCACCATATTGATATCTTAATGAGCCATTAGCATACTAAAATTCACACCCGCAGGTTAGAAGGACCCCTACTAACAACAAGCCCCCACTCTTTGAGCATGTACAGTGAAATTCCTGAACATTGCCACTTTAAATGGAAGCAAGGGATGTTAACAAATTGTGTGCGTGAGTGACAGAAAGTTAGAAATAAAGTTCTTTCTCACATTTTTGGTTATAAAAGTAGCACTTGCATTTCAGGAAACTGATCTTGCTTTGTGGAATAGCCCCCTATGCCCTGTTCTGCACAGAACTGGATATTAAAGCAAATATTTCAACCATGTGTGGATCGGCTTCTTGCACGACCGGTAAAGGACCCCGTTTTTGGGACAATAAGAGGGCTGGAGCACCTCTCTTATGAAGACAGGCTGAGGGAGTTGGGGTTGTTCAGCCTGAAGAAGAGAAGACTTCAGGGGGACCTTACAGAGACCTTCCAGTACCTGAAGGCGGCCTATAAGAACGCTGGGGAAGACTTGTTCACAAAAGCATGTAACAATTGGACACGGGGTAATGGTTTCAAGCTTGAGAAGGATAGATTTAGGTTGGACAGTAGAAAACATTCTTTAACATGAGAGTGGTGGATCACTGGATTGGGCTGCCCAGAGAGGTGGTGGAGGCCCCATCCCTGGAGACATTTAAGGTCAGGCTTGATGAGGCTCTGAGCAATCTGTTCTAGTGTGAGATGTCCCAGCTTATTGTAGGAGGGTTTGGTCTAGATGACCTTTAGAGGTCCCTTCCAATCCAAGACATTCTATAATTCTATTTTCAGCTACTTATCTCTGCAGTGATCCACTAATCCAAAAAGCTATAATAGAACTAGTACTTATCTTAATAGAAGAATCCCACAGGAATCAAGATTCAAGATAACACAGTGCAGTTTGACTCTAAGCAGACAACCTTTCACTATCCACCAAATACTGTGATTTTAAGTATTGGCTTGGGGGGGGGAAAAAAAAGTAATTTTTGGATGAAGATTAGATAACGATTAACCAAGCACTGCTAATTAACATGTTAGTGAAAATGGCACTTGGCAAAACACCAAAATTTTCTAACCAGGTTGACACTGATTCAGTAAAAAAAAATAAATTAAAATAAAACAACTCTCAGATCTATGGAAAGTCATGCCTCAAAAATCATCAAACTTGAAAGCTCCTGACCCCAACAATTATTATGTTTACTCTCTTAGAAAAAGCAGGAGCACTGTTCTAACAATCTTTGCCTTATATTTTAAGTAAAATTTCAAAGTGTGTGCTCTTATTAATTGTATTAACACAGTTATGATACTTAGTACAAATAACAATTAAAAAATTCACACTGTCTGTTGTTATGTCTATTGAAAACTTTAAAGGGGAAAAATAAATGCTTTGGAAGTTATCATGAACTTCAAAGGCCTGTTAAAACTGAAAGCAACTGATTAGTGTATGAAGATATGCCCTAGATACACTCTAGATAATGAAGGAGTATGAAAATCAAGATGGGAGATGAACCGTTCTTCCAAATTCTTCTGTCACTGCAATTATGAACAAAGGGCCCATTCACAGCAAGGCGGCTGTTTGATATCTGCTTGTGTTTCACAGCAATCAGAGCTGTGAAACCAAGTTTTTTGAACCAAAAGGCTCCCATAAACCCACTTCAGTGTAACAAACATACTAACATCTACTTTTTTTCAAAATTTTAATGGATACTACTATAGCTTTAATAGCTAACCAGTTGCAAAGCATTTGATGCTAACAAAGATTATTGTTCAAACAATTATCACTTTCTGCATTTTGCTTTATCTTCTACTTCAGAAACTTCAGATATTAATATTTCTGGTCACCTCTCACAGGTCATTTTGAAATATTCTCAACGTTTACAGATTGCCAAGCAAGAACAAATAACCTCCCTTTTTTTGGCTTTTCTTTTCCTCATAGGTCAACATCCATACATCTACCACTGACTGGGTACACACCCCAGTGACACTTCCTGAAGGAAGCCCTTCCTTGGTGTTTCAGTGCTGTCACAGCTCACAAAAGCAGCAGACTGTTGCTCTCAAAATCACATCTATTCTGTGCTTATCAAACCTGGATTATTGGCAGATCTTTGAAACCTGTGATTTCCAGTTAAGTAGGTATTTTAAGCTAGACCCCATAATCCAGTTTATTTTCATCAATTTTTTCTTGCATACTACTAGGTTGCACTTCAGTCTCCCACTTTACGGCTCTCTAAAAGGGGGAGAGGGTTCCATTTCAAGGCCATTCACCAGTGAAATCCAATGCTCCTGATGTCCCTGCCCACGGCTGAGAGACTGGACCTTTAAAGGCCCCTTCCAACACAAAGCATCTATGAACTACTTTGCTAGAGGGATTCTTTAATCGCTCAGGAAGAAAAACAACTTGCAGGTCCTCTCTTTACATGTGAACACGCATGTCTAAGCAAATAGCAACATATTTCTTACTTTGGAGTAAGCTGCACATCCTGTTTGAAACTTGTTATTCAAATGGTGAGCTAGGATTGCCCTCCACATAAAAAGAGAACACCTACTGTTACATGGAAGTAAACTGATTTTTTTTTTTTTTAATTTTTTTTTCCGAAGAAGAAACAAAATCCCTTTGGCTGATTTTATCATAAGCTGCAACAAACAAGTTGCTGTCTGCTACCTTGAAACGCCAGGCGCACCCAGCGACCGCAGGCCGATTGGTTCGCCCTCTCTATTAACGCTCATTTGCTAAAACTACCTCAAAGGACGGGACTCCAAAACCTAGTTTGTGATGACGCTAATAAATAAATAAATTCAGAGGCTAAAAAAAAAATAATTGTGGAATTACTTTTCATAAAGGAACACCTGAGCTTTCTGAAGGGCCTGAGCTGCGATGAGAGCAGCCCCAGCAGAGGAGCAGGGGTGGGGGGGGGTGGGGATGATGCTCCGCACCGCCCC
>NW_009952189.1:230845-242602 GCF_000747805.2 Chaetura pelagica
CGCTCCCTGCCGGCTGTCGGGACCGTTCTCCTCCCGCCTCCTGCAGCGGGAGTTCACCCCAGCCGTGTCCCGTTCCGCGGTGAGCGGTGTCTTTGCCCCCAGCCCCAGCATTCTGTGTAGCTGGGGGTCCCTTAGACGCTCCGAGGGCCCTTTCGCCCTCGAAGGAACAGGGTGGGGCAGTTTGGTTTTCATGTCTTTTGCTTCCACGCCTTGCTTGTTGTCCCCGGTTCCAAATCCATGGTCTTTCCAGGGAGATTGTTGCTATTCATGTTTCAAGGAGAAAGGATAAATCCCCTGCAAAGGTGCTGAATTCAGCACTTTTAAACCACAGAATCAGAGAGGATGGAAATGACCTTTAAGATCATTGAGTCCAGCCTATGACACCAAGTGTCTTGTGCTTGTAAAATGTTTGCCCTCAAGTCACCCCTGTAAAATGTGGTAACCTTGTTATTCCCACTCGACGGCCAAAAAGCCAAAGGATGGTGAAAGTTCTTTCAATATCATCAATCTCAAATGTGAAAAAAACCTCTGCCTCCTTACAGTGTGTGTTATTTGCACCCTTGGAACTGCTTTTTCTGGGTGTAGTTAGATCATGTTCTCACATTTCTCTAAAGCCAGGACAGCCAGGCACAAATGCCTTTGTGCCAAAAACGGCTGAAATTCTCAATATGTTCTTTTCCTCTACTAGGTGAGGATGATAAAATAACTACTATCTAACTTGCAATCAAATTACAGTAATGGGCAGCACCTACTAAAAAAATTATAAGACAGACTTTGTAGAACCCATAGGAAGATCTGGTCCCTAACCAAGAACTCACAATGTCCCATCCTTACAGAAAAGTGCAAATAACACCCTGCAAATTCTTTATTACACAGAAGTGCAATTTAAGCATTGGCAATAAAAGCTGCCAAACTGAGTCTTACAAAGTCTTTAACCTAAGGTGTCCTTGAATAGTGCTGAGCACTCAGGTTTGGACCCAGTTTTGAACATAACCTTATGAAAGATACAGGCAAGCAATAGGAGCTGTGGATTGGGGCAAGTGGAACAAGGTTATAGTAATAACATCACAATTACCTGGCCGTCTTGTACATACAGCTCAATTGTATATCCTCATACAAGTGAAGATGGAACCTGACCCATATACTAAACTTGTTAAACACAGTGCAAAGAGGACACAGGTCCTTGAACTTAATATTGGGTGTGCATGCCACTGAGTCACTCAGCAGGACCAACCTGATCTGGGTGAGATGCAAGGCCACTATTACACTTGAACTAAATTAGGTCAGGACACAAAATACAAAGTTGACCATGCCTGTGTGAGCTCATGTTGCTGTTGTGCCAACTGTAAGAGAGATTTAATTACTATAAAACTAATCAGTGTAAAGTTAATCCTTATCTTTTGGGTTTTATTTTAAGCAAATTCAAACTGTGGATCAAATTCACTGCTTTGAACCATGGAGCTCCATCATTTTTGATCTGGCACCAGGAGTTTTAAAACTGGACTGACTATATCAAACCACAGACCAAGATCCTTTTTCCCTCAGAAGTAGTGCTGGGTTAAACAGTTCTTCCCATTTGGTACTTTTTTTCTCATAACCTTCAGCAACATCAATAACACAATTCAATTTATTGCACAACTGCATAAAAAAGTTTGTGCTGGGTTAAGGATCACATGAAGATAGGGTATATAGTTTCCTCTTCTGCCAGCAGTGACAAAGGTTTATGCCAATTTAAACACAGATCCCACCACAATTTAGGCTTGGCTTCACCACAGTTTCTGTAAAGCTAATCAAGATTGCACTGCAGTGCTACTGAAAGGAACATTTCCTTGTTTGCCTGAAGCTACTTGCTCCTTTCCCTTGTCTTGCATTTGCAGCAGTGCATGTTTTTACCTCATTAGTCTCCAAATGTATCAGTGAGATGATCCACATGGTCACATTATCTAAAGATAGAAGAGGTGAACTGTTGCTTCTATGATCACAGACCATCTTCACTCTCGATTGCCACTGCTTTTCATATTAATGTTGTGTACAATTCCTTTATTTCTGATTTATAGATTCAAGTGTGTTATTTGCCCTTGATATTTCAGAACCATCTGCTCTGTTTGTTCCACTCCACTGAGACCACCACTACTAAGACCTAGACATCTCACTGGCAAAGCTCCTACAATTTTAAATTATGCCTCTGTTTAAACTGCTACTATTGAAACCTTGAAGTGTTGTACTCTGTTTATTTACATTATCTTAGTTTTTCTGCTTCTGCAAACAATCTAATTCCAGGGCACTGTATTTCCTCACCTGTTTCCAAAAAACTTGAGTCATTCAAGCAAAAAGCTTTTCTTGAAGGCTCATGCTTCCCTCATCTTTCCTCTTTCATGCGAATTGCAGCAACTTCCTTTCTGTGCTGAAGATTTGAAAATGTGTTTGCCTATGTTGACTCAGGAAAGCTCTTAATCAAAACCTATGTCCCACAGGAGTCACTTTACAAATTTCATGTGTTTTTTTGTGTTGTACCTTTGTCAAGCTTATTAGATCACTACCTTAATTGTAGTTGTAGTGGTCTAAGAATATAAGGATAAAGTTACATTGTACATTTGCTTCAAAAATCAGAAAGTCCTGTTCCTCCTAGCTTTCCAACAACCCCTCTACCTTTAGGTTATATGCCCTCACTCTTGCTCCTCCTGTGACAGTCATCTGATTGCTCAATAAACTGATTCAACTCCACAATTAAGCTAAACTTTTTTTTTAGTTTAGTTTTCTGGCAGGTTATTGAGTTGAATCAACTCAGAGAAGGGTTAAAAGAGAACTGGAGGAAGACAAAGGCATTAGTGAAGGGAGTGGAACCTTCCACCTGGGCAGCCAAGTGAACCATCATTTCTAATTTCAAGAAGGACAAGTTTTATGGAGGCAGACAGCATCTTCTATTATAGTAACAGATATAGCTGCAAAAAAAACCCTAAACTGTTCCCAAAACTTACTAGCTATAGCTGGAGCAGCAGCTACTCTATAATATTACCTCTTCCTGCAATTCTTGCTTCTTTTTCTGTATTGAAAAAAAAAACACACCCAAACTTTCTTTCCCTCAGTCCCCTCATTCTCAGTCGTTGTGGTTCTGGTAATGCTTTACTTTATGGTGAGGCATGTAAGTTGAACTTTTTGAATGTGAACAAGTATACTTTGGGGTTTTTTCTGTTGTTTCCCTTTATAAAAGTATGTTAGTGTCACTAGTACATTCAATTTTGAAAATTAATTTTTCCTTTCTTCTAGTCTACTAACTTTTTGTATCCAAGATATTAAGAAGGGTGTGGGAAAGAGAGGAAGGCAACAAAATTCTAATCAGTGTTTGTGTGTAAACAAAGGTAGCTTTTGTAGCACTTCAGATAAATAGGAGGTTTTATATGCTTTGTTTGGGTTTTTTTTCTGTCTTACTTCTCATCCTTTTTTTTTTTTTTCTTTTTTCCTTACTCCTGCCCTTTGCTTTTATCAGTTCAGGTTTCGCATCCCTGCAGATTTTTCTAAGCTATCATTACCTTCACTGAAATGATTGCTCCCTAATTCTTCTCTCAAGGGACTCCCAAGCTGCCACTACCTTCCTATCTTATCTTTTTTTTTTTTTTTTTCTCACTGCCATTGAGTATTCTACCTACCACATTTCATTTCTTCCCTTAATGGGAAGGGACATCATCAGTTATGTTTTGTTTGCTACAGCAATTGTTAAGGAAGAGGGAGCATTTTGTTGCCCTTAGCTATGTGTGCAATACTGTGGTTATTTGCTGTTACAAGTACAGTGAGGTGATGATAACTATTGGCACATGCTGGCTTGCTGTTGGTAACCATTATATGCAAGCAGGCTCAGAATCACCTTTCAGCTGCAGGCTGTAGTATTATATCTCTGCCTCAGTTCACTGAGTTGCCTACCCCAAGCTCTGCTGTTGCTTGTGACAAACACAGGTATTCCCAGATGCTTGGCTGATGTTTGTCATGTTGAACACCCTTCATTTGTTCTCAGACACAGAGAAGCTCTCTGCAGCCCTCTCCCCAGCCCTCTCCCCAGCCTACTGCAGTTAAGTGGCTCTAGGGGAGTCTGAAGTAGGGAGGGGATCCCCCTACTCTAGGGAATCCTGCTCTGGCAGGGAGGTTGGACTAGATGATCTTTCGAGGTGGCTTCCAACCCCTAACATTCTGTGCTTCTGTGGTCTTCAGTGTCAGTTATATAGCTTGGGATAATACAGGTTTTTAGACTCAGTTGGGAGTCTGGGTAGGAACACTATTTCCTTTTACCTGATTGTTCCATTAAGTAGACATGTTTCAAGGCTGCTTTGGCAGAATACCAAACATTTAGCTAAGTTTGTATACTTCTTTTAGAAAACTTTTTGGAAATGCTTAAAAGAAGGTGGCTCTCAAAGCCGTTTATTTAGACATCTCTGGGTTTGGTTATCAACAAATCCCAAATTAAGCCAGAATTAGACGTTGACATTTTGTAGATTAAAATTGAAATATCACCAGATTTGATTCTGCAGAAAAAACAGACAGACCTGGAATACTTTCATACTTTATTTTCATTATTTTCTTTGCCTGAAGTAAAGGGGAAAAAACCTATGCTGTTTGGATTCAGCAGACTCATACAGGGATCTCACTCTTCTGCTATTCTAGTGTATAACTGGAGAAGGAACACTGACTTTGAAACACAGTCCTGTGACTAAATTTTAGAAAACGATGTATGCAGCTAAAACATATGTAAAATATTTTATGCCAGGTTTCTTTCTGACATGCAATTCCGTACCCACTTTTTCAGTGTTTGGCCTCCAACAATTGTTTCATATAATTTTGAAACTTCTTGGCTATCTATATACCTAATGTGAATTTTCAATGTGATAAAAATTAAGCTATAGAAATATGCATTTGCATGGAAGAGATAAATATAGTATTCATACAACCTTGCATTAAAAATGTGTAACTGTTATTTCAGCTCCTTTTGAAAATATTTCCATCAGTTAGGTTGGACTAGATGATCTTTCGAGGTGGCTTCCAACCCCTAACATTCTGTGCTTCTGTGGTCTTCAGTGTCAGTTATATAGCTTGGGATAATACAGGTTTTTAGACTCAGTTGGGAGTCTGGGTAGGAACACTATTTCCTTTTACCTGATTGTTCCATTAAGTAGACATGTTTCAAGGCTGCTTTGGCAGAATACCAAACATTTAGCTAAGTTTGTATACTTCTTTTAGAAAACTTTTTGGAAATGCTTAAAAGAAGGTGGCTCTCAAAGCCGTTTATTTAGACATCTCTGGGTTTGGTTATCAACAAATCCCAAATTAAGCCAGAATTAGACGTTGACATTTTGTAGATTAAAATTGAAATATCACCAGATTTGATTCTGCAGAAAAAACAGACAGACCTGGAATACTTTCATACTTTATTTTCATTATTTTCTTTGCCTGAAGTAAAGGGGAAAAAACCTATGCTGTTTGGATTCAGCAGACTCATACAGGGATCTCACTCTTCTGCTATTCTAGTGTATAACTGGAGAAGGAACACTGACTTTGAAACACAGTCCTGTGACTAAATTTTAGAAAACGATGTATGCAGCTAAAACATATGTAAAATATTTTATGCCAGGTTTCTTTCTGACATGCAATTCCGTACCCACTTTTTCAGTGTTTGGCCTCCAACAATTGTTTCATATAATTTTGAAACTTCTTGGCTATCTATATACCTAATGTGAATTTTCAATGTGATAAAAATTAAGCTATAGAAATATGCATTTGCATGGAAGAGATAAATATAGTATTCATACAACCTTGCATTAAAAATGTGTAACTGTTATTTCAGCTCCTTTTGAAAATATTTCCATCAGTTAGGCACATTGCTCAGCATTAATAAGCTTACAGGCTTCTGAGCAACAATATACTAATAAAAATGGAAATAAAGTAGTTTTCCTTCTACTCGTATTTTTTTAATACTTTAATAGTTGTTATAGTGTAAGTAGAATTTAAACACAGAATTGTGGGGGAAAATCAGTAGGGAACAGAAAAGGTGAACTACTTCATCACTAATACACCAGTGCTTATGGCTGAAAAGAAGACAATAACATTCCAGTATTCCAAGATGGTGGTGATTGTCTAGCTAGATAGATTCGGACTTGCACTGTTGTGTGAACAATGCATATGAAAGAAAAGCTATCTGATGCTTAAGCAATTCAAATGGTTCAGAAGTTAAACTTCCTTAACATGAATGTTTTGAAGAATTTCATTCACTCCCAAATCTTACATCACCTTAGATTTTACAGAACATTAACTCTGGAAAAGTCGCAGTTTTCTTGGGTGCATAATGGTGCCTGAAGCAAGAGATTCTCTTTCTCTTTCCTGCAGAGCACCTCGAACTTGGACAGAAAATTCAGAAGGAAAAAGAGAAGGGAAAAGGTTAATGAGATCTTTAAAGAGAATATAAAAAGCTACAGTGACCAGAGACAAGCTGCAGCTGAGACTCACACTGGCACTGGACTCCAGCACAGATGATACCCTACAGGACTGGGCTGGGTCTGGGTGACAATGAAAAGGCAGAAGGGGCAGATGATAAGAAGCACACCTGGGGTCCTGCAGCCGATGGAGCAGGAGTTACAGACGGTGCTGATGACAAGTAACATGTTGCCTTTGAGACAGTGGCTGGGGTCCTTGCTGTCAAGCAGCCAAAAGGCATCTACACCCTGTATGGTATAAAGACACATGGCACGGCCAGAACCATGCAGAGACTTTTTTAATTTAAAAAATTAAAAATTAAAAAATTAAAACATTTTTTTTAAAGGCAGTGAGTGAGTAGGAGAAGCAATGTGTCTTACCATAGCACTCCTGGACTCCCACTCATACCTTTCAGCAGGTGGAGCCACAGCAGTAGGTTATAGCATGCCTGCCTGGTTGCAGAACTAACACTCCTGTCATTAGAGAAGTGGTCTTTGTCGCACCCTCAAGTACTCTATAAAAATACAGTCCAAACAATCTGCAGTCAGACTTGTACTGGTCTTTTCTCCCAGTACTTTTTATACATAGGATTACTTTTAGTTCCAATAAGCAACCACAAACCATAAAAAAAATAAAGCAATAGGAAGCATAATAACAAATAGCAATTAATACATCATTATAGGTTTGCTTCTTAAGGCAGAAGGAAATGGGGAAAACAATGCATTTTGATGTCAACATCAGCAAAATTTCTGGATCTTGCTTTCTGGGTACTTAATCATCCTGACATCTAGACACTTTCATGGGGGTTTCAGCAGTGAAAATATCCAGGGAAAACTTTCTTCAAGCAGGCCCCACAGACTACTCACATTTTTGTTGTTTTCAAAACAAGATTATTTTATCCTCATAAACACAGCATGGTAAATATATTCCATATTGTGCATTGTAGTACCCAGACATTTTTTCAATTGAGATTTAAGTATTTAATTTTGACTTAATTAAACAGTTATTATATATTAAACAAATAGCAACTACATACTAAACTATATTTACAGAGTATTATGGCTATGCAATACATCCATATCAATTTCGCAGTTATGAATCTATTACGTAATTTTTAATCCTCTGCGAATGTGTAATAATCAGTATTCAAATAACATACATTAACTGTCCTATTAAATCTAAATTAATTGTGGCTCAGGGAACATTAATTTAAAAGGTTAACTATTTTCCCAGCAGATCTGATCTTTGCTTCATATTTTTTCCATTAAAATTAGTGTTAAAGAGTAAATTTTTTTCATTTAGAATATAGTTTCTAGGTGCTCTGAATACCTGTGAATCACATTCTTCCAAGCTTCCCTGCTAATAGCGATATTAAAGATTCTCTCCCATTTTCTTCCAGTGTAATTAGCATTACCTGGAGACAATCACAGATCACGTGTTTGTTTAGGAAAAGTAATCCCTACTGACTGAAGGAACTGACATGAACTTATGTTCATTAAAGCCTGTGAGTCAAAATTTGGCTGTGGGATTTGCATATTTTGAGCTTAAAAATAAACCAACTGTCAGTAAAGGATAAAAGATTGACATTTTAAAAAATTCATTTCTTCTTTAAGCTTATCAGGGTAACCGTATAATTGATCTAAATGAACCGTATCCTTTGCAGTCCTCTGTGCAACAAATATGAGAAGCTGCAGTAACAGTGGATTTAGACTTCAGGTTCTGTTGTTTGAAGAATGCACAGCAGTAAGCAATAACTGACATTGGAGTATTTTGATCTGGGAACTGACATAGTTCATTGGAGAAATGGATAAGATTCCTTGAGATTAATGCCAGAAGAAACTGTTGAATTGTATAGTGTAACATATGCTATAAGAACCCATCAAAAGCTGGCTTTGACCTCAGTAAATTGAACCTGATTCAAGCTCTCTGGAAAGTTATTTCCAAGAAGATGCAGAGATTGAGAATTCATTACTTCTTTTAGTGATCTTTTCCTAATTACCTAATTCTCTGCCTTCAGTTATGCTATTTTTAAAAGATAGTATAAAGACATTATTCAGCACCCTGTATCTAAACTGTCATAAAGAAGTTTTCCCAGCCCTTTTGTGGATCTTTACATCACTCTCTCCAGTTTTTCAAAACCCCTAAAAACAACAGATGTCAAAACTGTATGCAGCATTCCAGTATTAGCCTCTTCAATGCCATGTAACATCTTTGTTCCTGCAGTACAGCAGGCTGCTCCAGGTATCCCATGTTAGTTTTGCATGAAAGACTCCATGTTTTGGAAATCAAACTTTTGATGCTCTATTGATAGACCTATTACATTAATGCTATAATAACATCTAACATTCAAACCACAAGCACAGCAGAACAGTGTTCTGGCTCTTCTTCCCAAAACCATACTCACTGAAACCTGTAACTTTAAAATTAGAATCATAGTGCATTTTAGATTGGAAGGGACCTCTTTACTTCATTTAGTTCAACTCCAGGTCTGAGCAGGGCTGACTTCTATGTTAGATCAGGTTGCTTTGGGCCTTATAAGCTAGTTTAGTACCACTTCTCATACAAGTTACATGCAAGTTGCTGTTATACAACCCTAAGGGATCAGTACAAATAATCTTTCACTGTCATGCAGCATTATATATTTCCATACTTGAAATGAAAAATTTGGGTAGTACCAGAACTGAGGCTCTTACGAGACACAGTAGAAACATTTCAGTGTAAGGAATCTCTAAATGTATAATTTATTAACCTGAGGAACATGTACTCTATTGTTAACAAATAACACTGATTTCTTTTGAACCAGAATGCCAATTGGTATGGTTCTATAGTACTTGGAGATATATCTATGAAGTTACTTCAATTGTTCAAACTTCGTGTCAAGAAAGAAGAGTTCAGATATATTTAAGAGGTGTAAAAATGTTAATACAGGACTCTTCCACAGATTATTACAGGGTCTTGATAATCCAGGGCTCTCTCTACCATGAAAGTTGAATATTGAGGGAGCTGATGGCAGTCACTGCCAGGGAAGAGTACAAGCTCATAATCTTGTCCAGTCTGAGAAAACAGGGGGTGTTTAAAAAGAGTTAAATTGTGTTAGCTAAAGAAACAATTCAGACAGATTTACTACTCTTTATATTGTTTAGCTGTTTGTAGCTGACTACTGATTTTAAGGCCAAGATCCAAAAAGTTGATGAGATTCAAGTAGAATCTTCATTCATTCAAGTAGAGTCCTTAGCTACTTAAGAACCAGATATTTTGTGTTTCTCTGCACTTCTCAAACAGTGCTCATTTTCTTGATAGGACTCAATTTTTGTTTCTCATATAAAAGCAGAGATTACATCATTTCTGGCTCTTGCCATCTATTTCTTACAGAACTGCCATAACACTCATGTAGCCATAGCTCTCATTTGGCTGGAGCAGTGATTTTCAATCTCAGCTGATTCACTATCCAAAAATAGTAAGCAAACAAGAGTGCCAATGTTTTACTTCACTGTTGCTCTCACATGGAAGAAACATATACTTACACAAAAGAGGAAGTACAAGCAACAAGAGAGGGTATAGTGTTGTGAGCCAAAGATGGAGGCCACTTTTCTAGTCTGGTTTAAACAGAACTTTCTCCTTTGCCCACTAAAGCAATTTGTTGATTGAACCAGATTTTATTAATCAAGTGTTACTGTTTACTGCTTAGTTTAATGCCCATCTCCATTTCTTTGCCTCTAGAAACCAAGGGGAGGCCAAAATTATATTATGATTTAAAAGAAGAGAATGAATGGGGGTTGAGGAAAGATGAAGAAGAATTATAGGCTGCTAAATTTAATTTCAATACCTGAGAAATAACTGGAACAATTAGTAAAGCCAGAGCAATCAGTATATAAACAGCTTGAAGAAAATGCAGTGATAAATCGGTAACACATTTATAAAAAGCACAAATCAAGTGAAACCAAACTAATTGGTTTCTTTGATGAAATAAGGAAAGCGTAAAGGAAAAGTGGTAGACACAGAATTTCTTAATATTAGTAGTACACATGACATTCTCAGGAAGAAACTAAATAATGTTGGATTATATGGAACCAGCATAAAATGAATGCACAAATAAAGAAATCAAATACTGAGAAACTTTATGAACAGTTGAGCCGGAAGATGCAAGAAGATCAGAACCACTTTAGATGATCAAACATCTTACATATCTCAATTTAGATGTGAAGAGGTTTTGTTTGCTTTTTTTGTTTGTTCTTAAGACCAAAAAAAAACCCCATAAGACAGCATCTAATGTAAGACACACCTAAATAAAGAAACTGAGCAGACCAGCAAAAATGACAGCCATTTTGGTTCTATGCCAGCACCAGAATAGCTTACATCAGCATTGCTTTTCTGCTACACAGCTGAGTTTCTTTATTTAGACGTATTAAATACTCCAAAGCATATCTAAATAGAGCTTTGATTACTGCAGGATTATCTCAAATTTATTTATTGACTTTGCTTCTGTTCACTGATATTTCTGTCCATTCATCTAAAAATTTTATGATTCATTAAATGTTTATACCTTTTTGTTGTGACTGAGGGAGGAAAGATGTCTGGTGGAGTCGCATCTCCTGGAAACTTTTGCTCTATTTTCTGTATAAAAGCTAATAAAGATTCTAATAATTATTCACTTGTTTTTGTCACAGCAAATAGGCATGCTATTGGCAGGTATGCCCACCTATGCATTTTGACATTTTGTTCTGTCCCAAAAGCTGATGTGACAAGACACAACAGCTGATGGAGACAGGAGAGACCAAGATATCAATGAGAGGATTTTTTGTAAACCTTATACACAGCAATTGTAACAAGAACAGCTGTCTCATTGTTGTCAAGACTTTTCCTAGTTATTAGAGGAAAGGAACATTTTTTTGAAGTCTTAAAGGTGGATTATCAGGTTAGTTTTGCAAATTCTCATAAGCCAACCTTTCCAAGTAAGAAGGGCAGCACACACCAAAACAGAGTGAGCTAAACAAATCTGACAATAAAATACAGTACATATATTTTTTATATTAGAATAAAAATATGGAGTTGAAAGGAGAAAATAAGCAGATTGAATTACACAAGAAAAAGCAGATACCTTTCATTGCTAAACAGCTGATTTTGTCTGCCCATAGACACTGCAGTAGTGTTTAAAGTACAAAATGTAGAACCAGGAAGACATAGGCAGCAAATACAATCCTCATCAGTAAAACTCTTGCCACAGTCGTTTCTGTTCCAGTAATGTAGAACAGATCTCATTAAAGTTAAAATAAATGCAAAATCACTTCTGATTTCACCAGG
>NW_009952189.1:242705-249668 GCF_000747805.2 Chaetura pelagica
ATGCCTTTGCACTCGTCGGCAGTGTGCCTTCTTATTTTAGCAAAATACTGCATGACTTGAACAACTAATTTTAAAAAGGGCAAGGATAAAATATCATTAGGCTATCATTTGGATTACAAAATTGGGAGCTTACATTTTAAATAGCAGAAAAAGACTGCATTGAGTGTTTTCAGGGGAAGTATCACATGTAAACTCTGTTCTCCTCCATAAGGAATGTCACTTCAAAAGTGAATACTAATACAATCCCAATATTATCTTATGATAAATTTAAGAGTTCAAAACATATAACAAAAATTAATGGATTTAGATTTTTTCCCTTATAACTCAGTTTCTAGGTAAGTATGTTCACTTCATAGAAAAAAATGAAAGCATTTGGTAGCCTACAAATACAAATATGTATTAGATTGCAAATAATTGCTTGCTGAGAACAAAATAAAAATTACAGGCAAATTCCAAAGGTGAAAGTTTGTTTATGGTGAGCAGACTAGACAGTAAGCAAGAGAAACTGTGGAGCTGCTGTTACTGGAGACCCACATGGCTACATTTGGTGCTGCAGTGTCAAAAGGAAAGACATGAGGTGTTATATTAGTCTCACCAGACACTAAGGACAGTATAAAACTTCAACTTCCAATACAGAGGTTACTACAATTTTTTAATACTCTGCCACTTAGGAAGCCCACACACACCAATGCCTCTTTCCAAGGAAGCGACATGCCAGGCACTTTTCACAAAAGTTGCTGGGAAGAGCACCCCCCATTTGATGTCCCAGTTTTTACGTTTCAGCTAATTGGAAGCCTGTTTGAAACAATGGTGTTTTGAAGCCACAAACATAGTGAAGGATACAGAGGGTTACATGGGCTCTGAAGTTTACTGTTCTTCCATGTTAGTTATAATAGACTGAAATACTTAACTTTCTACTCTAGAACTAAATTCTTTTGTTATAGCATACTTAAACAGATTTATTCATAGATAACAATACTTTCCTGTAGGAGAACCCTAGAACATCTGATTTAGGGAGGTCTGGTGAGAGCTTATAGAATCATACAAACATAGAATCATAGAATGCCAGGTTGGAAGGGTCCTCGAGGATCATCTGGTCCAACCTTTCTAGGTGCTACTATAGTTTATATGAGATGGCTCAGCACCCTGTCAAGGTGAGACTCAAAACTGTCCAAAGTGGGGGAATCTACCACTTTCCTTGGGAGACTATTCCAATGTTTTACTGTCCTCACGGTGAAAAATTTTCCTCTTGTGTCCGATTGGAATCTCCCCAGGATCAACTTGTGCCCATTACCCCTTGTCTTTTCCATGGGACTCCCTGTAAATAGGGAATCTCCATCCTCTTTGTAGTCACTCTTTAAGTACTGGATCATTGTAATAAGGTCTCCCTGAAGCCTTCTCTCCTCAAGACTGAACAAACCCAGTTTTCTCAGCCTCTCCTCATATGGCAGGTCTTTCAGTGCTCTGATCATCCTTGTGGCCCTTCTGTGGACCCTCTACAGCCTGTCTGTGTCCTTCATGTAGAGCAGGGACCAAACCTGAAGGCAATATTCCAGGTGTGGTCTGACAAGCACCAAGTAGAGCGGGATGATTATTTCTTTATCTCTGCTGGTGATGCCCTTGTTGATGCAGCCCAGCATCCTGTTGGCTTTCTTTGCTGCTGCAGTGCACTGTTCACTGATGTTGAACCTGTTATCCACCACCAAGACCCCCATGTCCTTTTCCACATGGTTTCTCTCCAGCCACATGGATCCTAGTCTGAACTGCGCTCCTGGGTTACATTTCAAGGAGCATTTCATAGAAGATATAGGATACTTTTTTTCCTTTTCAATTGAGAAGCATAAGTATAAGCATGTATGTGCAAACACACACAGAGGGATGGTTCTCCAAGAGTTTTACAGGGGTTTCTCAGATCTATGCCACAGAAATGCATTTTGGGCACATGAACATAAGAAAGAATATAAAACAAGATTAAAAAATTACTGTTCCTCAAGTGCCAGTCTACTGAAAACCAGAAAGGCCAAAACAAATTTTAAATTGAACTATCAGAATAATTTACTTTCAGATACCTACCTCCCACAAATCTCTACCAGCAATTTTTCCATCAGAGATACTGCTTCTTCTCATATGTAGTGAAGAATGCCAAACAGTGGTCTACTACACAATGGTCTAAACCAAGAATCAAAGACAATACCTGAGTAAGACTAGATGACAGGAACAGGAAGATTTTAAACAGGCTGTATTACTGAATGACATTTAGCCAAGGGAAATAGTACAGTACATATTATCTCAGGTTCATTGAGTTTAGTCAATCTAATTGCCATTTACAAGCTGGAAGAAAGCATTTCTAACACAGCCATGGTGTGATTCTCTTGTGTGGTATATCCAAGACTTGCAAGACTCTTGAAACATCTCTGCTGCACTTAAAAAACCCCTGGAAAAACTAGCTCTCATGGATACCAGTAGTAGCAGAGGCAACCTACAACACAGCTGTGAGCAGCTATGTGGCCTTGGCAGCATCAATGTTAGTGCAGGCTTGGCATCCAAGTACTGATGTGAGGCTTCAGTAGATTGCTAAGTTCAATTGCTACCACAGTAACACTGCTCACAGCACTTAAACTAGTTAGCTGAAACTCTAACCCCTGTAAATGCACTGTGCTAATCAAAACCTTCATTGTGGCATACGTTTAGTGCCAGAAGGAAGAGCACCACTCCTATATTGCTGTTGAGATTCCCTGTTTCCTTAAAGCACCATCTTGTTCTGTTACAGGCTTTGCGTAATTTTGCATTGAGTGAACAGGCTTAATTACATGCAATTTTCAGCTTTGCTCCACAGGGCCTAAGCCTTCTTCAACTATTAGTTTAGATTGAGAGAAAGTTCTTTTGCTCGCCAGGGGTTCATATGCCTTCTTCTGAAGCATCTTGTGCTAATCACTGCCACATACAGAATAGTCCTAGGAGGATGCACTGAATCCAATCCAGTATGTTACTCCTTATGATCCTAGCTCACAAATAGGTTCCAGTGTAAAAGTAAAGTAGTGAAAATCCTAAGAGAATTGGGAATTTGGGATGACCTCCTCAGGCCACGACAACAGGCACAGGGAGGCAAAGTTGCATGAATTACAATTAATTTATTCAGAGCACAGCAAAAAAATAGTATTGAAGGCTCCTAAAAAGACTTCATCTTATGAAAATTTAAATTGTATACTATCAGTATGCCAGGATCTAGGTATATGTTTTAACATTAATTAATTAACATTACCTTATGTGGATAAAAACTAGCGGTGTGCTAACATAGGTTCATTCACCTGAATTTCACTCAGGCCTCCAGTTGCAATAACATAATTGTAAATCATTGGTCTAATTTAACCAGGAATACTCCCTTTTACCACTACAAAAAGCCCTTTCTAATCCACTATGGAATGGCAACCATGGCCCTTAATTTTAGTAATATAAAGGTAGTTTCTCTTGCAATATTTTCAGTCTAAGAATGCCCATCTGCTTGTTTTCTCCACACCTTACCCCACGAATCTGAGATGCAGCCAGATTTTTATCCAACTCTCACCAGACAGGAAACTTAATGTTCATATAATTTGTTTTAACTAAGACCATAACCGTAACTAACCCACCTCACTTGCAATGATCTAGCCCTTTGTGATTTTGGAGCTGGTTGGAAGAGCTGCGAGTATTAGCAAGTTTTTATTTCTGGGCTTAAATGCCTCTGGTGCTTCAGCTGGCACTCTGTACATCTGCCTTGCTTAGGTAACATTTGCCAGTGAAAGACCCTCATCCTCAGTGTTTGTGCTCCAGATAGTCTGACAAGTCATTTTATTCACATATTCAGAGTATGCTCCAATTTTCAAGGCTCTTTTCTAAATAGGGTATGTACTGTCAGGAGAACAATTCTTTCTTCATGAACTATGCCCATGTTGATGACTGTATTGTTTATAAAACTCACCTTTTTTATAGTCAAGCAGTATTTTACATAAATGTGAAAATAAAATGCTAATTTTAGGGTCTTAAAGATGCACAGCTGAAGACATCCTTCCTCTCCTCAATACAAATGCTATTAAAATCACTTTTTCAGCAATTAAAGAGTGTTAGGTAGACTCCCAGCTAAGATAAATTTACCTCAAAAATGTATTCATCACTCTTCAAAAAGTAAAGCCCCAAAGCAAAATGCATATATTTGCCAGCAGCTTTAGTTAAAACTAAAATTAGCCATGCTGATTAAGTGGATTTTGCATAACCCTAACTATTAATCCTTCATACTGGTCTTCTTTTCTTTGAAAAATCTTGAAGTACCAATAATCTAAAGGTTTCTAGAGTAATTTTTGAATACTACTTAGTTAAGATTTAATCCTTTGTATAATAGTTAACATTGGCACCATCTTTTAATAGCCCAAGATTTCTAACATGCAGTTGCTGAACAAAACGGACATTTTAAATTCCAGGGAAATAATGGCAACATGCATAGAGCTGAAGAACTTCAATTTAAAGAATTAAAAAATGTATTTGAAAGAGATAAAATGGAGCTAACAGTAATCTCTCAGTTTTCACCCTTCCTTAAATAGTATTCTTTTAATGCTTAATTCTCTCCCCATTCATTTTCTTTAACTCAGGTCCTTATTTTCTAACAACTAGATTGCCTCTCATCTTACCTGGCTAAACAAAACTTAAAGCACATTTTCCAGTGAGACCAATATGGAATTTGACTCCAATTCTCTTTTTGGAAGCAGCCACTGCTTTATATATACTTCCTCTGAAAAGGCAAGATAGTACTGAATCTTGGATCATTCTGTTGCTGTCAGAAGAAATTTAAATTGCTGCATTTAAAAGTTGAAATTGTTCTTATTCTCATATCAATACCAGAAGGAAGGAGATGGATTATTCTTTGTGAAGTGCTGCATCATTGCAAACTCTTGCTTAGGGCTGATCCTGCTAACAGAGGGTGCTCTCCATGAAGATTTTGCTTCAGATTTGCTTGAGGCTAAGAGGGCAAATATTGTTAGTTGCCCAAGCTCAGCCGACACCTGGAAGCTCATTAGTTTACCTTAATTCCTTTGTGTGCCCCAGCCCTGCCTCAGCGTTTCATAGCATTTGCTCATCTGCTTTTTTTCACAAAAAGTAATCAAGCTTCACATTTTTTAATAATTGGCATTTTCTGATATTTATTTTTTAGCACAAATAATTCAAAGAGTTTGGCAGCCTCAGTGATGCTGTTTTCTTCACTTTAGAAATAATTAACAGAAATAGAAAAAAGCAACAAGCTATCCTAGGTAGCTGGTAATTATAGTTCACAGCTCTGTTTTGCCAGTCAAACAATTAAAAAAATCAATTATAAGGCAAATTATTTATTAATTGAGCACTTAACATTTTTACTCTTTTATATCAGTTAAGCTTTTTTCCTTCCGTGTTCAAGCATTAATTTATTAATTGTTTTAAGCTTCACTTCATCAGCAGTAAACTCAGGGCAGCTGACAGTTGTGTTTTGTTTATATTTGATCAATACCAGTAGCTGAAAACTTTCGGATCATTGATCATGTCATGTTCTGCTGAGTAATTAGCCAGTAAAACTGGATATTTGGAAACTGATGACTTAGTGGTTCAAGGGTCAGTCCAGCAAGAAACTGAAGCTGGCTATAACAGACTTTCTTTTCCTCTTTGTCTTTTTCTTCAGTAGGTGGTCTTCTGGATGATCCATGATCTCATCTCCAGTCTTCATGATGTTTTTCCTCTTTATTAATGACAGATTGTTCTTCCATAGATCACCTTAACCTGCTGTCTGTGCTACACTATAAGTACCAGCAATGGTATTCCAGATGGAGACCATGGTGACATTCATAGTTTTCTTAATGTTTTCTTTCTGTACTTTTCAGGTTTTTATGACTTTGTCAAACTTTCACCTTAATAGCTGAATTTTTTTTTTATATGATCACTGACCAAAGTGATAAATTTTATACTAAGTCACATTTAGTTTTAGGAAAAAAAAGCACAACAGAAAAACAACCAAAAATAAACAAACAAACAAAAAACCACCACAAAACCCAACAACAAAAAAACCACCAACATTTCATCCAGCTTTGTGATCTTAAGACATGTAACAGTTTGCTTACATGAACGGTCGTGGACTTCTTACAGAGCTTTAAGCAGCACTCACACCTAAAGACTCTGAAATTTAGTTTAGTGAACAGTATAGATATGTTCTTTTCAGTGCTTTATCAGCACTTTATTTCTATCTGGTAGAGTTCTACAGATAATCCAAGCTGTGTTTCTTTTTCAATGATATGGGAAGAAATACAATTTCAAGAAACAAATGAAATTATGAATTTGCCAATGTTTTTGGAACTTCAGTTATTTCCTCTCCTCTTGATGATGTTCCTGTCTCACAGTAAGTGCAAGCAAACATTCCTCTCAGTAACTGATGCAGAGGGAAACTAGCACCCAGGATAAACTCCACAATGGTCAAAGAATCATGAAGAGGCATAGTGCCTGTAAAAGTGAGTGTGATGAGTGAACTCATTGGGTGTTTACAGGTGTTAGATGCTGTGAGTGGGATAATAGCATTGTTCCATAGATTTCCTTGAGTTAGGCTCAAACTGTCAAACAGTTTCTTGGCTATTTCCAGCCTTTAGATAAACTTTCCTTCATTTAGCATAGTGATGAATGTCTACACTAATACACAAAAACATGGTTTGAGAAGAGCTTGTATTAAAATTTTAATGATTGTTTAGAGGATAAATTGAAAAGTGCTAGGTGGGCAATGACAGAGATAAACCTGAATGGAAAAGCATAGCAGTTTTTTTATGCTATCCAATGAAAAAGCTATTGCTTGCAGATAGATTTGCCATATCTGTTAAAATTTTAGTGCTACAGTCAAATACTTATCCACCCTCTTAGTCTGTGATCACAACTCACTTGAAAACCAGTTATAATTATGTCTTTTATAAAATCACCTCTTTC
>NW_009952189.1:249877-253754 GCF_000747805.2 Chaetura pelagica
TCCCTTACGGATTCACAAGAGAAATTTAAATGATAAAAAGGCAATCTCTAATGTCATTACTGTGTTCGTGTTTGAATTGGTTGTGTACTGAACACAAGCCTTTAAGATTTCCTTCTCCACAGAAGCTGAGATTCTGTAGTGTTGACTTTAATAAGCAATCATTCAACTTCTAAACTTTGAAAAGATGAAGTAAATTTCGTGCAGGAAACTTGGTATTGCAAAGTTATTGATAAAAAGATACATTTCAGCATCCACTCAACAATACATGCCACTTACTGCATACAAAATATTCTGAAGGGCAGAGCTGGGATATGTGATCTTGAGTTTCAGGTCTTCTTTCTGACATTTTAAGATTTGAGTTATAAAGCTTTTTTGATGTCAGTTTTTCAAGGAATGTACAAAGTTTCATGTTCTGTTGAGCATTTCTACAGACATGCTTTCCAGAGCAAAGCAGTACTGAAAATTCACTTTCAGTATGTACATAAATATAAAAAACAATTAAAGCTAACAAAAAAGCCTTCTAACTCTCAATATTTATAATTGTATATTTTAAAGCAAAACATCTACCTGCACATTTTCCTAACTCTTAAAAAATGTGCCTAGTGCCAGATAATTCTGCAGTAGATGTGAAAAGGTACAGATAGGTATTGTCCCCTTCAAAGGACATTTGCCTGATGAAAGATCTTCATGTTAATTCTGATATTGATCTTTTGTATGGCTTTTGAGAAATCATTTCTCTTTTCTCTTGGGTCTCTGTTCTCCTGTATAGTCTTTTCAGAGACAGGGAAAGACAATATATGCATAATAGCACTGGAATCTTTCTGCACTGGAATGCTTAGTGTTTTAGGGCAGGAAAAAATTTGTATCAGTTGATTTTTTAAGGATAGTTTGTCTTTTGACAGTGTTATTTCCTACTTACTGTGTTCTCTTTCTATTGTTCCATCTGTGAACTCTTCTCATTAGAAAACTCAGTACCTTGAAGGAAAAAAAAAATATAAAATTAGTATCATATTTTTATTAAATAAGGAAGAGTAATAAGCCAACATCTAGAAAAAATCAGTTACTATAAAGTATTTTTGCAAGAAACAAAAGTTAGACTAATCACAGGATCTCTTTAGAAAATTTTCCCAACCTGCTTTGTCATGCTGACATTCTCATCCAACTTTCCTAGGAGAACCAAGGTTTTATTTCCTTTAAATCTACTCCTTGAAATGCAAAGATATTCTTAATGCAAAGATATTCTTATCCAGCTGCATAACAATTGCAAACTTCATAACCAACATCACATGACAGAGCGTGCTGAGAGATCCACATCTTGCATCTGTTCTAGGCATCAATCCAAAATTCTGCGCTGTAACTGCAGGAGAAATACAGAACCTGCAATCTTCAGAAAACTCTTCAAGATCTTACACATAGGATATGGTAACAAGGAGTGGGCCAATCTGGATTGGAAGAGTGAAAGAAAAAGTTCATTATCTCTTTTGCAATATACATTTAACATCCCATCACCATAGTGGAAGCTCAGTCATGTTGAAAGAAAACAGTTTTTAAAGTATCAGTTACAGTTATATGAAAAAAGACACTTTGTTGAAGGAAAAAATTTGGGTACCATTCATGTGTTATATTTTCTTCTCTTTTTATTCAGGTTGATTAAGTAATTTATTTTGGTGAAAGCTAAGACCTGATCTAACATCCAATTACTTTAATGGAGACCTTGTGTTGATTGTGTTCATAGAAGCTGTGTCCATATA
Source organism: Chaetura pelagica (assembly GCF_000747805.2). Lineage (NCBI taxonomy): Eukaryota > Metazoa > Chordata > Aves > Apodiformes > Apodidae > Chaetura > Chaetura pelagica. The sequence goes on from NW_009952189.1 coordinate 251,629, forward strand.
AAGTCCAAAATGGGAATATTTTTGTTTTCTAATTGTTGTAAGTGTGAAAGAATTAAAAATTTTCAACTGCACTCTGAGCAATTTCACAAAAATACAGTTAAGAGGAATAAAACAATGACTATGGAAAGACGGAGTTTAAAAAGCAGAGATTCTTACAGGTTTTTTAAAAATTCTTTTTTCACTGCTGAAAACTGACAGATCCATTAGAAACAAGATATTTTGTCAGAATGCAGCAGTGTAATACACTTGTTATCAAAAAGATACACAGAATGCAAAAAAGTGAGAGGAATTTATAAGCTCAGTGCAGGATAGCCAATATGTGCTGCTTAGAACACTCATCTGGTTAGTAAGAAATGCATAGAGTCCTTTTTGCTAATACTCCAGCTAACACCTGTAATAACTACTGCATCTATTCCTCATTGTTTTGGGACATGAGTATGATTGTCTTTGTCTTCTCAGGCTCAAATTTGTCCCAGTGTGGCTCAGAAGTGTCTGAAACATGAGGTTTTTGCAGGAAAAAAAACTAGATACATGTAACATCTCCAGACACTGAAGGAATGAATGAAAAATTAGGACATTAATAACACATGATTCTTGCTGCATCTGTTTAGATTCATTACAATTTGGACATAGTATTAGCCTTGGAAGTAATACACTTTACAGAAGCTCACTGGAAAACTTGTTAGGTTTTGGTTGTGTAATCTGCTGGAGATTCAGTCCACTTTGAGAACACTTCAGCTCCTCTCAGCTTCTTTACATTAACTGGATTGTGCCATTTCTGCAGACTGAGCAGGCTCCATGCTAGAGTTCAGAGGCCATCAGATCTTTCCCTGCCATTTTCCTACTGGTGCCAGAGGTTGTTTTAAAAATAACACCAGACACTAAGATCAGGAATACAAGCCAGAAGCAGAGAGTAAAAATAATTTATCATCAGTAGAACACACTCCACTGCAGAACTTGGAACTCAACATAAAGTTACTCAATCTTTGGCAAAGAAACAAATAACTGAAACCAATGACAAGCTGTAGTAATAGTCTACATAAAAGGTAGCAGCTTTCTATTGCTGCAACTTCTTGCCTTGGCTCATATTGAGAGGAAAGTGAACTGGGCAGCAGCACCACCAGCAGACAGTTTTTAAAATACATTTAATAGACTGCTGTATGCATTCTGCTAAAATGATGTTCATTTACAAAATCCACTTTTCAAAAACTAGAAACTAAAAGGTAAACTTTGTGTCCTCCATCCCAATCTTTGTCAGAGATCACGATATAGTCTTTTAATTGCATGAACACCTGCTATTTTTCTACAGGACTCCCAGGGACTGTAAGGAGCCAGAAACATTTCTGAGAGCTTGATATGTTCACCTATCCTTCACATCCTCCCATGTTTAACTGTTGCCTTCTACTGGATACTGATCACTCAACAGCCAAAAGCTTTAATACAACAACCATTACTAGATCTATTAATCAGCCTCATTTGAGAGAGGTAGTTGAGAGAGAGATACAAAGAAATTGGATCAAAAAATAGACTTGCTTACCCATCAACTTCACTTTTTTTGTTGTGTGTGTCACGATCCGTGACCTATTATATCTCCTTATTGGAGTGTATTAACTTATCAGGATTTGCTGAGAGATCCACACGGGTATCGCCTCACACAGAGGATACAGGAACTTATGCCCTGACTTTTTCGAGTGAATAACTCGCTCAGTGCTTACTAATATTTCTAACAACAGCAAGGTTTATTGTGGGGAAAACAAAGCAATTTGGGGCAGGAGGTTCAAAAGGAGTGATTACAACACATTAAACATATATGGGTACACCTTAGTTACACACCTTATTTACTTATTTAAGTGAAGGAAGGAGGGGGAGGGATATGCCCGACACCGTTCCCGTATAGAGTCGCGATTTGTGTGCAGGTAAGACAAAATTACTTTCCCCTATAAGCTGGGGTAGCCGGATTTATCTCACCACGCGGCAGTGCAGGTAGGATGAGCTGGGTAGCAAAGAGGCTGCGGGCACTCCAAGCGCAGGTCGCCCCCCCCCCACCACAAAGCGGCGGCAGTCGGCACGCGGCTCCGGGACCGTAGGTGTGCAGACCCTGGAAACGCGGCGGTTTCAGCGGCGCG
>NW_009952189.1:253988-308988 GCF_000747805.2 Chaetura pelagica
CTGCCCCCGCCCCGGCTTCCGCCCCCGGCTCCCCCCCGGCAGCAGCTGCTCCCCCCACACACACACACAGAGGGGGTTCAGCGCCGCGTGGAGACGCCGTTTTAAGTCAGTTTTGTCGGCTGACTCAAAGGACATTTCATGTTCGTGTAAGGAAATACCTGGTCCTTCACAGTGTGCTTATAAAATTCTTTAGTATTTCATTAGGAGGGGAAAATGTGTATGATTTCATCTACACTATGCAACTCCAGTTTTCTCTGTGCCAAGTTAAAACTTGAGGAAAGATCTAAAGATCTTAAAATGAATGAAATATGTTCTATTAATCAGTGTGAATTTTTGTAAAGCAGGCAACCTCTGTGATGATAAAAAGGTCAGTGCTGCACCATTATACCTGGGATATCCTTGAATCTTATTTATTTATTTATTTATTTATGTGTTTAAACCAAGCAAGAGAGCTATGTTAAACAGCTGTATTGACTTCGGTTCTTTTGATTCTATTAGTTTAGCTTCAGGGCCAGTTATATGTTCCATGTTCTGTTATATTCCCAGAATAACATAGTCCTGAGGCATGTGTAATACTGTTGAAAGACAAATATATATATATGTATATAAAAAGAACAAGTTGTTTGAAAAATCACCTGTATTTACTTGATTGGAAATAGGTATTTGGATGACTTTGTCAAATTAAAGTACTGCTGTACTAATCTCCCTTTCCAGGTGCAAGCAGTAGTGATCACTAATATTTTGCAGGATAAAAATGAAGAGTACAATTGATAGTATTTTTGCAGAAGGAAAAAATATTTACTGCATAATAGCATAGCACAAAGCTTTTGAAAAGTTGTATCAGCTACTGTCTCTCATAGTGTGCTGCTGCTTAATAGTAGATAGTTCCATATTGCTGATATAGGGAAGTGAACTTTATGTAAATGCACTAATATAATGGGATTTCTTAATCTTGACTGGTGGAAGAGGCTTCTCAAGCATATTTGCTAAAGTCATAGTCAATGTTATTAGTCATAGTCAGTGACATTAGAAATAGTGCTTGTGTAAGGAAAGAAATTGAAAGACACAGTTTCACTGCTATAAAAACTAGTCACACTATTTCTAGCTGATTCTGAAAACAAAATGTGAGACTTTACAGAAATTAATACATATCGTAAATGTTGAAATAATTTGCTTTAGTCAATATATCCCCAGTATAAAAGCGGCCTGAGCAGAATCCTTTCCTAGTTTTCTATGTGTGTTTCATAATAATAAAAAACTTGATAGGGAAAAAAAAAAAAAGAAGGTGTTAAGAATTTTCTAGGTTCATTATTCCCTCCTGGGAATGCAGTGGTTGTGGGCAGCTGTGTCCATGGGGCAGGGGCTACAAGCTTTGAAAGCCCTGCCCTGCTTTGTCTTCTTCTTGTTTATGGCATGTGGGGTCAGAAGCAAGAAAAAAAAATCTGTGCTGTGCTGTGAAATACGTAAGTTGTGAAGGTTAGACTGGGAGAATAATATCATTTCCCAGGACTAAAGCCCAAGTGATATGAAGGTTTCTAAGGGTTAATATGATGTAGCTGTTAACAAGAGAGAAGTTTTGGAAGCATCAAAAATACCAGATACTGGGCCTACATTTTCAAAAGAGCCAAATTTGACCTCTACATCTGTGTTCATATGGATGCTTAAGTGATGCTCAAGAGTGGGGAAACCCTTGGATAAGGTCCTGGGATTTTGAAGTCTACATACTGTAAGAAAATGGGGCATTCTGGTTTTAAAGCAGAGCTTGCTATGTGCAGTGAAGATTATATATGTACATAATTTTGAAAATTCAGCTGTGCAGTGAAATAGCCTAAAAATTCATGATAAAAATAGGGAAACCAGACTGCTTTCACACGAGTGAGACTTCTTTGCCTTCTGTTTTAAAAATATTAACAAGTTTAGTTTAAAATCATTCAGATGTTTCATTCAGACCAGTTGCAGCCAATATGATTAGGTACAGCAGATATTTTCCTGGCAAAATCATACCAAGCAAGTTTTCCAGCAGGTAGTTTCTACCAATGTCTTTAAACTCTCAATTTCTGGGAAACGTAGGCCGGTCTCCCTGAAATAGCAGTAAAGGGGCACTGACTCAGCAAGCAAGTTGCATCCACAGGGGACCAGGGGATATGTCTGTGCTTCTGATATTTTTATGTTGGTTTTCATATATTTCCGCTCCTCTTTTTTCATCCTGAATTTTTGCATGACAGCTCGTTATTTTTTCAAGCTTGTTCACTGAAAAGGTGAACAATCCAGCAACATGGAACAGCAGGCCATGCCACAGATAGGAATGAACAGAGCATGGTTTTACGTGAAGGGCCTTTTGCCAGGTTTTCTACTGAAGTGTGCAAATTTAAAGCTGTGGATCAATGCCCTACTCAGTGTTGGGTCACAATGTAGTGACAGTGACAAACTTCTGAGTGACCAAGCCCACTTAAAAATACCCTGTGAAGGCACTCTGCAATAAAGGACAATGTCTTCAACAGCTAGGAGCCACCAAGGACTTTTGAAGACTGATGACCAATATGGAATTTCACTTTCCACACATACTATTCATCCTAATACTGTGCTGCACAGAACTGCCGAAACCATCTCTTGTACAGGGAGTGGTATAACACTAGTTTGACTCTCACTATAGCTTGTATAGAATTATTCCCAGCAAGATCAATTTGTGTGAGCTCCTCAGCTGGAATTAACTTGCACACAATGTCCTTTAGCTCTCCAAGATACTGTGCACATATATCTGGTATTGAAAAGCTCATAGCAGCTGGCATTGTGTCAGCAGTTTCCTCAGCAATATAAAAAAATTCAAACTGCATGGTGCAATTACCAGAAGCAGTGGGAGAATATACTTTTAGCCAGTGGCTCACTGTTGTCATGCACTTCGTGAAGGACAGCACTTTGTTAAACGGGTGGCTTACTTTTAAGTTTTCTTCCTGGAAAAATTTCCATAGCTGCAAAATCTCTAAACGTCTGACAGATAGTCTGTTTTTCCAATGCCCAAACTAAATGCAGAAGAGAGCTGGTAGTTGTAGAGATGCTCTAAGATGAGCTGTTACTTCTTTGCTTATTCTTTAATAGTTTTGCCCAAATTTCACTGCTTTTCTCTGCTGCTCAGTTACAGACTCTTGCCTAGTGTTCCGATGGTCTTAATTTTATCTAAATCTCTTCCAGCATTACAGCTCTCCAGATTTGTACCTGTTACCATCTGTTTATTTTTTTTTCCCAAATATTATTTTTCTGTGTTCTAAACTGAATCTCGTTGCAGTATTTTGCACGTTTCTAATCTTCCCATGACCCCTTATATTATTTCTCTATTTTCAGCTGTATGCTCAGCTCCTCCTTGTTTAATAGATCTGCAGATTTCATTAATGTACTATTTACTCCCTCTTCTAGCTCATTATTGAAGCTATTAAATGAGATTAGATGTAATACTAATCTTTGTGTATTGCACTAAATGCCTCCCTTTGAAGTTATTGTTTATGGTTGCCCTTTATTGTTTGTCATCACCCTTCATTTCAGTCAACATGATAGTTAATTTCCAATTTGATTTAAGTTTGGGAACAGAATTTTGACACATTGGAGATGGAAGAAGAAAGGCTAATCAACAATCCAGGAGAGGCTTCTAATTAAGGCTCAATTTAGAAGATCACAGTTAGGAGTCCTCTACTGCAACCACAGTGTAAGGTGGAAACTGTCCTAATAACTCAGGAACACTTTAAGATCAGTGCTAAAATATCCTAAAGAAAACAGTATTTTGTTAAAACTCAGAAACGTGACAGTATATTTTCTGTCCTCTATTCATTAATTTTGTATTACTATTAAAAAAATCAAGTTTGTCTAGCAGACTTTGAAGTGTCTTAGCAAATTTGTTTTCTCAATAGCTGTTCCATTATGCTGCCAGGGAGGGAAGCTAAATTTGTGAGTAGCAATTTCAAAGACAACTCACAGAACATGTGAATTTCTGTCTTGGCTGTTACAGGTATATACAGTCTTGCTTCCAAAGCAACTGTATCCTTCTTCTGTTCCTACACTGTATAAAATTTCAGGAAAGCTATTTTAATTTTCACAATTCGTTCGAAGTTTAAATTCTAAATTCTGTAGTAAATACTAATAAAGATATTTCTAATATGTCAATATGAAACATTAATTCAGCCATTTTGATGAGATACATTTCCTCTGATAATAAGTAATCCCATATGACTGAAGACCCCAACACCAAAGGCTTTTCTTTTCATCCTGCGCCTTAATGTAATACCTAGTATTTTATAAATGTGGGTTGCCAACCCTCAGCATTAGAGCCAATTGCTCTTAGTCTTTCTTCACTTGCAAAAATATCTTTATCCAAATACATTTGGATATCCAAGAGCTGCTAGGAATACTTGGCTTAAGCTCATTTAGTTATGTATGGTCTGCCTTACTACAAATGTAAAAACGATAAATGTAGTCTAGAAAAAAAAAAAAGGCTTCTGGGTAGAACTGAGATCTCATAGAGTTTTGTACTTATATGTGTTGAACAAAACTATGAGACAGTGAAATACTGAAATTCAGGTTGGGGTCAAGTTATTTGCTAAATGGGTGGAAAACTATTATAGTAAGAATGGTAGTACATCCTGGGAACTGTGATATGCAGTGGATCTAATGGAAATATAATTGCAAGTCTTGCTACTGCAATAAGGAGTGGGTTCATGAGTCTGGAAATAAAACTAGAAGTGAGTTCACAAATCTAGAAATTGGGTTGCCAGAAAAGTTTGAGATTAGCTGCTATAAATGCAACTACTCTGAATTTTGAAGCTCTGCATCTTGCAGTATCTGCCTACTTATCTGACATAGCCTGCTATCTCATTACTGAGAATCTGCCTTAACCTCCGAGGGAAATTTTGTTCACTCTTCCCCAGACTGCTTATGGAATATTTTCCTCCCACTCGATTTCTTTGCAAACCTATCTCTGTCTGTGTTGATTCCTGCCAGGGAATCAGCAGTGACTCTTTTTAGCCTTGTTTTTATTGTTAAGCATTTTAATAAAAGTTTTTATTGGGTTTTTATTGCTACTATCTCCTGTCTGCTGCTCTCCCCCTATTATTGAGTTACATATTTATTATATGTCTTGTGAAATTGAATGGTATGATTTTCTGGGAAAAGATTTAATGTCACTTAAGTTTTCAAAGGTACCTACCCATAACAGTTAATGATGTAAAAATTATGCATTATTACTCCGGTTCATTAATACCTATTGATCACGATTTAAGATGTTCCTGATGAGTTTTACTGTTAACTGTCCAGTGCTTGCCTTCTAGCAAATGAAAGCCTGAGGAAGCTGCTTCAACCAGAAAACATTAACTAGTTCATAGCATCCAGTTTTGGTCGTCTGACTAAACCAGGTAAAGGACATATATGTTTGCCTAGATCATGTGTCAGCATGTGTTTTGGGAACAAGCTGGTATGTTGTGTCTTATCTGCCCCTTTGTTCCTTTGTGTTCAAGGGGCTTTTATACTCCTTTGAAAGCCACTTGAGGAAAAGCACACCTGCTGTGAAAGCCTGATTTTTTTTGCATTGTGTTTGCACTGTCTGGTTCTGAAATTGACATTTTGGAATTAAATCAGTTTCTCTGTATCTCTACAAAGGATTTTTCTTTCCTAATAAATTACTCTTCCATTGTGAGGGTTTACGAAAAAGTATGTGCATCAACCATATTAGTGGCTTTTCTATGTGTTAATGTTTATCTTACTTTCATTATGAAAGAAAATATCACTCAGGTGTATAATGTTTTGCAAGAGTAGGTCCTCACCCAGAAAGATTTCAAAAGCAAAAAGGCGCAAGAAAAGCAGACAAGATGTAAAAATAATGCTGATCATACATTCTTGCCTAGGAGCCCAACAACTGGAGATAATGACCTTGGCAAAAGCAAAGTGGAAATAAATACAGCAAGAACGGTAAGTAAAAAAACAACAACAAAAAAAAACCAAAAACAAACCCAAACAAACAAACAAACAAAAACAAACCGGTAGCAGTAGTGCCATCTAGTGTACCAGGTGTCATAGTCTTGTGGGAAGGGACAGTAAACTACTTTCAGCCCATCCCACTTGTTACAGTCATACCCTGGCTTCTCTTTCTATTCCTGCTCCCTTCTCAGGCTGCTGACAGGACAGCAGGAACTGCATCGACAGAAGGGAGAAAGAGACCTGAGGGATGTTCTGCAGATGCTGATTCTGGCACACATGCCATAAGATTGTCATTGCTGCTCCAGAAAAAAAAAAAAAAAAAAAAAAATCATTATCCATGGGATTTTAAAGAAGGAGAAAGATAGCTCTTCTGACTGTACTCCCATATGAATCTTCCTCTTCTTCTCGCTGGTTTCCACTGCAAATGTGTAATGGCTAAAAAAATCCTTTCTTCCCTACTGCAGGCCAGTTGTTTTTGTTTTGGGGAAGAAAAAACAAAAACTTGCTGCCAGAAAAGAAGAGGTGCTGCTGGTTTTTGAAGTTAACAGAAAGGAGTGGAAATTACTCTTTGCCTGGTGACTAAAGGATTTATGTTGAGTAGAGGGACCACAAAGTCCTTTGGCTGGCAGGTGGGAGCTGGAGAGACATGAAGGGGAACAAGGTCCTGCTCTGTGTAGTAATGTTTTTTATGAGGTGGAGTCCTTTTAGCATGGCCACCCTAGCCTTTTCCACAGCTGCCTTTTCCACTTTCACTGTTAGCTGACTGAACCTCTCCGCTTTAATCCTGAGATATGCAAAGTGCATGGCTTGCCCTTCAGTGTGTGATGCTGCACAGGGTTTATTTTTGTCTTCACTACAGAATCTGCTTGCAACAAGTGGAAGAGTGATTAAGCCAGAAACGCTTGTCTGCAAATCAAGCCCTCATCTCCATAGCATCACATAATGTTGTGTATTTGCCTGTCCCCTGGAGCCAGTGCCACAGGATATTGCTTTTCCACTTGGATTTGCTTGGGGTGCAGCTACAGCAGCATATCAAATTGAAGGTGTCAATTTTTAGCTGCCAAAGCATTAAGGAACTTTTAAGTGAATAAAAAGTCTGGATCCAGGAAGCAGAATGTTTGATCTTTGCTTTGTTACAGAGATGCTACATCTGATACAAATCTGTGTAGTTCCCTTTGAACACCCCTGGCTTGGAAGGGAAATGTAAAGTAATTGAAATGGAGGAGCAACTTTTCACAAGTATTGAAAGTGGGGCAAAAAAAAAAAAGCAGATAAAAATAATTTTCCAGCTAGTTCTTGAGTGTTTATTTTATCTAGAGCTATTGTAAGTAGATCACTATTGGCTAGATGCAAGTACTACCTCATCAGACACTGGTACTCACAAGGGGTCCTCCATTAGAAATTTGTCTCCAAAGAGTATGAGAAATGCTGAACTGAGAGGCTAAATATTGGGCTTATGGAGGGCCTCTCACAGGGACATGTAGCATGTTTCCAACTGAGTGGAGGTCCTGATAAAGCACAATATGAAAATAGGTAGCAGATTAGGGAATATAAACCCACAAGGTACAGGGACTCCTACATCCATAACTTTCCCAAACTTTATCGTTTCCTAATTGCGTTTTTAGAGATTTTAACAACACATATAGATCTGATTTTCTCATATTATACCCTGCAGCATAAAGGCACTTAACTGACATTGATTTCAGTACCTAAATGGAAGCTGTAGATCTAAAATTGCCTTTGAGGATGTAGCCTTTAGTTCTTGGTTACTGCTAAAAGCAAGGGTACTTGCCCATGCTTGGTACCTTTTAACAAGCTCAGTTAGCTTCACCTAATAGACTGAACAGCCTGCTGTTCCTGAGCAATCAATATTCTGGGCCAGATTCTAACTCGAGTCCTGCATTCATGTAGCTCTACTAACTAATTGTTAAAATGTGAATTGTGTGTGCATATAGAATGGCATTATAATTTCCTGCCTTTTTAGTGGCTAGATGTGCAAGTTTAATGCTCTCTTAATGTGTTTTTAATGAGCTTTCCTAAAGCTTCTGAGTGGGAGAAATGTAAAAAAAAATAAAAATCTATAATGTGGTCTAGACACTACTCAAATGACCCTTTTCCCACAGAAATAAGAAACTCAACAGGGAATTCCTCCTACTGAAAAGCTTGGAAGCTGTGCAGCTTCCAACTTCCAGGCATCATGATTGAAGCAATAGTTCTGATAGAATCCAAACCCAGTTGCTGCACATATCACAAGATACACACTGGATGAGGCAAGGGCTGACAGGCTATATTATTTTTTACTGTCAGCTATGTATTTATGCACAGCACAACCTTCTCCACTCTGTATATTTCAAAGTGCTAAAAAATCATACCAATTGTACTCGGCAGGCTCAAAGTGCAGATTTCAAAGGTTCATGACTCAGTCAAATCAAAATCAATTTGCACCAGAACACTCAAAAGCACTTCTTCTTACTGAGGGCCATTTCTATGCTAAATTTCAACTCTCTGCTTTATTTTTTTATAATTTTTATTTTTTTTTAAGAGAGGGAAAAGTTGCAAAAAGATTCTTGTAATATTAACAGAGGTTTTCTTCTCTTCTTTCATATGCCAAATACTTGAACTACATTAATTCAAACAAAATTTAACTTTTTGGGCAGAGACCAGGCCAAGAAAATTTCACCCTGAAAGGTGAAAGCACAACTTAATTAGAAGAAAATATAACTTGGAAAAGTACATGAAAACTGAAATACTTTGATCCATAATATTCCTGCTTCACTAGCTTCACCTGAAAGTAAAAACATTCTGTCTTATGACATTGCAATAACTGCAGAGAGTGGGGAACATGCATCACATTTCATGTTAATTTATCTTAATAACTTGATGATATCATGTAAAGGTTTGGTAGCTAAGATTTGCCTACGTATTTGAAATGTACAATCAAGTCTTCATCACTATTCTTCCTGGCCCTGAAGCTCACCAAAACTCAGGGTGTCTCTAGACTGTCAAATGCTGTGTAGTGTGAAAGTTTCTGAGCAAGCTTGGAGGTGCAAGCTTGGTTTATTGAAGCGGAGCAGAGATCTGTGCAGACTAATTGTGGCTCAGCAGGACTCATCAGTGTGTGGAGCTTTCTGTTGCCTAGGCTAGATTGCTTCTACACTCTATTTATCTAGCTTGGATACTCTGCAGAGTACAGAGAGGCTCTTCAAACAGCATGAGGGTACTTGAAAGTGGGTTTGTTTGCCACAGCCCCAGTCAGGGCTGTTTAGTGGCTAATGACCACTGGAGTAGTACTGTTATATACTGCTGAAAATCAAATGCTTCTTCCCCTCCCCTCCACTGCCTTTGCTGGAGGAAGGCAGACAACAAAAGAAATTGTTCAGGATGTGCTCCAGCTGCTGATTCTTAAATGAAGGTGTGTTAGCTGCCCATCATGGCAGCTTTTGACTTCCCTTTGCTCCCATCGTAGTGAAAAAGGAGCTGTGTCATATCAATATGGTGTGGAAAGACTGCTCTTAAAAGGCTCCTAAATTCTAGGTACCACCAAAAAATTACTGTTATTTGTTATTTCCTGCACTCCTCTAAAATTACTATTTATTTCAACAGGCATACTTGAAATCAGAAGCAGGATATAGAAAACTTTTAGTACCGCATTTCTCTGAAGAGTATACAGACAAACAAAGGCTGGGATAAAATCTGAGATTAAGAGAAACTCCAACTGTCTGAATCTAAAATTTGACCTACTTTGAAGGTTGTACCATGTAAGAGTTTAATTTACTGACCAACCAATTGTGGAGGTATTGGTGTCCGTGTACTGCAATAAAATTCTGTAAAGAACATGAGATGTGACAACGATCTTTGAAAAGCTAGGTTATAGAAGTGATATTACAATTTTTAGTAATGCTTTAAATTAAGTGTCTTCAATATGCTTAACCTTGCATTAAACTTAGATTTAATAAGACAGATGTGTATTAAGTACTGAATATACTTAAGGGAGCAATCTTGCATTGGCAGGGGATGGACTCAATGACCTCCTAATAGTTCTCCTCCATCTCTAATTTCTATGATACTAATTGATTATTAAAACACTTTTATTGAGGATTGATATGTAGCTATTATATAGTTATTAATCTTACAACTCAACTGATATTTAATTTATACATGATTTTAACGCACAATGTCATTTTAGTTTTTAAAGAGTAACCCTGGAACAATGTGTTCACTAAGACTGTGAAACATCTTGCTTTTAAATGATGCTGGCCATTTTGGGGTTATTTGTAATATTACGATAAATTCACACTTTGCAACATTGTAAGTTTACAAAGCTCTCCACATATACAAATTAAATATTTACCTCAGTTACAGCGTTGCTCTGGAAAGACGAAGAAGCTTGACATGAAGAAAGGGGCATTTATTTGGTTTAAATACTATGTAATGTCAATACTGTCTAACCTCAAACAGGTAAATTTGAATATTTTAAAGGTAATCTGTCTATCTTAATTGTGGTTTGCAAAGAAATTTCCCAAAATTATGACAGTGAAGAAAATGGTGCTGAGATTTTGAGCATTCAGAATTCTTTTCTGTGAACATTTGGCTAAGAAAAAACAGAAGTTTTGTGAAGCTGTGTATATGCCTAGGGCCTTGGCACATAATGGCATTCCGTTCTTTTTAACAGACTGTCAGGATTTTCAAAGGACATCCAGAAATCCATAAGTGTCTATTTGTTGAATGTATTTCTCATATCCTAAAGGCTTTCTTTGATATGGACTAATCTTTTACATTCATGGATGGAAGTTGCATTAGAAAATCACTTTGCAAAAACCTGTAATATCTCAAGAATTGCAAACATCTGATTTTTGGCTAAGAAAATATGAAGAGTGTCAGAACTCCAGATGCTTTATAAAATGGAATTTTCAAATAATTATCATCAAGCAAAAATATTAATAAATACAAAACCTAATACAAATATGTACTCATGTTTGAAATTTCCCAGTTAGTTCAAAAGATACAAGGAGTGTGGGAGGGAATACTGCTCACTTCGCTCATAGGATTTTGAGGGGTTTGTGCTTACTTTGTGATAAATATTTGCATTCAACATATGTCTTTTGATGTCAAAAGTATAACAAACAAGTTTTGTTTTTCAAGCAGAAGGCTGGAATGCAGATGGATAGGGCCCTAATGTCTGGGACACATTCACCCATCAGGGAAGAGATCGAGTTTTCAAGAACCAGACTGGTGATGTAGCTTGTGGCAGCTACACTCTGTGGGAGGAAGATTTGAAATGTATCAAACAGCTTGGATTGACTCATTATCGCTTTTCTCTTTCCTGGTCACGTCTGTTACCTGATGGGACGACAGGTTTCATCAACCAGAAAGGCAATTGTTCCTTAAAAATAGAAGGTTGCAGCTTTAATTCAAGGTTATTGCTGCAGTCTGGCATAATTAATCCAGTATGCTATTCTGCAGTGTAGCTTTGAAATTGCAACTTTTTTCAGAGTAATTATAGGATGATTTTTATAGGTTTGCAACAACTTACTAATTAATATTCCAGATCCCCTTGGATAGCATAATCTTTTGGGATAGGATTACTACTATGCTTCCTATGTATCTTTTTGCTTACTCCATTTTTTTTAATTGTAACTCTAAATCGTTTTGCTTCATCAGAATGTTTGCACTTATAAGGATCCTAGCCATGAGGATATTTTTGGATGGCTTACAATAGACAGGTATCTTATTTGGCAAATGTATTTAGATAGTTTATTAGTGTATGCTGATATACTGAACTTTGCCTCCACTATTTTACACTAAAAGGTGCATACTTTTCCTAGATATTTCCTTTAGCAAATTAGAGTGGATTTTTCACACTCAGCTGGCACGTATGGCTAGTTCTCTGACAAACAAAACACAGTTCTTGCTCTGAAGAGTTTTCACAACCTCAGCAGACAGTGTAAAAGTGGAAAAGAATACATCACAAGCTGGCCAGATTGCTAGAAGTCAGATCCAAAATGTGTTACATTTCTAATTTGTTTATTTTAATTCCATTGATATGGACTGGGGAGAAAATGAAGGTGTCTTGCTAGGAAATGGCGGCTTGGCCTGCAGAATATATGGAATGGAAAAAAGAAGAAATAAAGAGAATTGTGAAAAATAAAAACAACTGAAGCTGAATCAGACAGGTTAGAAGCACCAAAGTAGTTGGCTGAAGCCTATTATATGTCGGGAGGGTAATGTTCTGAGGAGAAAAAAGAAAAGTAGAATTGGATGAACCTCCGAGTCTCAATTCTGACTCCTACTTTTCTGAATCTCAGTTACACCAAGAAGATAAATACGCTTGTACTTCTGGGACAGTGTTTGCTTGGCAAGTCTGTTCTTCCAGTGGTTTGAAGATTGCTAAGATGGAAGGCTACAAAAAGATAGGATTCCTTAGAAAATGCTCTTAAAGTTATCCTGATCTGTAGTAGGAGGATAACAGCAGAAGCAATATTCTTCTGCAGAATTTTGGTCATGTAGAGTTCAGCTGTTCAATAGGCAGAAGACTGTCTCCTGCATCCTGCAGATTATGGTTTTCACCAGAGAGTGAAGGAGCTTTTGTTTCAAAAATCCACAAAGGGAGGGTTGGTGAATCAGCTGTAAACAGACCAACTAGCCATTTTCTCCAGCAGAGCATGATTGCAAAAACCGTGCCAGCATCCTGGAGAGGCTTGAATGGAAGCCTTTCCTTTGCCACCAAAATTTACAATATGTGGCCCACTTTCACTGGCACAGCTTGCCCTTCTCTAGGAACACTTTTTTGTGGTGTCTTGAATTTAAATTTGGCTGAGTCCTTGTGGTTTCTTTCCTGTACTAATATTCCTTCCATACAGGGCTGCAGACCCTGTATGGCCCCACAGAGCTGCCTACGGAATGGGCTTTGTTAGTTAGACATCAGAGCAGAGGCAGACATTCTAATGCATTTTGTAAGGAAAGCTAACATTTTGACAAAACTCAGCTGTAATTTCAGAAAATGTTCACTTGATCCCCAGTATAAGCAGTTGCCTGATTAATATTATGAACTTTACATTTAGCAAAAGGGCATTGCAGGAACTCCAAGTAGGCCAGCTTTCATTAGGCAGGAGTTCACTTCTCTTGTGCAGTGATCTGTTGAAGCAATTGTAACTGCATAGCATGGAAAGGCCATCATCTTCTATATAAACATTTTTACAAAGAGCATGTGAAGAATTAGAAAGCTTAGAGCAATGTCCTTTCAAATAAAATCATTCACACCAACTGATTCACTAGCAATTTCACACCTAAGACATAGGACATTTGAAAACCTTTAAAACCATTCTGTTTCTGACTTGGTGGGGGTAGAGTCTTTAAAAGCAGTGATGTTGTAGGTGTATTGTTCCCAAGACATGTCAGGTTTTTGGTTAAGACTTTCACCAAGTTTGTTTTTAAAGTATTTTTGTACAGTTATTTCTACCCTGGGAGGTTCCCTGACCAGAACAAGTTAGCTGCCAAACACTGAGTGTCAGTGTGGCAGGGGACAGAAGGAGTAGGTGTGGGGGCATTGAACCTGGGAGTGTTAGATTTTGTGCCTTACTTCTGCATGAAGGTACAGCATCAGGATGGAGAGAGACGATGCCAGAAAGGAGAAAAGGGCAATCCCTCACTTTCCAGTGGCAAAATCCTCCTTAATGTCTGTAATCCAAATTTTTTTTTATGTCTCCACAGAACCCTTATATAGACTCTTACTTAGGAGAATGTTTTCTTCTGTATTTGTGCTTCCAGCTGACCCACAGATTCAGCCATATAATGTAAATCATACTACTCTGGAAGGTACGAGACAATGTGGAAATCTGATTTGTGAATTACATTTTTCAGGAATGCAGTTATATTTCTCATAATTTCCTAACATGAAGCATAAATCTTTTCAAATATGGGTGTGTAATTGAGATGTAAAAAAATAATGATAGCTGGTTGCACTTAAATGTTATAAATTGTACCAAGTGATTTATAATCTGAAAATTAGAATGGGAAATGCGAGTGTATTCTAGGCATTCTCTGAATCTGGCAGAACAGGATCCCATATAAGTCAAGAATTTCTTTTTTCCCAGTTTAAGCTTACGTAGTAAGCCTTGCAGTCCCACCAGCAAGCATTTAACACACATCCACTGAAGTCAAACAGGTCCCTGTCCAAAAGCAACAGTATCAAACTGTATTTGCCTCTAAATGCTCTTGCTAATTGCAAGAATTTTATTTTCAAAATTTAAAGGTCTGGTATATTCTTTCCTCTTTGACATGAGTGCGTTCGCAGGCACAGGCATGTATATCCTCAGAATGTAATGTATATTTCTGGTGCTGCATTTGGAAGGAAAAGCAAATTATCTGTGAGATTTATTGTGAATTACTTTGGAAACAAACTTATTGAGTCTTGCTGTGCTAAAGGATGTGTATGCACCTGTTTGTTTACAAGAAGGCACTATCTAAATCTGAGGTTCATAATCAATTGCTGCAGTCAATGTTGTCTTAAAAAAGCCATTCAACAGAAATCCTTATGATCAGTCATCTGAAGTTAAGTTAATTTGAACTCTAATATTGTCCTTTTAAGAAGAAGGTAGTATGGGGATTGGTGTTGGCATTTTTAAATACCAGTACACAGCAGATTGAACCTGAAAATACCAGGGAAGTTAAAGTACAATAAAATATTTGCTAATGGACAACTTTCCTGCTTTGGGTTAAACAAAATCTGTTGTTCAGAAAATATTAAGAATAGTAATCTAAACCATACATAACCTCCTAAGCACACTTTTTGTTATCCTTTGCAACTTAGTTCTCCTCTTCCTCCTTTTTGCTGTGTTCCCAGCTTCTTTAGACATCTTTCAGTTCCCAATTTCAATACAGTGAGGCCTTGGGATAGACATTTCATGAGCACCTATGTCTTATTAGGATACATGGTATTCTAAGACCCATAAAGTTTCTATAAATTTTAGGTTTATAAGGTTCTTAAACACTTTGATATATGTAACCCAAGTCTCTGAAGCAAAGACTGACTGATTTCTACATTCCACCAGTCTTAAGGAAACCTGTTCCTCGCTGGAGACTCTTAGCTTAACAAGTACTAATTCAAAGCCAATATTGGCCTTTTCCAATTACTGCACTAAACCAGATAGTGAGTAAAAGGGCAGACTAACTGATATTCTTTGATCTAGATATTATGATGTGGTTTCCAGTATCTACTGTTTTCAGAAGGCTTAAAAGCAATGTAGTTGTGTTTGGGTGTAAGCAAAAAATTAAAAATAGTTATACAAGAGTTTAAGTATACTGATATTTAAACTTACAGTGACCTCTCAGCAGCATAAAAATAGTCCTCTAGGAAACGTATTCGTGTCAGCCACTGCTAAATCTGAACAGAAGTTGAATTCCTCTTAAGCCTCTAGAAATACATCCCCAGTACTGGCCAGCTTTAACAACACATCCAGGAAATTAAAGTTGATCTTTGTCTTATCAAGGGGGACAAGAAAGGTTGGAAGTCATGAGCTTTCAGAGAGGTGAGCTAATTCCTTCTTGCAGGCAGAGGGTCTGAGCTGTCTGTAGCAGTGGCAGTGTAAAAAGAAGAGAGTTGGTTTCTTGGATAAAGTATTGCCAAGCCGTTAAAGTTAGTGGCTAAAGAGATCAGTGCCCTAAACTCCATCTAAAATCTATTAAAGCACAGTGAAAAGCCTTAAGTGTCATATAGATCTGGTAAGACAACCTGGCTAATAAGGGAACCATTGAATTCACACCATTGCAAAATACTGAAGACATTGACAATCTTCTTTGTCTTGTTGCTGGCACAAACAGTGACGGAGAAAGGAACAGTCTCGAGAAAACAGCTCACCCAGCTACCCAAGTTCAAATCATAAAAGATCAGCTTAGTTACCTTGCTGAGTGTGGCACTACACTTTTTAAAAGACACAGTTCTCAAGAACAGAAATGCTTTCATTAGAACAAATCTACCTGTCAGACTCTCAGGTGTCAGGATTTTGCCAACACACTTTCATCTTGTACATGCAGCCAGACTGCCATCCAGGCATTTAAAAGAAAGGATTATATTTTCATGTGACCAGCACCCATCAGAATTATGTTTCCTCTGGGGAGTTACTGTCCACTGATCTATTTTGAAAATTTGCATCCTCATTTCACTTTATGTGCCCGGTTGAAAGATTTTGTGTGCTGAGCAGTTTTGCCAACTCTGGGGTCTTGTAACAGTAGTCAGCATGCAGTTGAGAGGAAATATTTGCATCTCTTAACAGGGAAATGTGCAGTGGGCTTTTCTTCATGTGTTAAAATGTAATAAAGCTATTAAGTTAACCCTTTTTTCCCCCTCTTTATTTTAATACTTTCAGGAGCCAATTATTCCAGCAATCTTTAATAACCTGGGAAATGACATCTTGTTCACTGTATCACTTTGGCTTACCTCAGTCCGTACAAGATGAAGGTGGATTAAGATCTGAAAAGACCCTTGAGACCTCTGACATTGATGCAAAATATTGTTTCAGAACATTTGGAGAATGAGTGATCATTGTTAATGACACTTTATGTTGTTACTACAGGTGATTGTGAAACCGTTATAGCCCCAGAATTAGAATCAGAGGTTACAAGGCAGATTATAATGTGACAAAAGCTCGTGCTAAAGCCTGACACTGTTGTGATGAGGGGATCTCAGAATCCAATAAGTAATACTGGTTTATTTATTTATTTACTTGCTTTTTAATAGATTTTTTTTGAGGACCCCATCTGGATGGCGTTAGACATTGTACAAGACATAAATAAACAAGTCATCTTGGGATTCTTTATTTAATTTTTGCATGCTGGCTATAAAAAGTGGAAGCCTTAGTATTTTTCCATTGCCTTTATACTTGATAGCTATTTTACAATTTGAAATGACACAACAGTGTTATATCATATTTCAAACTCCAGAAATTATCTTCCTGATGCCAGCAGTAAGGTTTTCCTGGCACGCATCTACTGTTGGCAATGGGATGTGTGGTGACTGCCAGTACCAAGGGGTTAAGGAGCAGTGACAATAAGCAGATGTTAATGCAGGGAAGTTATTTTAGTCTTCTCATTAAAATAAGTCATTTCACTGTCTTCATGGGTATTTGCACTGTTTTGCTTTCCCATTGTTAGTCATAAAAGGTCAGCTCATGGAAAATTAAGTTAATAGGGTCAGTGCAATTTGACGAAAACTAGTTTTAGTTTGTAGCTTAGAAAAGATAGAGGGTAATGCATCTGATTTTATGGCCTTTCTTACATCTGTTCTGAATAAAACTTCTGCTCTCTTGTTTTAGGATACATACAATAACTCCATAATTTACATCACTGAGAATGGATCTTCCCAAAGTGACCCTGCTTGATGACAGTCAAAGATGGGAGCATTTCAGGTTGATTTTACAGGAAATTTTAAAAGGTACCATTTAAAATAATGAAAGAGCAATTGTGCAAACTTAATCTAATTTTACTTTGTGCTTATTTGCATTCAGCAGTGACCAATGATTTCTGAAGCTGAAACTCATGTAAATTGGAGTAAAGTGATGTGATTAGGAAAAAAATGTATGTTTAGATGAAAGTAAAGCAAGTAGTTTTAATCCAGCTCTTCCTACTGTGGCAAAAAAAGAGATGAAAAGGTGCTATGTAGGTAATTTCTGAACTTGGTTTTGTAGATCCATAGGTCTTCATTGAGCAAAACAACTACATTGATCCTCAAAAGTTCTTATTGTTCATACTTCTCACTGTGAAGGATGTGAAATGGAGTGCACCTGAAAACCTGACCATTACATCTCATAATATCCTTACAGAATACCAACTCCCATACACAATGAGGCCTGTGTTCATTCCTGTATTCATTCCTATAAGGTGCCATTAAGTCATCAAAGCTCAGCTTCTGCCTTAATGTCAGGATGGCCAAAAGTCTTCAGCACTAGCAAAGCTAGCTTTTCTTCCAGAAATTTTTTCCCTACCTTTCTTCTCTTGGTAGTATTCTCAGAGGTATTTAACAGGGAGTAGGTCTTCTTGTTATGTATTAAGTCCACTGTATTTTTAAATGCCTGTTCATTTAAATAATAGCTAGTATCCCTGTTACATTCGTCCAAAGCAATCACTGTAATGAATGTCTTATAGTTTAATAGGTTTTTTGTAGCCATTCTTCCATCTTCATGCTTCTTTACTTTTGCTATGCTTGTATTCTTTATTTTAGCCCTACTTTCCTTGCAATTTAAAAGCTACCTTTCTATCTACTTCCTTTTAATTTAAATTGCAATGTAGACTGGCTGTCCATGACAATTAGCTTTTTTTTTTTTTCAAGCAGAAGATGCAAAGGGCCAGTTCCTGGCACAGAAACCAAACAGTAGGGCCTGCTTCTACCTGAAGCAGGCAGACCGTCATCTAGCTGCCTTTGGACAGCACTTCCTAGTCTGTCCCACATCTGGCTCCAAGCCTTATCTGGAGAGTAATAGTTGGCATTAGACAGCAGTTTTGTCAAGGAGTAAAAATAAAGGTCCACAGACTATTGAGGGATGGGTTTTGAGTGAGTCCATTGACCCTGTTTTGTTTACTTATAAAGCTGTAGGCAGGATATCTGGAATTGACTTTCTCTGAAGATGTAAAGAAATGTACAAACAGTCGATCCACACTGTTTAATGAAATGAGATTCATTTACAAAATCTAGTTGTTTTACAATGTTCAATGTCTTATCCTAAAGTAAACATTTAGAGTAGGTGTGATGAATCACACCTTAGTGCATTCATTGACACAGTTCTCTTCATGCATAGTAAGGAAATTAAGGGCCTATCTGTGAGGCTCTGAGGCTAGATGCCTGTATGAAAGACATTGCAAGTTGGGTAAAAGAAACCTTTGTCATTTTTTATGTGTCACAAAGCTTTTAAATATGTGTTTGTCTTGAATGTTATCAGAGCAGCCTTGCATAGTTTTGGTTATATATACGATTTCACATTAAGTTGGATTGTTGTTTGTCATTTAAACCAGTAAAAAAAATGTTCAATCATAGAATCATAGAATGGTTAGGGTTGGAAGAGACCTTAGAGATCATCTCTATCCAACCTCCTTGCATTGGTAGGGACATCTCCCACTATATCTGATTGATCAGAGCCCTGTCCAGCCTGACCTTGAATACTTCTAGGGCTTCAACATCTTCCCTGGGCAACTTTTGGCAGTGTCTTATCACCCCCACAGCAAAGAATTTCCTCCTAATGTCCAGTCTAAATCTCCCCTCTTCAAGTTTTAGGCCATTATCCGTTCTCCCTTTGCTACATGCTCTTGTAAAAAGTCCTTCCCCACCTTTCTTGTAGGCCCCCTTCAGATACTGGAAGACCACTATAGTGAGCCTTCTCTTCTGGCTGAGCAACCCCAAATCCTGCAGCTTGTCTTCACAGGAGAAGTGCCCTGTCCCTCTGATCATCTTTGTGGCCCTCCTCTGGACTCACTCAAAGAGCTCCATGTCCTTCTTAGATTGGGGGCTCCAGAGCTGGACACAGTACTCCAGGTGGGGTATCATGAGTGCACAGTAGAGGGAGAGAATCATGTCCCTTGACCTGCTGGCCATGCTTCTTTTGATAGAGCCCAGGATACAGCTGGCTTTCTGGGCTGCAAGTGCACATTGCTGGCAGTTTCATCCAACACTGATAAAACACTGGTTGAAACAGGTCTCTGTATGCAAAGATACTATAAATATCAAATCCATCCCCTGTAAGGCACTTTATGAAGAAATGCCATGTAACTTGAGTTTACTCTGAGTAAACAGTTTGTTAAGACCACTCCTTACTTACTGACCCATGAATGAGCAACACATTTCAACTTTTCAGCTCAGATATCCTGCAAAACACTTTGGTCAATGCTTAAATGCTTAACCATTTGTTAAGTGCTATGTGAAGCAGAATAGTTTAATTGCTCTGCATACAGTGTCTACTCTACAATATTTCCTTATCTTTTGATAACTTTTGAAATTATTAGTACCGGCTCACTTATGCAATGAGCTCTGGGTCATGATAGGGGCCTGTGTGGATTTTGCTGTGGGATTTGGGCATGCCTGCTTACTTTTTGTCTAATCAAGAAATAAATGTTTAACTACAGACGAGAGTATATCTATGGCCTGTTACTGCACTTGTTAAAAAAAATATTTTAAAATGTTATAATTGGATTGATAGTATCCTCATTTTTATCTTTTGCATTAAAAACCATCCTAGCTTTTAGAACACATGCTTGCACTAATTATGTTGATTTTATCAGCTGAAGTTTTCAAAATAATAAGGTTCTTCCCTTTTCTGGACTTTGCATTTTAGAAAGTTCTGTGTTCTAGTACTCTGAAAATCAGATACTTCAATGCCTCTCAAGCTAGGTAGCCAGAATGTCCGAAATTACTGAATTTTTTTCTGTCATTAGGACTATTTAAATTATAAGATTTTGGAGAGCAGGTGTAGTTTTGAGTTGGTACAGCAACCTTCACCCACTAAGACTGTGATTGCACATTATGGATGACTAATAAAACAACTGCATGTTTCTCCTATGCTTTTTTTTTAGAAAAAAAGAAATTGTGCTGTCAGAGAAAACTGAGACTTTTAATTTCTGGGCAGTATCGGCTAATAAGACCAGAAAAAGCAACACAAGAAAGAACTAGGAAACAAGAGAGCAAACAATATGCAGCTACAATAAATATATGATGGTATAGACTTTAGAGATGAAAAATACTGTTTAAAAGGATACAACTGCTGCTATGTTGCCTCTGCACTTTGTGTATAGATTAAAGAATCAATATTTTCATAAATGTGAATATACATATTTAGCATTTCTACAGAATCATAAGCATGAATGGTGCTTTACAGATAAATGAAAATGATGTATTCTTTCGTCAAGTAACTGAAAATCTAATTTAGACACAATGCATTAAGAGATGACAAAGAGAAGGCTGGATGAGAGGTAAAAAGGCAACATGGATCGGAGTAGTGAAATGCTTTTTGCTACAGTTGCTATTTCTTAATTTTTTGTAACATATGTTAAGGATGACATCTAGACCAGCGATGAAGGCTGCCAATGAAAAGGTCATTGATACTATATAGGTTTGAAAAGTGGAACCTTCTAAAAGGGGTAATAGAGTTTCACAAAGTCTATGCAAGAGAGCAGTGCAAATACTGGGTAAACTATCACCAAAGGCAGATGACGGAGAAGAGAGAAGTTGTTATTCTGTAATCTGGATGGTATAAGATTATTAATAATGCTGATGGGGAGCAAAGAATTAATTGTGTTTTAGGTTGCAGAGGGCTGCAAGAAGTAGGCACTGGAAAGAGTTGAAGTTAGTAGGAATAGAAATAGTTGAGGATAATATGTTGTGAAACAGGCAGAGGCAAATAAGAGGGAGATGGACATAAGTAAATGTGAACAAGCAGGGCTGCATTTTGGAGTAAATAGAAAACATATGAACATTTCATCTGGAATCAGCTAGAAGGTTGGCAGTAAAAAAATGCAGGGCAAACAGGAGAAATTATTGCAAGGAGAATGGGATGAGTAAAGTTCAAGATTCAAAGGGTGTTAATTTTCTCCTTAAATATGCTTGAATGAAGCAGAAGAGAAAATGAGATACAGAGAATGCTGACTGCAATGGGAAGTGCAGAGCAGAACTAAAACTGACAGTAAGCAAGGTGGTGCAGTTAAGAGAAATTTTTAAAAATGCATCTAAAGTTAAATGCAGACCCTTCTGGATAGCTTTTTTTTGTCTTTTTTTTTTTTTTTTTTTTTTCCCCCTCAGACTTCTAAGAGTTGTTATAAAACCTTTCATATATTGTCATTAATCTACACTTTGACCTTGCTCTCATGAACTAAACATTTAGCCTGTGTTGTATATACGTACTCGCCTGCTTTTGCTGCATTCCCATACACATAAAACAGTGAGGTTATAATGCAATGCTGTAGTCCATGAAAATATGATTTATTGTTAAATTAAAGATGGATGTCATAATGTGAGCCCGTTGGGTCAACTATAAGCCTGAATGTTATTGAAAAAGCTGCTGCAGCAGCTCTGTTTCTTCATTGCCACTGACAAAAATGCCTCTACAAATAGAATACAACAATGCAGACATCTTAAAGAGTCTCTGAGATGTGCTGTCCCTGGCATAACATTGCCATGTGACATTTTCAAGAACTATAAATACATTGACTGCATTATAGTGTAAACTTTGAGAAGCTTTGCAGTAGTCACTGCAGAAGGTTAAAATCAACCTAAATTTGTGGTGAATACTATAAAGGATTCAAAGCTTAAAAAAACCCCAACAACCCTCACCCAAAGAAAATACAAACAAACAAAAAACCAGATCAGAAACCCCTACAATAATAAATATATAGCTAGCATAGAACAATGTTTATATAATATTTTGAATATAATTTTTCAGGGTCCAGAATACCTAAACAGGATTCCTTATAGTACCAGTTAAATGTCAGTTTTGTAATTTCACATTTTGACAAGAAAAGCCATATATAATTTCTTAGGAAGGATGTCTGAGACCACATCTAGACAACAGAGATGGCCACTTTTTCATAGTATTTTCCTGTTACTGAAAGTTTACACCTCTTTTTTTCTCTTCACATTAATCCTTTAATCTGAATGTTTTAACCTACAAAATTGAGGTTCAGGATTTTTTTTTTAAATATTAACCAGCAGTTTTCAAATGCAAAATTATGAAGTAATATTTTCTTTCTGCAAAATGCTCTACAATCTGCCTTCAAATCTGTAATCTTCAGTGAAGATTAAAATCAGTTGTGTGTTCGTGTTGGGAAAATTTCTATTGGAACCAGGCTAATAGGACCGTGGTCAGTACAGCACCAGAGGAGGATCATCTCTCTGAAAGAATGATGTGAGAGTAGACTTCTAGATTGCCAGTGTCTTTATTTTGATTGAAAAGTTCTAACTAAAAGCAAGCTAGTGCAATAGTGAATAGATGCCTATGGGCCAGTCAAATGGTCCCTGGAGAAAGAGCTGCAGAAGATATGGGTGTTTTGTGTGCAGTGTTAAAAAGAGTGCAGCTAGACTGAGTGGTGCAGGGGTTTATTCAAGTTGCAGGGAATGTGGATGTAACCAGTATTTCACATCCTCAAGCAGTACCTGAGATGTGCTTTGATTCAAAAGTAACTAGACCCCAGCCCCCACAAACTGCTAGTTTTCAAAAGCATTGGTGACTGCAGCATAGGAATAGCTCCTGGTCTGTAGAAGAAAGATACTGTGTGGGAGGCTTTGTGTCTACTAGCTACCTCAGAGAGGGTAGCCTACATATTTAGGGACTGTGGATGTTATACTGCTTCTGGATAGCTCATGATTAAGTCCCTACTAGAACACCCTTTGAGGTGTTACTTTTGTTATTGGCAGAGGATTTGCTTTGCTGAGATAAAAGTACCGCTGCATCATTCAAGCAAAATTCAGAAGTCTTCATCTTTGCTGCTGCTTGCCTCAGTTGTGCAAGCAGAGATTGGGGATCTCAACATTTAACCAGTCTCTAATCTCCAAATGATATCTATGTGGCCAGCAAGTTAGAGGCAACTATCACTCACCTGCACATAAGAGAGCTCCCTTAGGAAATGCTCTGCACCTATAAAACATAATCCTCATATAAGAAGTCACTAGTGTAGTTTGTTTGGGTTTTTTTGTTCTGCTTTATTATTGTACAAGAAAAAAGATAAGGCAACTCCACTGGAGAAAACCTCACCAATAAAAATGAAGGGTTTTGGCCTTTATGATGAACAAACAGACTTGTATGAAAAATTTGAGTTTAAATTCATCAGATGTGGATTGCACATAACATCATTGGATTTGATGTCAGTTCTAAGCCACATGTTTAATTTAGAGTTACCTTTCAGGAGAAAATGTCCTGAATCCAGAGAGGCACATCATAAAAAATAATGTGCTAATGTTATGTCTTTTAGACAGTTTTTAATTTAAATCTCCTCTTTTTCAAGATAATTCAGTTTTTAATAACTTGGGCCCATTGTGTGCATTCTAAGTGCCTTTCCTAGGATTATGTATAGGATTTCTCATAGCAGAAACTAAGTTAATATATAATGGAGTTTGGCTAGTTTTTCTGTGTAAGCTTTCCTGGAGTTGAGATCTTTCATGGAGATGAGATATAAGTCCAGTTTACTAGAATAAACATCTCTGTTTAGGCACATATCACTTTTTAGTCACAGATTTCTATTCCACAAAATGAGTTTTTGTATTTTAATATACAACATGAAACATTTTTCTTCCTAGGGCAGGGCTCATGACCAAAAATATTTTGAAAATTGGTTGCGAAGGTATTGGAAAAGTAACGAGAAAAGCTATTAAATGTGGCAGGGCTGGTAGAACTTTTATCTCCAAATGTTCCTAAATTATGATTTCTGGATATTTTTCATGGGAAATATTCATGCTCTGTTTCTCATTGTTCTATCTAAATATCTACTGATGACCTTTTAAGTAGTTGGACCTGTGATATGATTGTCCTTATGTTCATCTGACAGTTACTTAAGAATGGATCTTTTATAAGACACATTTTCAGCAGTACAAATAGGAGAATTAATGAGAAGAGAGCCTTAGTTAGGGTCAAACATATTAAAAAAAAACCCGTGTTTTGAAGTGTTTGGGTAGCTAATATATTGCTATCTGGCTTTCGAACTAGTTATTTTTCATGATGTTTCTGCAATAATAATAGCTCATCATTTGATTTCATGGGAGTTATTGTCATTCTAAAGGGCTGAAAATGATGTAAATGCAGCTGTACCGGGGATATTACAATACCAAATGAAGCAGTGTCATTGCAGTTCTATGTATATGCTGCTACAATGTCAAGATAAAAGAAAAGAAAAGAAAAGAAACTGTATTGATCAATAGAGCAGAGTATCAGAAGTGATTGGGTAAAAGGCAAACAATACATTATCTGTTATGAAGTGTTATTAAATTAAAATACAACTTTCAGGCTAGAGCAGCGCATTGAATTAGAACTCACATATGTCTGACTGTTGAAAGACACTGTGATTTTTACTGAGCAAGTGTATGTTCCTTCAATGCAGTAACATACATTTAATATGACCTACTTTATAATTGCTGTGGGAGTTTGCCTTTGCAATTTTTTTGATAGCTCTCTGTTCAAATTCTCAACCATAGCATTACTTTAGTTTATTTGCATTGAATCAATTTTGCTAAAGGTTCTCCCATTTTTATATAAAGAAATACTTAGCTTCATTACACAGGAAGTGAAGTATCTCAACCTCAGTTTTAAACCAAGGAAACTGAGGTTGCACAAGTTGAGTGAAGTGTAAGTAAGGTCACAAAACAGATGGAGTAATAATAGGAAGAGTACCCGGATTTTTCTGTTCTCCTGTTCTGTGTGTGCAGCGTCACATTTCCGCTGCTAATGAACACGTTATCAAATGAACACTCACATCAGAGTATATGAAGATCTACATGAATGCACAGTATACATCTATCAGAAACACTAATGGGAAAGTCATCTACTGAACTCATGTAGTAGTGGGAAATTAAATACAAAATGTTACTATTTCAAATATATTAAAGACGCTTATCCTTAGCGACCCAAGTCTGATGTTTGAACATAAGATTTTTGAGGAGTTAATAATTCTATTATACAGGGGAATAATTGGCCCAGGAAAAAGGTGGATATTTCTGGGAAATGAAAAATCAAACCATCAAACAGTAAAATAAGTGCAAGTCATTATTCCTTTACAAGAATGCTGCATCTATCTGGATACAACACAATTCATAATATATAATATATATATATATACAATATATAAGTTGGAAAAAAAAAAAAGCATGTCTTTTACTTCTTCATGCTAGGGTAATAAAAGACCAGCTTCATGAAGTTTACTAGACTTCCCTAACAATTTACACTCAGAAAGAGGTAAGTGTAAGAAAACACATTTCTCAAAAGGAGAATTAATTTCATCATTTTCATGAATGCTTGAAAAGAATTTGCTTTTACATTTAATTTTCTTACAAAAAAGTTACAGTTAAATATTAACAGTTAAATATTTTCTTCTTATTGTCTGAGAGGAGGAACCCTCCAGTGGTGCCACCACTTTATTTAGGAAAACTAAGACCTAAAAGTAAAGACATTCTTAATATGTATGGTGATTCTGTGTTCTACTCTTAAACTGGCACATTTACACAGAGTAAAAATGGCTTTGAAACATCAGAATATAGGTGCTTTTTTTTATAATCTTGCATGGGAAACAAAATCTGGAGTGAATTGGACTTGCTGGCATTGGGTTCAAGGTGTTACTTCCCATGTAAAGGAAAGAAGAAAATGCAGTATATTCTCTGCCTGGCTCATACCTTCACAGTAGTAAGTAGCCTCCTGCTGTAAGAACTGAAGCTGCCATGCACTTTTCAAGTCTATTCCTCAGTCACTGTGCATTGTAGAAATCCAATCTAAAGATCATAAAGGAATGAATAAGCATGACTGAATGCAGAGCCAGAGATAAATGCTTTAGTCCTTGCAGAAGTGAGGAGAGAGTGCTTTTGGCTTCCACAGCTTCTGAAACAGTCATTCGAAAGCTCTCTTGGACTTGCATGCCTTTTATATCTGCAACTCAGACTGTCGCCTCTGATCTCAGCAACCAGCTTTATGCTTGTCTGGCAGTCCTTCTCATGAGCTACCCCAGCAGTTACGATCAGCTGGGTGCAGAAGTAAACAGCTCCCAGGTTCGACATCCTGCTGTTTACTCAACATCTTCATAAGCTTCTAAAAAGAATCTTTCACTACAAAATACAAAGGAGGAGCCAAAGTGGGGAAAAATCATCAGTCTACTCTCTCAGGTGTTGGCTCTGCATTGACTTGAAAACTGGACCTGCATCCTGAGACTTCAGTAATTCAATGCTTTTTTAATATAGAATATGATATCAACTAGGGTCATGAAATCCCATTTCCTTTTGTGTTCTTTTGACTATTGGGGATTTTTTCTGTTCTTATTTGAGTGTCATGGCATTTCCCTTCTTTTTTTTTATTCCCTGCTTGTCTTACCCCCATTAGTCCTGTGTTTTCCAGCAGACAGATGCTGATTCTCCTCATCCATATGTAATCCCAAGGAAATGTTCATTTTCCATATTTTATAGTCTGCTGCTATTCACCTTTCTAAACACAGGCAATAGGAGTCCAAGCGAGAAGAATTCAGTAACCTCCTGGGGAAACTAAAAGTGATCATAGTCTAGCAAGTCAGTCTTTAAATGTCCTTTGCCCATTCCACCCTCCCCTCTGCTACTCTTTAAGTATTTAAATCTGCCCCCTACCAGTCAGACTTCCTCACCAGATGGTGCCTTCTGACTAGCTCTGACTTGCTTCAGAGGATGAATAAATACAGCAAAGAGCATAAGATTCAGTGAGACAGCTACTGGAATATTTCTTCAGTGCTAGTGTTCACTTTTTTAAACAGATGGTGAAAAACAGGTGAGAGTTCAGGAAAGAGGTGCAAAAATTACTTGAGGGCTGAAGAAAATGCCCTACTGTGGGAATCTAAAAGAGCTCAATATGCTTAGCTTATCAAAAAAGAAGATTGAGAAGTGTCTCAATTACAGTGTACATGTACCTTCATGGGGAAAATATACTAGGTACTAAAGAGCTCTTTAATCTGGTCTAGAAAAGCAGAAGAAGAGGCAATGGCTGGACGCCAGGCAAATACAAATGAGAAACCAGACATCTTTTTTAACAGTGGAAGCAATTAAATTTTGACACAAATTATCAGAATGACTGGATTCTGCACCTCTTACCTTCACATCAATGCTGAGTGTAGTTTGGAAGATAAGCCTTAGCCAAACACAAGCTTCAGGTACATTCCATGAAAAGTAGTGAAATTTAAGAACCTCTGACAGTCTTGTGATCTCCCAGATTTTAGTTCTATAGATTTAAAACTACTGACTACAATGACTGTCCACACACCATGAAAAACAAGCTGGTCAAAGGTTTACTCTTGGAATATTAGGCGATTGTTTTTTGGGACTAGATCTGTTTAAATAATTATTTTATTGATGTAAAAATGAATCTAAGCTAAATCAAAACAAAAAAATTAATTGAGTGGTCAGAGTATATTATTTTAATGTTTAGATTATTTTAAATTATTGTTATTTTTTTAGTCAAGACAATTCCAAAATGTATACCTGTCAAGTCTCAACTTTGGTGAGATTTTTAATTTGAATGTTCATACTTCCCCCAAATCTTTTTGCCTTGCTTTTTTTCTACCTGAAATAATTCTATCCCTCTCACACTTTAATGGCATTTACAGTATGCTTATTTTCAATGAGAAAACCACCCAATATATTTCCAGAAAAACAGGGAAGCACATTCCATTCTAATGCTCATTGGTTGTTCTCACTTGTTCTCTTCTCTGAAGATCATTATCATTTATGCAGGCAGTGATAGGTTTCTAAGTGATGTAATCATATATAGGTGTGAAACAGTAATGGCTTTCTCTTTGAAGATAAAGATTTCTTAAAAGTTTAATTATATTCCACAAATTGTTTTAAAAGTAGACTGTTAATATTATTGTAAGACTCAGACTTGGAAAGCAATTCCCCTGTCTAATATATGTCATTTAATGCCAATATGCTTCCTTCTTTTCTTCCCACTATTGTTACTGTTTCCAAGTTCTGTGCTAGATAATTTCTCTCTTTGTGTTTATTCACACAGCTGTCAGCAAGCATGTTTCCCCTCCTCCAGCCCTACTTAGCCAGGCCATGCAGATTTGTCTTTTCTCTTCATCTTAACTCAAAATACATTTTTTACATCTCTTGATTGCTTGTGCTTTTCTTTCAACTTCATTCAATTTTTCACTGTCTCTCCAAACAAATAATAAAATCATATAATAGTTAGCGCTAGATAAGACCTTAAAGAACACCTACTTCCAACACCCCTGCCAAGACTAGGGGTACCTTCCACCAGAACAGGTTGCTCCAAGCCGTGTCCAACCTGGCTTTGAACACTTCCAGGTAGGAGGAACCCAATTTCTCTGGGCAACCTGTTCCAGTGTCTTACCACCCTCACAGAAAAGAATGTCTTCCTAATATCCAATCTAAATCTACCTTCTTTCAGCTTAAAACTGTTCTCCCTGCCGTATTGCTACAAGCCCTTGTAAAAAGTCCTTCTCCAGCTTTCCTGTTTTCCAACAGCTCCGTGTCCTGCTTGTGTTAGGGGCTCCAGAAATGGACACACTACTCCAGGTGGGGTCTCACAAGAGCAGAGTAGAGGGAAGAATCACCTCCCTCGACCTGCTGGCCATTCCTTTTTTAAAGCATCTCAGGATACAGTTGGTTTTTTTGGCTGCAAGCGCACATTGCCAGTTCATGATGAGCTTCTCATCAACCAAAACCCCCAGGTCCTTTTCCTCAGGGCTGTTTTCAATCCATTCTCCAACCAGCCTGGAGCTGTGCTTGGCACTGCCCCAACCCATGTGCAGGATCTTGCACTTGGCCTTGTTGAATTTTGTGTGGTTGGCACAGGCCTTTGCAGTATTCTGTGAGTCTCAGACCCCAAAAATTCAGCCTGAATGCTCTCTCCCTCCGCATTTTGCCATGTCATAGGCCATCCCCCAGAATTTTATAAGTATTCTAGAAGTAGTTCATCCTAGACAACCAAACAGCAAGGATGTATGGAAAATGGAAAGGTAAATTCTCTTTCCATATTCCTAATGTAAGCTCAGTGGGTAAAATATTGAAGTTAGGAACTAGAGTCCTTAATTGAGCAGTCCCTAGTCATAAGAATTTCTCTAACATGGCAACATGCTGTTACTAGCATGTGGGTAGTGATGGTTGTTTTCGTGGTATCCGTTTCTGTTACTGTTTTTTATTTAAAGTCAGCTGTGATCACAGGCTCAAATGTGTATGTGCCTCTTCACTGGCAATCAGTCTGAGTCTGTTGCCAGAGTTTATGCCTGTTTTTTATATATTCTGAGTAAGTCACAGAATAATACAGACTGTATATTCTGTGCATGATCTGTAACTGGTGGTGGCAGTGTTCTGCTACATCCTTTCCTTAAGTTTAAGTCATGGAAAGTCCATTTTAATTCTCTCAGTCTTAATCTATTGCTTTTAAATAAGCAAAGCGTGTGCACCTGTTTGAAAGTTGTAATAGAGAAGATTAATAGGATATGAAAAATGTCTTTACTTAAACAAAAAGATTTTCCGGAATCTTAGTTTTATTAATTTATAAACAATGTTTATAAATTACACACAAAACATACTGCAGAATAGCATCAGTTTTGTCTGCAAAAAAAAGCAGACTGTGTTCTAACATGGAAGACATCCCTTTTTGTCACAGGTAGCTGTATGAATATACTGCATCATTGCTACAGTTATGCAAAAGATTTCAGGAAAAAAAAAAAAAAAGAAAACAAAGACTGTGAAACCAAACCCTTGTTTTACCCCCCTAGCAGGAATAACCACAGCCCTGCGCTAAAGGTGACCTTGTTTTCTTTCCAAGGGTGAGAAGCAGTTCACATTGTGGAACACTTTGCTAGTACAGCAGAATATGAAGAATTGTGGGAGATTTTAGAGGAGCAGAGGACTGGCTGGAGATGAGCTGAAGGAGAGTCTCTGCTGCTGCATCCTGCTCCTCTGCACTGGTCCCAGCTGCAAAAATGACACTGTCTGTGTATTGATTTTTTTACCAGCCAAACCAATGTGTGTACCCGAATCTGTAAAATAATAGAATATTGATCTATTAAAGAAAATTATCTATTTAAAGTATCTATTCTCTTTACTAGTCCAAATTTTATGGGAACATCTATTTGCTAGTGTAGCTTGGCATATCTGCACTGTAGCCACCAGTATGCACCATCTGGGTGAAAATTTAGTACACATCTCCTCCTTAAAAATACCTAAATACTGGTTTAATCTTCCCCTATTTGTTCCCAGATATGCCAAGTGTATTGCATGGAGCCATTTGGAACAGAAGAGCTATTAACAGGCAGAGTTGGATTTTTTTCTCAACTAGCAATTTGTTTAACAGGTTTCCACTGCAACTCCTAAATGATTTCACTTAAAAGGACACTGTGAATGTTAATTAAAAACATTCATTAGGGTTTTAATAATTCCTTAGAGGCTTTAAACACAAATCTGTTTCTGTACCAAAAATGTTGTGGTTTTTTTTCCTTGTCTTCATGCATCTCTTTTGGGGAAGCCAGTGGATGTTGTTGAACTGTTGATCCTGCTCATCCTCTTCCTGCTTCCACCTTGTTTTGAGGGAAAAAAGTATACATTTGATTGATGGTGGGGAAAAATCCAACTCAAATGCAAGTTTTTCTTTCATAATCAGAAACTGAAAATCAGAACTGGAGCCCAGCCTTTATGTCAGTTTGGACATATTTGATTAGAGTGGGGTTTGTGTAATGGGGGTTAGGTATGTAAGCATGACATGCTAAGTCTGCCCTGTTACACCAATAAGAGTTTGATATCTCCATTAGGATGGCATCAGATTAGCTGAGACAAAATGATCTTATTTATCTGCGTGTGTATTGATTATTTTTGTGAGTAGTATTGTTAGGCATGAATTGTGGTCTGAAGATGTCTGCACATGCCACACTGTAGGTGAAATTCAGGGTTCCAGAGTCAGTGGAAGATTTGCCATTAACTTCAGTGTGACCAAAGTGTAATTATGCAGGAATGTACACCCAGTTTAGTAGGAAGTCCTAAGTACCTTGATCATTCACAGAAGGGAATGGATATCTTTTGAATCTCAGTGGATGTAAAGATTTTGAAAACTTCCTTTAGGTATTTTTTTACAGCAATTCCTGATTCTTTCTGCATATTCCCCTGCAGAGAAACATAATTCAAATACTTAGGCTTCTGCGAAGTGTGACAATTGTGATGCTGTATGGCTGTCTCTATGTCTTGCTTATGTGTTAGCAACACAGACTGTCATATTACTGAAATTTTTATTTATTTTTTTTGTTTGTTTTCT
Source organism: Chaetura pelagica (assembly GCF_000747805.2). Classification (NCBI taxonomy): domain Eukaryota; kingdom Metazoa; phylum Chordata; class Aves; order Apodiformes; family Apodidae; genus Chaetura; species Chaetura pelagica. The sequence continues at coordinate 285,908 of NW_009952189.1, forward strand.
CTTGTGTTTTTTTGGTTTATACTGTTAGACTAAGTCTCAGTCTGATCTCATTCCATTTTTCAGGTAACTTTTTCCCCCTTTGTGTTTCTGTCAAATTTGTTAACTCTGTCCAGGTGTGAGGCACAGTAATACACACGGTATTAAATGAATATTCATTTTATTATCTTGTTCATTAAACATCTATTTAAACCCATATATATAATTTGCCTGTACATTTTGTTTGCATGACTGAATGCTATTTGGTAGCGACACAGATTCTCTATACTCTAATATGCCAGTTCAAGAAGTTTTAAGAGAAGTGTGTTTCATAGTTTTCACTTTGTGGTCCATGAGGACTCTTATTTTTTTAATAAGTATTGATTGCATAGTACAAATGTTCCTTATATTCAGAAAGAATGAGACTGGTTGATGATGAACAAGAGCATTCATGGCGATCCAACAGGAAAAAAAGTGCCTTGACACCTGCAAGTTAGTAATTGTAACCGTAAAATGAGGTAAGTGCAATTGTTGATGTGCAATGACTTCTGCAAAACAAGTATGCAAAGCAAGATTTGACTTTTTCATTTTAAGTATGGGGCACTGTCTGTGGATTTCTTGTTCTCACAAAATTGGGTGAAATAATCCAATATTGCCAGCTGTTTTACTAGGGAAGAGGCATTCCAAATAGCACCATTCCAATGGGACAAGAAGAGATTAGCAGCAAACGCAGTGGGACTCAGTTCAAGCCTTTCTCCTATAAACTAACCTTGCATGATGGCACTCATTGGCAGAAATTTCAACGGTTTGTTTTCAGTTTTTTTCCCATACTTTTAACATCTACTATAGCTTCCTGCACAGTCAGAGCTTAAGGTCAGTCTCTATCTGTACCTGGAAAAAGGGCTGCTACTCATCTGTTCTCAATATTCAAGGTTGGGGCCATCAGTGGCCATACCTGGAGTACTTTCCAGCTAAGCCTCTCAGAAGATAAAAGCTGTAGAATTGTAATAAACAGTTTTATTATGTTACACCCAGAGTTTCTCTCTAGTCTTTCCCTTATTAATACAGCAAGTGGTTCATTGATAATGTTTGCTTTGATACTTACAAATCTGCTTGCCCTGCAGACATTAGGTGCTATAAAGTTGTCACTCTCACAACAATGCTTTGAAAATGCTGTTCTCAGGAAATTTTCACTATTTTTCATTACTCTTCTTTGGTGTTTACTTTGCACTGCAGCTTGTAATACAAAAGCAAAAACAGAGGAAAGTGGAAAATACTCAGTAGTACCACTGTTTAAAATGTCTGAACAGCCACCAGTAGACTTTCAGTATTTCATACCTGCAAAGCAGGTCAGCTGGTGTCTGAGCAAACTACTAAGATGGTGATTCAAATCTGACTCAATGTGCTTAAAATGACCTAACACACAGCATCATCAATTACAAAACTCCCTGTTACATGCCTAGATGCCCTTCTTGTCTGTCATATGAGTAATTTAATCAGCTGTTCCTGCTGGCATTGGATGGGAAGACCCTGTCCCGCAGGGGACAAAGGGTCCTAGGGCAGGAGTTAGCAGGGCTCATTCACAGAGCTTTAAACTAGATTTGAAGTGGGAGGGAGTTGTAGCTGAGTTTGATCTAGTGGGGCATTGTTCTAGTATTAATGAAGACCAGAAGGCCTCCTGCCTCCCAGGGGTGCCACCGGCATGCTCAGCTCATTCCCTGAAATGCCTGTGCACCAATGCATGCAGCATGGGGAATAAACAGGAGGAGTTAGAGGTCTGTGTGTGCTCTAAGGGTTATGATCTGGTGGGACAGCTCACGTGACTGGAATGTGGTCATGGGTGGCTGTGTCCTTTTTAGGAAAGACAGATCAGTGAAGCAAGGCAGTTGAGTTGCTCTTCATGTGAGAGAGCAACTAGAATGTATTGAGCTCTGTCCAGGGGCAAATGAGGAACAAGTGGAAAGTCTGTGGGTACAAATTAAGGGGCACGCTGGCATGGGTGATACAGTTGTGGGGGTCTATTACAGACCTCCTGATCAGGATGAGGGAGTTGATGAGGCTTTCTACAGGCAGCAGAAAGCAGCCTCACAACTGCAGGCCTTAGTCCTCATGGGGGATTTTAACTACCCAGATATTTCTTGGAAGACCTAAACAGCCAGCCATTCACGGTCTAGGAGGTGCACTGATGATACAAATGATGGACAAACCAACTAGGAGAGGAGCACTGCTGGATCTTGTACTCACCAACAAGGAGGGTCTGGTTGAAGCAGTGATGGTCAATGGCAGCCTTGGCTGCAGTGATCACGAGATGGTGGAGTGCAGGGTCCTGTGTGGGAGGAACAGAATACCTAGCAGGACCAGAACCCTGGACTTCCACAGGGCCAACTTTGGTCTCTTCAAGCAATTATTAAGAGAAGTCCCATGGGACTCAAAAGACTTTAGCATATACCTTTAGCCATGAAACATTTAAGGTAGCCATGGGGAGTGAGTTCAGCACAAGACACCACAGAAGCAAGGCTGGACAAGCAGAAGAGCAGATTTGAGAGATATTAGCACTGGGAAAAAAGTGGGTCCAGGACAGTTGACATGGACACTCAGACAGTAACTGAAAAAGGGAAAAGGGAATGATGACAGAGCCCTGAGAGGTGCCAGCAGAAATGGGGGAGAAACAGGGGATCAATCCATCAGCACTAATTCTCTAATGCTGTCAGGCAGATGAAGAAACAATAAGTTGGTGTCACATAAACCTAAGGGTGGGAGTTTCTTGTGGAGCAGTAAGTGGCCTATGGTGTCAAAGGTAACCAAGCTATCAAGGAAGAATGAGCACAGAGAAATGACTCTACAAGAAATAGGCACTTAAAGTGAAGGATGACAAGACAAATTAGATACTTGGCAGTATACCTAAAGTGACTCCTTCAGCTACTGCGACCACCTACATTGGCAGAGTAATTAGAAGATCTTCCAAGTACAGTGATAAATGGTGCGATAGGGGCAGGGAGATCCAGTCCTATTTATAAAGTGCCTGTCATCATAGAGTCCAGATACCACAGCAGCCAGTTAAATAAGGATAGTCTCCGTCCAGTAGTGGAATACTTTCTTCAGTTTTGGTTAGATGTGCTAGGTGTACAAAGATATCCAAAATATGCAAAATTTTGTCAAGCATGACAAAAGCAAGGAAAGCCTCTCTGCAGTGATGTACTGTGTACCTCTTCAAGAATAAGAAATATTCAGGCTTTGAAGCTGAAACAAAAACATCTTAGAGAATTTTGTAGTGGTGACCCTCATCATGAAGGAAGAAAAAAAAATTCTTGACTAGCCTTTGCAGACAAGAGCTGGTGCACAATTTAACTGACAGTGTTAAAAATTCCTGCTTAGGGCTTAGAAATAATGAGCTCCTAATGTGTTTTTCTAATCAAAGTATCAGCATGAAATTCACTGCATTTGGAGACCATCCTATTACCAAGGTAGCAGTGTATCTAAAGTTCATTGGGGATGTTATTTTCATGACTCATTTTAGAATTAGATTTGCTTTTGTCCCACCCTTTTAATAGTTTTAATTGAAAAGCAGTAGAAAGAAGAGTAGTGTTTATCACGTGTTCCAGCTTCCTTGGACCAACAGACATCCCTGTCAGTCTCAATTATCTTTCCATGCAACACTGTTTTCAACAGAGGTTTGATTCGCAAGTTTTTTCCCTCAAGATTTAGGCGCATCATAAATCAAACAGACATGTCACATGATGAGACTTCTTTCCCTATTTAGACTATTGGATGCAGACAGGCATGTACTGTAGCTTCCTGAACAGCTTGTTTTCTAGCACAAACATAGCATTGAGCAATTCTCATATTACAGCAGACTTTCCATGGGTTTTATCTGCCAGTATTTTCCTATCACAAAAGCAGAGCCACATTTCCATTACTGGATCCACTAATTGTAGCAGCCATGGACTCAGTGGTGTTTTTAAGGACTAATTTTTTCTGTTTCTTGCTTTGCTTTACAATAACAGCATCCTTTATTCTTGAGAGATTGGTTTTCTGTGTCACATTTTCTTAAAAAATTATGCATACACATTATTACTTGCATGCGTGATTATATTTCTAGGAATATGGAAGAGAGACTCAGGTCTGGTTTATCATTTTTGTTAAACTAGTCAAAGAATTCCAGTTTGCCTTCACTTAATTTGGCCTGGTTTTGATGATTCAAGTTATGTGAGCATTGTAAAATTTCATGCATTTTTTCTTGATACTTTTTCCAAGACTATGTCCAAATAGCTATTCAGGCAATTGATGATAATTTTTGTTTGCCTTGTCTGATATCTACCTTCACTTATGTAAACAAACATTACAGATATGGCAAAGTCTCTGACATCTGATATGGGGGAATACAATGCATTCTGATATTAATGAAAAAACAAAGATATGGAGTGTTGCTGGAAGCTCTTTCAACCCTGCCTTAGTTATGTAAAATCTACACCAAAACATTTGTAAGCAATGATAAGTCTATCAATAAAGTGGTTATACTGATTTGCTGCCTAACATACGTGTATTACTTAAACAGAAGTTTCATAGTTTGAGGTTGTACAGAGGGTAAACCATGCATGCTGCTTGTCTGTTGTGCTATAGGATGTAACTCGGAATTGGTGTGCAGCCTTGTCCTTCATATATACACAGTGCACCTCAGATGGGGATCCCCTAAAAGCTGTCATGTTGAGAGGAAGTTGCAAATGCATCCATTAAAAAAATCTGAAATTATGTGCTTTACTCAACTTGCATTTCACAATACTAAACCATTGTACAAATTAGGCTCCCAAACCAACCCTTCCTTGGAAAACCAGTTGGGAAGAGGAGGAAACACAGTCCTGTGCTCATTCGCTTACAGGACAGAAGTAAAAGGATGGTGCATACATTGGTTTTAATAGACAAAGGTGAAGGAAAGGGACAGAATTTTAAAACTCTACTGAGTTTAATGTCCTCTGACCTACTCTACACCAGAGCTTGTGTAAGAGCAGAGAGGGGAGTGAAACAATCTCCATGAGTAAAGCAATGTTATGTTCAGGTCTGCCAACCTGACTGCCAAGAATTCTTTATGAACAGCATGGTAAAACTAATCCTCTGGATTACAGTCACAAAAAGGTGGGTTATAAATAGTGTGTTGCACTTTGGGGCACTGACTCATTTAAAACTTGAATGTAAAAACTTAAACTGATAAGCATTCCACATTTGCAATTATGTGTTGTACTTTAATTCCATACTATTTTTTTCATGTTGCTCAACTTATGGTATGTTTTGTGTCATCTCTCTGATAACTTTGATAATAACACGGTTCCTTTTTCCCAGAGAAATTCTGTGACAGAGAGCAGGAGAAAACTGGAAAAATACCCCATCTCTTTGGAATGCTACTGTAGTACTGATGCAGGATCTCATAGCACAGGCAGCAAGTCACTGCCCCGGCTCCTCCCTTTCTTTGAAGAGGAGGGGAGAAACAAGAGAAATCTCTCCTAGATGAGTATCTCAAGAGCATTTAGTTTAATGGACCACCAACCTGGCTTAGGGCCAGCCCATATTAACCTCAATTTAGAAAGGCAGAATCTAAGCTGGAGAAGGGAAAAAGTTTTCAGAAAGAAGAAATGCAGAAAAGCTCTCTAAAATATATTAACATAGATCCAAATTTTCTGTTAGTGACCCCTTGGTTTAGTGCACACTTACAGTAAGAGCTTCATTGCACTAGCTAAGAGATGCTGCCTTCTGACAATGGAGAGGAAAAAAATTTAGTCTTTTTTTTAACAATAAGAAAAAGTAATGTGAAAAGACTAACTTCCTAGAAAAACAAACAAACAAACAAAACACAAAAAAAACCCCAAAACCAAAACAAAATACATAGGTCTGATGATTAGATTAAAACCAAGTTTTTTTACCCTTATACTGAATGCTTGCAATCTGCAGCTGTTCACAAAAGACCAGAAGACTTAATATATAAGAAAGTAAGGTTGCTGGCTTTGTTTCCTTCTTGTAGGGGACACATGTACTTACATGATCCAGAGTTATCAAGGAGACCGATAGTGGACACCTAACCCGTGCTGGGAATGGTATTGCCTCTGCATGCAGGAGACTGTGCGCTAAAAGCACAATCTCTGTTTATGTGTATATATCCAGCATCACAAACGTGCAGCTATATGGATCCCTTAAGACCACCATCGACCTGCACTTCCAAGAATCTCCACCACATTCAGCTTCAGCCAAAGAAGGAGATCATGAACTTGCAGCTAGCATCAGTTTTTCACTGTCTTATTTGCAAACAGGTTTATCTGGAAGAAAACTAGGCAGGAGGGTATCCTAAGATACTCTTCTTCAGGAGCAGGATAGAAACAATTAAAATAAAGGTTACCTGAATGAACATTTATTATTATGTTAGGTGTAAGATAACAGTATAAGGTAATACAATCATTACCTTATCTGTCTATACAATCCTATTTTACTACTGCTTAAGCAGTGAAATCCTAGTAAAAACCTAAAAATCTACTCCTATATTATTTTTCAAAGGCTGTCTGCCTTATTGGTAGTTTCGCAACCAGAGCCCTAAGTGTGTTGAACAGACATCTCCCCACCCATGTGTCCTGGTTTGAGCCAAGTTGAAGCCAATTTGCCTCTTACTGATTTTTTTTTTTTCCTTCCCCCTTCAGTAAGCTTTCTTTTAACTAGCACCAGTGTGTTCTAACTAAGCCTGATGAGAGCTGAATGTTTTTCTAACTGCTGGATCTTCAAGGTCGCACCTTCACTCTGCCAGCTCAGACACTACAGGGAGATCTGTGACCCCCCCGTAGGAGGCTGAGTTAGACAAACAGCAAAACTGGCCAGAGATATTCCATTCCATGTATCTACGTAAGCTCAGAGGAAGGTCAGAGATCACAGAAGACAACTTCCTTCCTTTTTCTTCTTCTCTTCTCTTCCGTCCATAGCCGGCATCCGGAGAGGACTCTGTCCATCCATCACCATCAACCCCCAGGCTCAAGCTCTCCTGACCCTCATCACTCTCCACTTTCTGCAGCAGCTCCAGGATTCCTCGGGACTGTTCCCAGCTCAGGAGACGCTGTGGGAGTTGCTGGGCGTGGGGGGAGGCGAAAGGCTTTTGCACATACCTGAACATATTTGTATATAATTGTATGTATTTTCTTATATCATTAGTGTTTAATTAAAGCTGTGTAGTTTAGTTTCCAATCCAATAAAGTCTCTCTCTTTCCTCTCTCTCCTTCCCTACCTGGGTGGGAGGGGGAGGGGATCGAAAGCATTGTTGTCAGACCTGAGTCAAATGGTGATATCATGTGTGTTTTCTGCTTGTGAAAGATGACATAATTGGCTGGAAGCAAATCACACCAACTACTTCTCCTGGTGGCATTAAGACCCAACACGGTTCTCTATCGTAACAGGGGTATCTGAATTTTTGGAAAGTTGGAACTTCAATAGCAAACCCTGTATGTCATACACAAATCCTTGGGGATTGTCTATATTATTACACTTATGACACTTGGCTATAGTCATCTACCTTTACTTCACATCTCATCTTACTGTTTCAAACAGTAACTTTTCTCACCCTCCCTTTGTTATAGTCCACTATATACACATATTATAATAGCAGGTATTCTGTTTGCACAGATGCTGACTTCCCTGGAAAGTGCAATGTGATGGACTTCCACTCCCCTGTCACTAAAAAACAGGAAGTTCTTACCAGCTTTCAAAAGCCCACAGCAATAATACTGCATGAAAAATCAGCCTTCATGACTACACAGGGAGTTCAGTGTACTTCAATGTTTACATGTTATAATGATACTATAGACGTATTCCAAAGGAGAGTTAGGATTCTTGTTTGTGTAGATTATAGTGGGATCACTACAGACTCACAACCTTGCTCTTAAATCTAAGTCACCTTGAGGCTTTGGTAATGTTCTGGCAAAGAAACTACTCTAAGTGCCTTTGTTTAGAGAGCCAAAATGACCATACCAGTAAGTTAAATGGGATCTTGTGGAAAAATGGTTAAGGAAAATAGTTATATTTATTTAAGTATTACTTGATATATTTTCATTTCACTTTTGGTATTTGATTTTCACATTTTTTGTTTTCAGTTGCACAGAAAAAAAAAATTAAAATCAACAGTGCTTGTTTAAAAACATGTTCTGTATTTTTGTCTTTTTGGTTTTATAACATATTGTCCACCTTTTGTTTCTGTGTTTGATATGAGGCAGTTACTTTTTTTCCTCTAATTAGGACAACTGAGCAGGAGACCATCCACCTTATAAAGGATATTTGCATGTTTTACAACAGGACAAATGGGCAATGCATTTTTGTTTGTGGAAATTAATATTCTTCATTATAAACAATATAATCCATCATGTTTGGTCTATGTGGCAAAGTGAATATCCTGATAGTTAGCATGAAAGCTTACTGAAAGTACAATGACCATCTCCATCTCTCTGTTGGGCTTTAAAGGCCAGTTCTCCCTTCTAAAGATTTATAATACAAAGGGCAATTCACTAATTAGTACTGTAAATTAGTGTGGCCATGAGGTTAAAAAAAAAACACCCTAGCAGCCCCTGCAGTATTTCAATTAATGTTATTTTTAATTGCCTGTATTAGCATTTGAGAACAAGATTGATTAGCTTTTGACTGTCAAAGAAACAGAAGTTGAAGCTCTTAAATACTGAAATGGAAGTTGTTAATTACACTGAAAAATCCATAGATACTGTACATGGACATCTGGAAGGTCATCTGAGTACTAAAGAGGGTGTGTTTCATTTTTATTCTGTTTTAATAAATATTAAAAATGTTTGCATAGAGCAACAAGTATTTCTCATGCTCTCTACTAACTTATCACACAAATTAACGTTCCCAAAATCACTCTAAAAACAAAACAGCTTTAACAGTGCATCTGTTTATAGGAAGTAGTTTTAGAACTTGTTTGACTTTAAAGTGATTAGTTAATCTTCAATTTGTGATTAAAGTGTCAAGACCTGAAATTTCACCTAGAGCTGTAATGAGTTTTCCTTTGGAGAGCCCAATTCAACAAATTGCAGCTGTTTGCTGGGACTGTTTGCTAGCTTTGAGACAAGACATGTGCTCCTTAACCCCCCAGTTCTAGGCCCTACCTGAGGTAGATTTAGAGACAGCAGAATGTGACACAGAAAAGCCAGAAAACACAGCAGAGATCTTCCTGTAGCAAGCTAATAATGAACCTGAGGTTAGCTGTGCTATGTAGGACTTTGCAGAGCTGCTTGTGTCCAACAAGGTAGCCACAGGCTAATAGTCTTTCCAGAATACATCTGTAGTCATTGTTTTAAAAAAACAACCAGTATCAGCATTTCTCCATTATTTAATAGGCCCATGTTAGAGCAGTAATCTGGGAAGTGGGTAACCCAGATTCATGTCCTTCCTCAGCTTGAAAGGATTTAAATACATCACCCATCTCACAGGAATATGTATTAACAACCAGACCATTAAGGAGAGGCGATGGAAGACAAAAGTTTTTCTTTCCCACCAGTTTACCAAAGCTGTGCCTTTCTGAAACAAAATACAAATGATCCACTAAACCTAACTACTTAGCCTTGTTTTGTTCTGTAGCTCCTGAGTCCTGACTGGATTTGGGAGAAGAGAGGTATCTTTCCAAACGGCATCATTTTTTTTACTGTATCCCTAAAGCACTGGCTTCAGTCCTCTGTGATTAATGGGGCAGAATCTCAGTGAACTTACAGTGTTAGACTTCTGGGTGCAATTGATGAAGATCTCCTTCCCTAATGACTCCGGGAAATGTGCTTAACTGCTTTGTTGAACCAGATTACAGCCTGGATTACAAATTGAGTGGAGCCTGTAGTTCCACATCTGTTTTGTCAGCAGCTGGAGAGGTCTAAGCAGGTGCTCCACACTCAATGCCTTGTCCCCAGCTCACTCACCTCAGAGACATATTTTGTTGAGCAGGAACTATTTGTTGTGGAACTAAAGTGGCTAAGCAAACTTTTTTCCCCAAGTACCATTATTTTTCAGCCAGATGATCATGGGTGGAGGGCTATGAACTTCAAACTGGATATAGCAGGCATACCACTTCAGCTTCTGTTTTGAAAGGCAACAGAACTTGGTTCTCTGACCTCAGTCCTTTTGCTGCTTTAAGACTCAGAGATAAATTTGCTGGAAGAATGTCTAACTGTAGATTCTCCTTGGCCTTAAAGCATAGGGCAGGTATCAAGAGAGAACTAGTACGCACTGGAATACACAACAAACTGTCTATGCATGAGAAACTTGAACGACTATCAAAAATTGTGGCGCTTAGGAAATTCATATCTCTAGCTTAGGTAGCATCTAAGTGCCAAAGTGGCTGGCCAGTACTTCCAATCTAAGTCCCTTTTAAATATTTATATATAGCCAGGTAGGACCTGGCTCCTACCATTACAGAAGCAAAGAATATAGATATTACCTTGGCAGCAAAAACCACAGTACTAACTGACAACATTGTCCTGACTTTCACATACTCTCTCTCTCTCTTGCCATTTGATTCACATTCCATTACCAGTTTCACTTTTCACCTTATACACTCACAGAAAAAAAATTCTGCAGATTATAAGTAATAATAATAATACTAGATTTCTATAATAATTGTCATGTGAGACAACTGCTGCCTGCTTCTGAATGCCTTACATCTTCTAACAAGATAATAGTAAAGAGTGATGGACACAAAAGAGAGATTAAGAAAACTGAAAATTAAATTTTAAAATGAGATAAGGTAAATAAAAACGAAATGTAATACCTTTCACCATTAGAAAAAAAAAAACAAAACAAACAACAAGACCTACATTTTAGGCTGGAAAATAAAACCATGAAAATTTTAATTTTGGAAAAGGAGTTTTCATCTGAAAAGGTTTCATATGAAAAATTTCAGATACACATGTCAAAACAGTGTGTCAACTCATCAGAGGACCAGGAGTTTTTTTAGAGGCAATCAGAAGGTATATTTTAGAGCTAATTTGACTATCTAATGAGAATATCGCAAATGAAGTGATTCAAGATAGCTCAAGTAGTAGTGATCGCACTTTGTCAAGGTTAAAAGTTTCAGTTATTAATATTTATGTATGCATAAGTGGGCAAATGGTTTATCCACTATTAATACCTTAAAAAAACCTTCAGTGTACTGACCAACAAAGAATTACCAAACAAATCTCTTCTAAAATGCTGTTGAATTCCTGTCTACAGCACATGTCAAATAGAACACTGTATTCTATTCCTGGAGAAACAGATGATAAATCAAGTTAAATAGAATTAATAGTGCCTAATTACTAGTTATATACTTCACCTGGAGTATCATATTCAGCAGTGATCACCATACTTTAGGATATAATTGCCCTTCATGGCTTCTAATACAGTCTGAAGTACAATAAACCTCAGAGAAAAGCATTAAAAAGAGAGAGAATCAAAACAGCACTTCATTTTTAATATTTGAGTAAAAATCTTGAGGTTCAACAAAACCATTGTACATGGCTTTTTTAGTAAGTCATAAGACAATGAATTGTGTGACTGGTGCAAATACATACTGTTGCTCTATGAAAAGCAAAAGTAGCCTTATTTATTTATTTGTTTTTTCTCTAAAGGGCTGTGACTTTCTGTGGTTATGGTAATAAGTCTGCTTGAAGAATTAGTTTATTTTTTAAAAAATACCTAGTACTATGACATCTTTAACTTATTTTTATTGATTTTTGGCTTTAAAGGAAGAAATATAAAAGCTTTCCTTTCATGTAAAACTGCTCTAGGTGTACACACAATGTTTTTTTCTTAACCTGTCATATAAATCAGCTTAGAACAATCTCACGTTGAGGAGTTCTACAAATGGACATTTCCAAATGCTGGATAATTGGTGCATTGTACTTGGAAGTCTTAAAACAGAGTTGGAGACACCAGGCTCCGGAAGACTTTACAAAATGCACGTTACTTAGTTTTAAATATTTTTTATCAGAGTGTCTCTTGAGGGTGTGATAAATTATCTCCTAATTTATTGTGTCAGTGAGGAGAGTAAGTTAACACCTGTGTCTTACTTAATCTGTTAGTACAGTGGGAAAATTTCTGCCTTCTTACACATGTAATAAAGAGCTATTTCTCTATGGCCTTTACTTAATCCTTAAGTACCAATTTATTGTTTTACAAGTGGACAAAATGAGAGAGAGGACATTAGTTGTAATGATAAACATGACTCTGTTTTCTCTTCATTAAAATTAAGGACATCAAAATACTTCCTCAGGCTAGGCTTAAAGAGTAATTTCTAAAGGGCTTTCTAAAAGCATTACTATGTTAGGGAGAGATGGTCAAGCAGCGAAGGATATGATTCACTTTCTGATCACAGAAAATGTGATACATATGCAGCCTTAATTTTTGCAGACATCTACTTCTTTTTGGCTAGCAAATAAGAGGTGACCCTTGTTGACTGCTCCTCTAAGTACAGCAATCCCAATATGGCTACGTAAGTTCTTGTAGCTTCAGAAAGAATTACAACCACCCAAAGAAGGGGAGGAAGCTTACCTCAGGGCACTCTTTTTTCTTTTGTAAACAAAAAATAAGTCAGAACTTTCCTGCAGGAGAATTTTGCTGATGTTTTTTCTACAACAGTATTTGAAAAGCATGGCATTTCTCAGCTGAAAAGCTGTTACTTCCATGTTTTGCCTTGCCAGCTGAAAAAGTGCTGTTCTAAAGAATGACAGTCTCACAAGTTTTGCTGTACATATAGAGAGTCAGATACGAGGAAGATCTCTGCTGAATATTAGAGTTAGGAGCTAGGAACTCATTCTAGGAATCCAGGCTCAGGTCTTCTCATGCAGAAGGTTTTACACGCCTTTGTATATAAAGCTAGTGTCAAAGAGAACCAAAAACATGTTTTTTACCACTACACCAGAAATAAATGAGTCTGTGATGGGAACTCTGTATTATATTTCCAGTTTTCTTGTAAGTGTATTTTTATGATATACGGTTCTTATTACTTTAATGGAATGTGAATTGATTTGCTTGCACTATAGAAATAGTGAGAGCACAGCTCTGAGAATGATATCTTTCTTGCAATTTCATTTTTTACAATACAATAGGTTACTGAAACACTCTGCAATTACATAAATTTTGATAAAACCATTCTCCTATAATCCTTCCTAATGTCTATCTTTACTTTATTGGCAATAAATTTAATTTAACCCTGTTAGGCGTGTCTTTATTGAAAGACAAAGCTGCACTTATGTGAAAACACTGAAAGCCTTCACACACCAGGACATCACACTCGGCAAAATATGAATCTGTGGGACCTGGCTGGCAGTATTGGTTTGTTCTGCACAAGTAATTCCGCTTGCACTGGATGTGTATTCTGCACCATGTAGGAAGAGACCTGGTAAGTCCAGTGAGAACCTATCCATGAGCCCTTCTTCCAGAAACAGTGTGACCCTATTAGAAAGGATACCTTATGGAGGGGAAAATACTGTTAGATCCAGTGCACAAATTAAAATACCACAGCCCCAGGAAAAATACATATACAAAAGATTTTGTGATACAAGATGCATTGTAATAGCCTTGTTTGGGCAATGAAAGAGATCTTTTACTGAAATTTAGAGAGCTTCCTTAGTAACATTTTGTGTCAGCAGTAAATTTTTATTTGGACACTAATCTGATGCATTAGAAAACTATGCTAAGGTGCACTTTTGTTCTTGTCATGAAAATATGGAGAATAAGGTCTACATATCACTGCTGTGGCAGGTTGACATCCAACAGTATTTATGCTGTTTGAAAAACCTATTCTTGCTAAATGCATTGCATATGTAAGTTCAGTGTAATTTACTAGGAACTTTGCTGCAACAAATAATGTTAATATCTCTGTTTTGATATGACATGAAATTTATTTAATCTGGTACCTCATTTTGAAATATATTCATTAAAAGTGTTGAATGGAGGAAAAATCTGTCAGCACAAATGGCTTTCATTTTCAATGTGACAGTATTCACAAGTCCAAGAAATAGAACAGTTTAATAGATAATGTCACATATCATAGCATTATTCGGATGGTGTGATCTTCTTATTGATTGGACAGCAGTTGCAAATTTAAAGCTTATGCTACATTTCACTAATACCATGACAGTGAAGAACATGAGCAATGGTCTGTCAAATGTGTGAAAATTGTTCCACGCAAGTAAATAAAGACACAGTTTATAATTCTCTGAAAGGAAGAGGATAACATTTGTTCTGGAATTAAGCAATAATGAAACAGAGACTCTGCTTTGTGCTTTAAACATAAAATGGGGTTATAATGGAAGAGCAATTCTTTCTTTACTGATATTATGAAATAACTGAAATGGTTAGCTTCCCTATAGTGTAAAAAGGCCACATCTCAAGCAGACAAACAGATACAACTCTATTGAAACCACAGTTTGTAATCTCTTTATCATTAACAGCCTTTAAGATAGCAGGCATTATATCCTGTTTTTATTGTTGGAAATAGTACCGAGAGCTTTTTTAATAGTGTTATTTTCTAGTAAAAAAAATAATATAGAACTCAGGTCATACAAGATACATTCATTGTAACTGGAGTCCAAAGGGCCAAATTAATAGGTCTACTGTCTTTTACCAAATTGTATGGGAATTCCTAAGAACTGGAACACTCAAATGAATAATATATCATAGCATTATTTGTATGATGTGAATACTGATGTATCAAGCAACATAACTAGACTTTATTTCACATTTGCAGTCCATTCCTCTCACTAAAAGGAGTAGATGAGGAAGCAATTCATATGTATCAATACAGATGTTATAGCATATCTCACCAGGACCCCAGTTGTCATTCTAGAAAGGCACATGCCTTCCACAGGTCTTCTATCATTTTTGATGGTCCCATTGAGATGATGGAACACTCCATATTATCTCAGGGGCACTGTGTTAAAACTGTTAAATTTCCCTAGCAGTCTTTCTGGACTTTACTCTTTGTTTAAACACTAAGAAGAAAGTGGTAATAAAGAAAGCAAAAAGATGTAGCACAACCTTCAGCCAGAGAGTCAGAGATTTGGAGCTTGTCTTACATGATGCCCTGTTACTGTGGGGGAGCCTCTATGTCCCAGGACAGACAGATCCTTGGATCCTTGTCTTTAGGGCATACAGAATTCAGCATAGGCCTCAGCACTGAACCTGTTACACAGCGGCACCTGGGAAAGTGTTGGACAAACCAACCGGTTAACTTCGGGAAGGGGACAGAAAGTCGTCTTTAAGTATGCCTTTAGTTAAGGCTGTGTAACCACACACCTACTGCACATTTCACCTAGCTTGGCTGTCCTCTTGTATTTCTTCATCCTTGTGGAGATACTGCTTGACCAGCATCAGCTATATAGAAGAGATTAGAAGCAAAGAACAGCCTTGAAGGATATTGTTGTTGCATCCACAAAACGAAACATTTACAGCTTATAGGCTGGCTGTGAAAATAGTGTACACGTGAATAGTGAAATACCAGAAGAACCAGCACTCAGGTACATATAGATTTAATTATTCTCCTACTCTGCCCTGTCCACTAGCCTGGATCTGTCTTGTTTGGGACATAAATTTTGTTTGTTTTCACTTGTTGAATTATTTGCTGAACTGAGGTTTTCATAGCAAGTAGACAGAAATACCCATAGGAATCTTTTACAAGCAGGGCTGGGTACACAACATACCTGCTTTTTTGCCCATATGCTGGGTGTGACTGCTGTCATCAATGCAGCATCCTCATTGGACCTGGCAGGGCAAAGGAACAATTGTATGGTTGTCTGTGTTGGGTTTCCTCTCTCCTACATATTGCTACTTTTTAACTTTAATTTATTTTTACAAGTCTTCTGAAAATTTCGACCTAACAGCCAGGTTTGCATTTCTTTTTTGGCATACTGCTAGTCTCTTGCCTATATTTTTCCTTATTGCTATGCACTTCAGAAAGGTGGGAGAGGAGGTGCCAGAAAGGATTGATTTCTTTCAAAGGTCAGCCTGGGGAAAGGGTAGGCCTTCAGGCCTGATCCCAGTCACACTGACAAATGCCAGATATAGCTGTAGACCTTTTCAGCCTGGCAGTCTGCTTACCCTCGTTTCAGCCACAAAGGTAGCCAAGTTCTGGAATGTTCCCCATCACTTACTGTCCTGTTTGCAAACATGTCCTGTGAATGCCTTACCAGCATCAAATAACTGTGCAATAAATTCAGGCACTCTTGGCATTATCTGCAATTAATCTCTAGCTCTTGTACCTCACTGTAAGTGAGCATTACCTTCCCTAACCTCCAGTCAACTAGGGCCTCCCTGGTTACCCAGGACTGGATGGAAAGTGGCTTGAAGAGCATTTCTGCCAGCTCCCTTAGTACCCTTTAGTGGCTCTCATCTGGCCCCACAGACTTGTGTCTAGGAGACATTTGAAACATCAGACACTTGTGTGTGTCTAAGGTCCACTGCTCTCTCCTGATCTACCACGTCAAATACAGGAGGCATGGTGGATGAGATGCTCCTGAACAAACTTCTGTTAAACCTAGAAAATCTGTCTGCCCACCACATAGAGTTGTCTATAACAGAGAAAGTTTAATGCTGGATTTTGGGCAAGCTAGATCTCCCTGGGAGAATAAATGGGCAATCTAGCTTGGGGTCTGCAGACCCCAACAGTGATTTAAAATACAAAGTTAATATATAGGCAGGATGAAGTTTCATAAGAAACAGTACCTTACTTTCCATAAACCTTTAAAACTTTATTGCAGTCACTCCAGCAGAAGAAATAAGGCTGAAAAAAATCTTTATATAAATAATTTCAAGGAATGTGTTTCCTTCTAGAATGACAAACTGCTGCACAAAGAAAATAGATGAAATTATATTACATAAATTTGTGGTTTACAGAAAACCAAAATAAGCAATTTGAGTCAATTAGGTATGTGCTACAAATCATTGTACTGTGTGTTTTACAAGTGAAATTTTCAGTTTCTTGACACAGTCTATATATTCTGGTACAACTGCTCAAATGGGTTATGACTTTCTTTTCTAAATCAGTGAAAAAAGAATCCCTCAGTGCCCAGCAGCAGCCCAGTACTTCTGCCTCTGCCTGCTACCCCACGTGACCTGTCCTTAGTGCAAGCAGTGCATGGGCAATGATGAGCAGTAACTGCACATGAGACAGAAGACTCCAAACCTCAGCAAAATCATTCAGTTGTGTATGCCCTGGAGTCACAGCTGTGGAACATGCTGGTAGAGCAGCAAAACATTGCAATTCTTCTATGGGATATCAAGGGATTCTTTATCTTGCTACAACCATTCATTGGCCCCTATCACTTTCAGATAATGGCAGAAAATCGTTGGCACTAAAGTCCCTACAGTCCAGCAATGACAAAGAAAACGTCACCATGTATCAATTGTCTTGTAGCAATTGTCACTGAGCAGTGACAGCATGCAAAGTGCACTGCCATTCCAATTATTAAAAGGTCTTTTAGTCCAACCTCATTTTCCCTAAGGTAATTGATATCAATTTATTTATCTAGTTTTTCCTAATTACAAGAAAAAGAAAAAATGGCTTAGTGAGATGCATTGGCATTTCATAGGTTTTTCAGGGGAAAAAAATCCCCAGCAAAGTAGACAAAATATGCTTCTTTAGGAGAATGTGTTAAGTCATTCTCTATTGATTTAAAAGCTTCACAGGAAGAAAGTTTTGCAGTGTTTAAAATGAGATTGAAAAGTGAATGCATTGGATTATTTTTTTTATCTGTATTATCAAAGTCTAGGATTGGTTTTGATTCAGTCTTTTTTTTCTTTTTTTTTTCCCTGATAAAATGTTTCATGCTGTAATGTAATAGAATTAATAAGATCTGATACATTGACTTTTAATGAAATTTCATTTTTCAAAAATAGGCACATAAAAATGTATCCAAAATAAACTTAATTAGAGAAAATAGAAGGTTGTGTTATTTCATCATTAATACAAAGAGATGGATAATTAGGAGGATGTGATATGCATGTTGAGCAAAATCAACCTCCTTCAGGAGGCTGGAGTAAACAGGCCTTTTGTGGGAAGGTATTTAAATCCAGGACTGGGACTCCAAGCCACATCACAAACAGGCTTGCTAAGGATATAGTACTCAATACTCTGTAAAAGTATTACTCAAACCCAATGCTCTATTGCCTTTCTTCTTCACTTTTTTAAATTAATATTATTTTATTTTTTAATTTTATTGTGGTTTTTTGGTTTTTTTCAATCTCATGCAGTCTTTCTGTAGCCTAAATAGCTTTATAGTAGCCATTTTATTCCAGGCCCTACCCAAAAGACCTCCAAATATTCTGCATTTTTCACAGTTATTCAGTCTCCTTTCCCATTCCTTAGTCTTTTCCTAAAGCTCTGCTTTTTTTGTTTCAGTAATTTTCCTGGCATTTTTCTTCATTTTCTTCAGTACTAGTACATCTTCATGTGCCTCAACAATGTTATTGTCAAGGTCTTATTTCATTATATAACTCCCACTTAAATTAGTTGATACACTGTACATGTCAAATATTTTTAAAACCTTTTTTTACCAAGGAAACAGTAGAAGTCCTTTACTTAGCCTGAAAACACATTATTTGTGGATATAACGTAAACTGTGGTATTTAAAATCTTTTGTTGGTGACTGAACTGGTTTTAGTTTTGTTGCAACATGGAGAAAACTAATTTTCTGATGCAATCAGAATGAAAGGTAGTTTTTCAGCTGTCGAGGATGAAATTCACTCCTCTTCACAGGGTCTGTACAAGGACCTCATTTAAGTTTAGCTGATGCATGAGACCTTGTACGTGTACTCTAGATTGAAGGAAATTTATAGAGCTGATTTGTTCAGTCTATTATATTAGTATTGTTCTGAATAGGCTAAAGCTCTCATTGGTAGATTTCCTCCTGTAATTCCAGTCTTTACCCTGTCACTAATTTTATGAAAGGTGTTAAATTAATCCTATGAAAGATGGTAGCTTCCCAACCTGTCCTGAAATATCACTAATTTGTTTTTAAAAGTACAGCCAATATATTTTGAAATACATGTTCTAAATTTTGCTTATATTAAAAATCAAGATTCTCAGTAACCAACACAATATATATATTATGTATAATATATTAGAAATATATTCTATATTTACTGTTACATTATATATAACGATTAAGCAGTATATTTTTAAAAAGGAAGATTATTTGGAGGAAAAGTAGCTAGTAAAACATTTACATTTCAAGTGTACAAATAACAATGATAATTTGATAAGTGTTACTGTTCTTTCAAATTGAGATGACTTCTAAAATCATCTGGAATCAGTTTTTCTGGTGGATCCAGCATGGTTTGGTCTTCCACTCCAAAATATTTGTCATGTAGTGGGATTTTTTGTGTGTGTTTTGGGTGGAGTAGTGGTTCTTTTATTTTCAAATAATACTTTCTATTCCAGACAGCTGCAATAAAACACGCTGAACCCCCTTCTTAAAAAACCTGGACTGAACTGTTGTTCATTGATGCATGAAGAACCAAAGCTAACTTCAAATATCACTGAAGCATGTTCCTGACTATGCAGTCTCAGAGTTAGGATTTTAAAAATGAGCCTCTCCGTTCCATTGTGTCACCCATGCTTTCAGTAGATGTGTCCACACCCTTAGTCTCCAAACCATTCTTTGTAGTGCAACTCCACCAGTTGACTGCAGCCTCCCATGGGTTGCATTAAACCATAAGAGTTTTAAGAACAAGTTAGTATTTCCCCATTTAAACTTCTGACACTCTGAAAAGGGCATTTTTCCAACTGAAGATTACTGCTGTGAGTCATTCCTTACCACTTCTAACAAACAATTTTTGTCATTGCTCTTTATCAGATACCTCATGACAGGGTCTGGAGTCCAAGTTCAGACAAAGCCTTGTCATACCTGATTAGCAGTCCAGATGATAAATTACTTGTAAAGAAGCTTCTGTGGGGAAGGTGTCCACACCTTGGTCTGTGGGTTAATTTCATGCCAGCCTAGTCTTGATGTATTTTTGTAGTTGTCTCAAGGTCTAGCTAAAGTTTCCACTTCAGAACTCTGCACAGCTTGGTGTGCTGCTAGGTGTTCCCATCATCTCCACCTCCTTCACGGTCTGCAGAAACATACTACTAAGCCTGCTTCTCAGCAGGGAAGTATGTCACTCACACACCAGCTGTCTGACTGACTACCTGTTTGGGGCTTCCAGCAGCCTCACTTCCCTGAATGACATCCCCTCTTGCAGATCCCCCTGCTTTATATGGGTGCTGTGCAGGCTAAACCAGGCATCTTGCACCAAGAACCAATTGTAATTTATGTTTTTTATACAGATTTTGAACTCTGGGGGAAAGACTAGTGCAATGAAGGCTACTACTGCACGTCAAGATGCCCCAGCTCTTCTTCAGCATCTAGAAACCTCAGTCTACCGTACCTGGCTACAATGCATAATTTAATTAGTGTCATTCTTTAAATGCCTGTCTGCTGTTTTCCAGACTTACTCCCTATTTACTCTGTGATCCCCTTTATATATGCATTCCCTATTGCCATCATTCTCTATCTTTTTATGTCATTTTACTTCTCTGCTAGAAGCCATATAATTCTTATCAGCTCCCATAGTACATCATCCAATCCTCCTTTATATTGTATGTTGCTATCAATATTCCATTCTTAAACATTTTTTAATCTCAGACAAGAATATTGTATCATCTTTACTTTGCTCTGATAAAAGAAATGTAATATTTTTTTATGAAAACTACTCTGTAATCCACATGAATATACAAGAGATTTGTTTTCTGTATTGAAAAGAGGTCTTTTTTTATGGTATCTTTAAATCAGAAAAGACATTACTTTTTTTTTTTAACATGTTTTCTCCTTAAAGGATTAATTTAGTGCTCATGAAAGCTGCCACATTGACAAGTCTGAGAAAAGAAGCCTATTTAATTGGCCATGGAAAAGATAAGTAGCAGCAATGTAAGTTTCCTAGACTGCTTATGCATTCACCTGGAAAAATCTATGATCCGGCTCCCATTCAAGTCAATGGTAAAATTCCCCTCACACCTGGTACTTCTTCTGGCTTCTGAGTCTGCTCATGGAAATAATCTTTAAGGCAATGGTAGATGTGCTGTGTTCTTAAAATTCTTCTGTAACTGGAGATACTATGAATTCGTTCTGAGAACTGAATGCCTTTCTTATGGTCATATCTCTGGCTGCTATTGGTCTATGCCAGATTCACATTAGTGACATAGAGAAGAGAAGGGCTCTAACTCTTTGCTGCTCTCTCAAGCACACCTGATGATATTAAAACTGTGAGAATATCAACTGTGCATGACATATTACAAATCTCCTTCAAAGTCACATTTTAGCTGTAAAAAGAGTAAGATTGTATCAATAAATTGGTGGTATGGTATCCACTACTGTTATTTGTAAATGTTATGCCCAGAATAAATATTATTTTATAAACAGATGGATCTTTTTTACTTGATTCACTAATGCATTACAATTAACTAATTAAGATGTTAAGAGTTTGGCAATTACATAGATACAAAATAATATGCCTGATAGTTTGTGGCTAAACATTCCTCATATCAGGATTTGACCTGCTGTTTTCAAATAAAAGTTGACAAATGGGAAACCAAACCCTGCAGACTTTCTCAACCATTTCATATTTGAGAGCCTCAGCCTTAATTAGTATTAATTACAGGTAACACAAAAAAAGCTTGAAGGGGCTGATTATGCATTTTCTAGATAAACAAGCCAGGTTAATATCCTGCACTTGGATGCACTAACTTGTTTCAGGCTCCTCTAATGATAAAATACTGGGTCAGGAACCCTTGTTCTTTTTGTGCTATAAATAATAATGGTTTTAAAGGGCACAACGTCATATAAAAATATATAGCACAAAGGACATTTAAAAACTAATTAGTTAATATTACTGTAGATCAGAAAGAGAAGGGTGAATTTTCATAAAAACAAGGTACTTAGTTTTGTGTAATCAATGGCACAATTTCTGTGTAAAAATCTGCCCCTTTCACAACTTGACACCACAAAAATGCAAATGAAGAGAACAAATGTGATCAGAGTTTTAAAAAATCTTACTCGTTAATTTTGTTGATTTATCTCTGGAATTGGTTAATAGATGAGGACCAGTGATTCACTCCTGACCATGAAGGTTTCTAAGGAAAACATACGAAATTATGAGATGTAGTCAAGGTAAGTCATAGTCAAGTCAGGAAGAGAGTAGTTTGCAAGTCAGGTTTTTTTGTATCCATCCATATATACCAATTCAGTATTGATTTATTATACTATCCAACGTGACCCATTATGCTTTCTTCTTGACGTTGCATCTTGCAAACTGTTCCTATTTTTCTTTTTGGACAAGATCTGCCTGCTGAAGGTAGCACTTAAACTGACATTGTATTTTACAGAGCACTCACTTTTCAGTAGAATGGACAGAGAATTAAGTGTATAACTCTGTTACCAAGAAAGGAAGTTTTTTAATTCAATTTGCTAAAAACTACAAAAATATGTATTATCCTCTCCTCCCAATTTCTAACCAAGTTATACTGCACTGTTTAAATTCCTGGTAAGAAAAAAAATTAATTTTCTTTTAAAAATAATCATATAAATTAGAAAATGGTGACAAGTGGTGTCCTTGAGGGGCCCATACTGGGTCCAGTGTTGTTTAATATCTTCATTAACAACATTGACAGTGGCATTGAGAGCAACATCAGCAAGTTTGCTGATGACACCAAGCTAGGTAGTGCAGTCGATATGCCAGAGGGATGGGATGCCATCCAGAGGGACCTGGACAAGCTGGTGAAGTGGGCCCAGGTGAACTTCATGAGGCTCAATGAGGCCAAGTGCAGGGTCCCGCATCTGGGCTGAAGTAACCCGACACATGAATACAGGCTGAGGGAACACACACTTGAGAGCAGCTCTGTGGAAAAAGACCTGGGGGTACCAATGGACCAAAAGGTGGACAAGAGCCACCCATGTGCAACTGCAGCCCAGAAGGCAAACTCCATCCTGGCCTGCATTAAAAGAAGTGTGGTCAGCAGATCAAGAGAGGTGATTCTGCCCCTCTACTCTGCCCTGGTAAGACCTCACCTGGAATGA